>NC_134104.1:138771590-139074621 GCF_040939455.1 Microcebus murinus
AGGGGTTTCATTTCAGTAACTGTACCTGGTATTAATGATCCGCCTAGGTGTTGTTTAAACATGCACAGTCAATACATTATGCAAACAACACCTTGGCCAACAGCATGCAGAGGGCTTTCACACATACTTCTCTGAAGCAACAAAGTCATGGTTAATTCGTAGCCAAGGACACAACTAATGTGAGCAGTAAATAAAATCTTGCCATGTGGTCAACAGATCAAGAAGGATGTTACTACCCTGAAAGTGCTCAAGGACATCAGCTAGCACCTCTTTATTTGTTCTGCATCTGTACCTAGGACAAAGCCTAGCATAGTGTGGACAGCTGATGTTTGTAGGATGAATGAATGAATGAATTACAGGACTGCTGAGGACGGAATTCTCTCCACTCCAGAGATTTTTAAAAGTTGTTCTCGTTGCTTTCACTCTTTTTATTTCTTCTTCTATCCATTTCATTAAGATTGCTGAAGATGAAGGTGAGGAAGAATCTGATGAGACGAATCTTTTGAATGATGATCTGGTTCCATGGACAAGGAATTGGGCCAGGGATACAAAATTATTAGGCCAACACTGTATGTCTTCTGGTAAAGAGTTTACTGATAGATAAAATTTACAAATATTTCACCACATTTTAAAGCATTTTTTTTTTAATAACCAAACTCATTATTGTAAGAACATATCCAGACGACAAAAGATTTCCAAATTTGCTCTATGTTTGAAACCAGAACTATGAGGCTTCACTTTGTAACTTTATATAGCAAATTCCAAGGGGACAGGGGAACAGAATTCATGGGTGATCCAATCTCAAACAGCTTAGAGACATCGTTAGGGTGGAGAGCTAGTGCATGAGGGTTTTAAAAAAGATTTCTCCAGACAAAGATTAGGATAGAAATAAAAAGTTTATTTATTTGTCCCTGGGAGTAGGGAGAAGGACAGCACCTAGGTAGAAGGAAAGAATGAGTTGGCCCCAAAACCAGCTATTGAGGTTTTTTAAGGGGGTTGTAAAATGGCAGAGTACAGTGGAGAAATTGCTGTATCTGCTCCTTTTCTCTTGGCAGCAGTAGATAACAAAAACCGTGAGGAGGTCGAAGTTCCAAAGTTGGCTCCTCTGTCTTTCCTTGGAGAAGGAATTATCACAGGAGATGTGACTCCACCCTCAAGATATGATTGAGGCTGTAGCTCGTCCTCCTGCTGTTTTCTCAGGAACTCTGTAAAAGCAGATGCTCAAAAAAAAAAAAAAAACAATTTTAAAGAGAAAGATTTACATCTCTTTTCTGTCTTTCAGCTCTTTTCAAAAGTTGTGCAAAAGAGAACTCCCGTGGGGTGCCTGTTAGAGGAGAACTCATAGGATTGATCTTTAACTGTTGCTAGAAAATTGCGGGATTAGATATTTTCCTATTATTTTTGCAAGGCCGCCCCTTTCGTTCTCTCCTCTCTCTCTCTCTCTGATTAAAATTAAATTTCTATTTAAAAAATGAACTCAGAAAACTGGGGATTATGGATGGAGGCCTCTTTTCTTCTGAAATGGATTCCTGCTGATTTATGGATGGAAGGATGTCCCTGCCTGACAGAGCTCATTTGGGTCATTAAGGGGGAGGGATTGAAAACAGATGTTCTTGAAAGCTATGTTAGAGGTGGGATGGGGATTTTGCTGGAGAGAAACAGCTAGGGCCTGAATTCAGTTTTGCATGAATGTTATCGGATAGCGGAGGATGCAGGATCTGAAAATGAGAGCCAAAAGTAGAAACACAAGGGGCCTTAATAAAAGCACTAACCAAGAGAGCCAGTACCACACATGGACTTTAATATCCCACCAGTCACATCGGCCACAAGTTGCCTGCTCATGAAGTGTATTTGCCCTCTTTGGAATGTTTTGAAGGTTAGTTTGTATTTTTTTCTGACTGGTTACAAAGAAACAGCAATCTTCTCCCAGCAGAGCACATGCGCCTCCTTGACTGGCAGTGAAGAGATCAAGAGCTCTTCTATTCTGTAAGACAACTCCTGCCAGGGAGTTTATTTGTTGTTGTAAGATAGTAATTTGTTGGGCTGAGTCTGTGGTTAATTGGCTCATTTCTAGAGACAGTCTTTGTGCCGAAAAGATTGAAATAAGTAAACCAGATGTACCAGAGGCAAGTCCGGCTATTAATCCAATTATTGCAAGGATGACAAAGGCCTTGTACTTGGTCCGGTAGTATGAGAAATAGATGGGGAGAGGCACAGTATCATTGGCAAGAGTGAGGTTAGGAAGTATGTATACTAGAGTACAAGATCCTGTACTTGCATAGGTAAGTACATAGGTAAGCATTTGATAAGCATTTGTAAGCATAGGTAAGCATTTGATCCACAAAGAAAGTTAAGTTCGATTTTTGGGATCTAGGCAAATACCAATGGATATATTGAAATTAAGCCTCGTACCGTGGTCTCTAAAATGTTCTTCTATGCCTTCATAAGTGGAAGCTAAAGTCATTCCAGCTAACAGAGGTAAGTATGAGGCATGTTCAGGAGCAGTGGAGAGATTATATGCCCAATTGAAAGAAGGAATAGTAGGATTCCATCGTACTTCATACACCTGGTGGGAGGGGGAGTTCGTTTTTGACATTCCTGGTGGTTGATATTAATAGGTTAGAACCAAAAGTTTTTTCCCTTAAAGGGGCATGATCATAGAGGTGGGGGACAAATTTTTCTGAGCAACCTGTTTGGTTGGGTCCAATTGGTGGTATGGGATTTAGGAAAGTATATGCTATGGAAAGGAATTCAGGTAGGCATTGTGACCCAAACACAGTTAGTAGATAACTGGAAAGTGTGATTGCAAGCCTGGGAGCCATCAGAAAACTGTCCCATCAAAGGGCCTGGGCGAGATGAACTAATTAGGCACAGGGGAGCTTGCTGCACCAATGAAACTGAGGAGAGTATTGCTCCCTGGAGGTTGAGGTTAGCTCTATTGCACAGATAGATGGCTTAGGAGGAGCGGGCCTATTTTGAGTTCCAATACAACTGGGTTCATAGTCCTCCCCAGAGTTCGTAGTCCTACCCTATCAGAGTAGGAGGGGATGACTTAGGACTCTAGCTGATTCCATTTGCTTGACACAGAGATAGTGACAAGCCCCTTTTGTGGAGAAATATTGGCACATATCCAACAATTTGCATAGCACTGAGAAGGATCGGCAGTTTTAGGAAGTTGGCTGGCCTCTTGCGCTGTAGGCAAATAAGGATGTTGTATAATGCCTGTAGTGGGAGATATGAAAAGTAAGATGATCATTATGGTCCCCAGCATGGGCAAAGGGGAAATAAGCTGGTACAGGAGTTGCGTAGAAGTACAAGAACAGCGAGATGTCCTATATACCACTGCATATTAAAGCTCACAGTTTTGAAACCTATGCCAAATGAATCAGAGTCTGGTGTCCACGATGGGCTGGCAGGTAGAAGCTGCTGGGCTCTCAGGGCGTTCATCATGAGTAGAGGCAGGTTTCGGAGATCTGAGCTGAGAGATGTGAACCCAGAGTTCCCAGAAGCTCAGCTGCAGTTAGAATGACTTGAAATGGACCTTTCCAGGAGGGTCCTGAGAAGCCTGTTTGTTCTGGGGGATCTTTAAGCAAAATCCAATCATCAGCCCACAAAGGTTGCGGTTCCTTTCAATCAAAAGGTGAAATTCGAGGAGGGTGTGTATCTGCTTATTCTCTAAGAAGTTGTCCAGTTAACTCCACTGCTAGCAAGTAAGTACCCAGACACTGAGTGGGGTGGGGACACTGAGGATGTCAAGAGGACTGATCACCCATGCATGAGCTCAAAGGGACTTAGGAATAAAGGCGCTTGAGGAAAGATACGGAGTCCCAAGAGAGCATAAGGGAGGAGACTTGGCCAGCTTCGGCGTAACTCTAAGGAAAGCTTTGTAAGCCGTCGTTTAAGAGTTGAGTGAGCCTTTTCTATCTTCCCAGAGGATTGGGGATGATAGGCTGGAGTGTAACTTATGAGAGATATCCAGGGCTTCTGAGAGCAGTTGAGTAATTCGAGATGTAAAAGCAAGGCCATTATCACTTTGGAGAGAAGTTGGGAGCCCAAAGCTGGGAATTTATTTCCCGGAGAAGAACTCAAGTGACTTCAGAGGCTCATTCTGTTTCAGGAGGGAAAGCTTCCAACCAACCTGAAAACATATGTATCAGAGTTAAAAGATATTTGTATCCCTTGTGTGGAGGCCTAGGTGTGAAGCCCGGCTGCCAATCTTGCCCGGGAAGATGACCTCAGAGTGGATGAGTAGGAAGAGAAGGAAAGGGCTGAAGGTGGCCCCAAGGGCTGACTTGTCACAGTCCTTAGTGACTTGTTTTAATTTTTCTTCTAAGTTCTGGCAACGAAGGAGGGAGGACAGGAGGGTTTTCAAAGGTCGACTCCCTGTGGGAACTGAGTTGTGAATGTGGCGGAGGATAGTTCTCTTCTTGAGTAGGTAAAACAAATTTGCGTTTATAGAAAAGCCATGGTCCATTCCAAATAGCCCCTACTGTTGGGTAGTAGTTTGGGACAGTGTTTGAAGGGAAAGGGCTTGAGTAGCTGGGAAGGGAAGTGTTGCTGCTTCTTTCGCTCCTGTATCTGCCCAGTTGTTTCCTAGAGCCTCGTGCTTTGTGTGGATAACAGCTGTTTGTTTAGGTAATCGTGCTGCCTGTATGAGTTGCATGATGAGACTGGCGTGTTTGACATAAGTGCCTTGCGCAGTGAGAAATCCTCATTCTTTCCGGAGAGCAGCACGAGAGTGTAGAATATGCTAGGTATACCTAGAGTCAGTGTAAATGTTAAGTCTTTGATCTTTATCTAATTTATAAGGCCCTAATCAGGGCAATTAGCTCTGCCTTTTGAGCCAGAAGAGCCAGATGGTAAAAGAGCACTCTGTACTGTATGAGTAGTGGTGACAATAGCATAATCCTGCTCTGTGATGGCCATCTCCAATGTAGCTACCCCCATAGATGTACCAGCTATGATCTGGGGAAGGTAGTGGGGAATCAGAGAGGTCCAGTCTAACTGCAGTGGATTTCTCCAAGATTTCTAGGCAGGAGTGTTCTGGGGGCTTGGGAGAAATGGGAAGCAGGGTAGCAAGGGTTTAAGGCTGAACACGGGACAAGAGTGATAGAAGGGTTATCTACAAGTAAGGTTTGGTACTGAGTAATACAGCTAGAGGTAGGAAGTGATGAGCTCTGTTGTTTAAGACATCAAGAACCTATACCTGAGGGGTATAGACCTGAGTTGGCTGTCCATATGTCAGTTTGTCAGCCTCTTGGACAAAGAGGGCTGTGGCTGCCAGGGGCCAGGGCTCTTAGACAAGATGCCTGTCCCTTAGCTGTGTTATCCAAATTTTTAGGAAAATAAGGGACTCTCGAAATTGAGTCCTGACTTTTATCCTAATACTCGAAGAGCAATTGTCCCTTATCCATGCACATGCAAATAGAAAGGTTTATTATTGTTAGGAAAGGCTAGAGTGGGGGCTCCTACCAGTGCAGATTTCAGGATCTTAAAGGCTTACAGAAGAGGGGACTTCCAACCTAAAGGTCCCTGTTCTGGGCCTGGGAGGGCCTCATATAGGGCTTTAGCAATGAGCCCATATTGGGGGAATCCATATATGAAAGTAGCCTGTTAACCTCAGAAAAGCTCTAAGATCCCTTTTGGTTGCTGGGGTATCCATAGAGGAAATAAATTGTTTGTGCTGGGTGGTAATAGCTCACTTTCCTGGAGATAGCTGGAACCCCAAGTAAGTGACTATGGGTTGACTGATCCAAGCCTTTCCTGGTGAACCTGATATCCTTTAAGTGCTAAGTGTGTGAGGACACGGAAAGTGTTAAGAAGAGAAGTAGAATGGTCAGGACTGAAAAGAGGAGATCATCAACACACCAGAAAAGTGAGCTACCAGACAGAGAAAGTATAGACAGGTCCTGTCCAAAGAAGTGGGGGCTATCTCCAAACACCTGGGGCAAAGAAGTCCAGGTGAGCTGTTGTGAATGATTTGTGTCAGGGTCAGTCCAGCTGAAAGCAAATAGGTCTTGGGAGTCAGGAGAGAGAGGTATGATGAAGAAGCCATCTTCAAGGTCAAGAACGGTGAAAACCTGTGTATCGGGTGGTATAGTGCTAAGCAGAGTGTGAGGATTCAGGACCACTGGATGGAGGGGATAACAGCTACATTAATAATATATAGGCCCTGGCCGGGCGCGGTGGCTCACGCCTGTAATCCTAGCTCTCTGGGAGGCCGAGGCGGGCGGATTGCTCGAGGTCAGGAGTTCGAAACAAGCCTGAGCAAGAGTGAGACCCCATCTCTACTATAAATAGAAAGAAATTAATTGGCCAAATAATATATATAGAAAAAATTAGCCGGGCATGGTGGCGCATGCCTGTAGTCCCAGCCACTTGGGAGGCTGAGGCAGAAGGATCGCTTGAGCCCAGGAGTTTGAGGTTGCTGTGAGCTAGGCTGATGCCATGGCACTCATTCTAGCCTGGGCAACAAAGCGAGACTCTGTCTCAAAAAAAAAAAAAAAAAAAAAAATAATAATATATAGGCCCTGGATGAGGGAAGCCCATCAGGCTTCCTTACTGGAAAAATAGGAGCATTATAGGGAGAGTTAGTAGGGGGAAGGAGGTCAGATCAAAGAAATTTAGTAGTAAGGGGCTTGAGTCCCCTGAGGTCATCTAACTTAAGAGGGTATTGAGTCCTTCAGGGGAAGTGAGTAGGGTCTTTGAGGGAGCTAGAAATGGGGTGATGTGTTGTGCCTTTCCTGGGGTGCTGGTGTCCCACACCTCAGGTGGCACATTTTGAGATACCTCACTAGGAACAGAAGTGGGATGCTCTAGGGAGGGTCTGATAACACTTTCCCTAAAAACCCAAGGAAGGGAACCAGAGAAGTCTGAAGGAGTTGGGTGCCTAATCTGACCATCAGATCTCTTCCCAACAGTGGGGTGGGGCAACTGGGGAGCACCAGAAAGGAGTACATAAAACCTTGACCTCCCAGTCAGCAAAGGAGTTGTGAAGTATGCAGAGGATTTTGTCTTTTACCGTCCACTCTGATCATGGAGATAGGAGAGGGAAATAGGAGTCCTGGGAATTCAGGAAGAGCAGAGTAAGTGGCCCCTGTGTCCAGTAAAAATTCCATTTGCTTACCTGCTACTGTTACCCTTGACTCGGCCATTTCAATGTAGCAAAGTGGAGTCAAATCCAGAGCCAGGGCCCATCAGTCAGACGGGAGCAGTCCCAGAAGGTCTGTGGGTATGCAGGGGGCCAGTGCAGGGGGCTCTGCTGGATCTGGAAGGCGAGTGCAATCTCCCTTCTTAAAAGGGGGGCACTCACTCTTCCGGTGTTCTTGCTTTATACAGTTGGAGCATGGCCCTGGTGGAACCCAATGCCTGGGGCACCCCTTGCTCCAGTGCCCTAGCTGATTGCAGTTAAAGCAGGGCACACTTCTAGGAGCAGGCTATTGTTTGGACAGATGTCTTCTTGCCTGAGCCTCCAGAGTATCCCCATCTCTAAGAGATTTCTCCCATCGTGGTAGCCACCATTTGAAAGGCTTCCTTCTGCTCTGGAGCCTGATGCTGGGGTCCCTTTGCCTTTTCTCCTCTCTCCTTTTATCATCTCAGTTATTAAAGACCTTGATGTACCCATGGATACCTACCAGGAAAAAAAAAAAAAAAAAAAAAGACTTTGATGGCCAGGTCTAAAAGTTCCACTTGTGGGGTCTGAAGTCCCTTTTCAAGCTTTTGGAGTTTACACCAAATATCAGGGGCCGACTGGGAGATGAAATGCGTGGCTAAGATAGTATTTCCCTCCCTGGTATCAGGATCTAAACCAGTAAAAAGGTCAAATGCTTCATGAGTCATGAAAGGAAAAGAGCTGGGTTTTCATCCTGGTCCTGAGTGATCTCTTTAACTTTACCATAATTCACAGGCTCAGCAGTGGCCCTCTTCATCCCCTCTGTGAGACAGGAAAGCAATTGGTTTCACCGCTCCGTATGAGGAGCCCCTGTTGGTAATCCCAATTTGGGTCATGATTTGGGACCATGGTGGAGCCAACAGTATAAATTCCGGGTTGTCTCCGATTGAGATCATCTGTGTTTTCCCTAGCCTTAGACCAAATACAAGCCCTCTCCCCCGCAGTAGTGCAAGTGGAGAAAATTATATGGACATCTCTCCACAACAAGTCATAGGAAAGAGTGAGCTATTCAAACTCCTTAGAGAACTTGGAGGGGTCAACTGAGAAGCTGCCCAGTTTGGCTTCTATTTGAGACAGGTCAGACATAAAAAAAGGGTCATGGACTTGGGAAGTGCCTTCTGAGCCAGCAACTTCCCAGAAAGGGAGCTGGTGCGCAGGCAGGGAGGGGTTCTGGAATGGCCTGCCAGAGTTGGGTGTGGCCGTATGAGAGGGGTGGAGGCAGAGAAGAGGAAGAAGGAGGGAGAAGTAGAGGGTCGTGAAGGTTGTGGAGTTAAAGGGGGAGGCGGCAGTGCCAAAGGAGAGTACTGGTATGGGGGGAGCTGAAAGACAAATGTCATCTAGGTCAGAAGAAGAAGAAGGTAGAGAAGTAGAAGTAAGAAGTATCATGTGACAGGCAGAATGGAGAATGGGATGTTTAGCGAGTTCAAAGAAGGCCTGTACATAAGGAACCTCAGACCATTTGCTGTGTTGGCAATAAGAGATCAAGTGGCGAGATGGGGTTATGATCAAGAGCTCCATTCTTGGGCCAGACCTCCTGGTCACCTAATGTATATTGTGGCCGGGCTGTATTGCAGTAGAAGACTAAGCTAAGCATTTAGGTTGAAGATCAGTGAGCCCCAAAGGTTTCAAATTCTTAACGAGTCCAATGAGGAATTCTTAACGAGTCCAATGAGGAATTCTTAGGCGGAGCCAGTTGAAAGTTGCCCGAGATAACAACTAGGAGAAAGAAAAGGACATTTTTAGGGATGGTAAAAAGGTTGGAAAAAATCTGAGAGGGCATCCCTAATCCAGATGACTGTTGAAAGTCTGATCAGATGTCAGTCATCCCCAAAATCTGAATCAGACAGAAACCTAATGATCTGGCCAGAAAACGGGCATCCCCGAGTTCTGACTCAAACCATGACCTTGAAGTCTTTCCTATATCCAGGCATCCCTGGGTCTAGGTGAAGACTGATGGGGACAGTGCCCCTCCCTGAGTAGTTTGGAAGTGTCCCTCCCTGTCACCCTCCCAAGTGGTAGACCCAGTGCTGGGTTTACCCTGACCAAACCAAAAAGCTACCACTGTCCACCTCACGCTTATGACCATTCCCAAAGTTTCCAGAGACCAAGAGACTCACCGAATTCCAAACGATATTGAAGGCACTGAGAGAGATGTCCTAGGAATTGTGGCAGAGGAGGGAGCAGTTTCAAGACAGAAGCAGCTCACCATCCAGAGGTAGAAAAATGAGATGATGAGATAGTCCCACCCCCACACAGGGGACAAAAGTGACTTCTTTCCCTGTGGAGGCAGAGAGAAGTCATTCAGTTTTAGTCCTCGTGCAGGCCATTCATCAGATGTTAGGGTAGAGAGCTAATGCATGCAGGTGTTGAGAAAGATTTCTCCAGGCAAAGATTAGGATAGAAAGAAGAGGTTCACTTACTTTCCCCTGGGGAGCAGGCAAAAGACCAGCACAGAGGTGGGAAAGGAAGAATGTGCTGGCCCCTAAAACCAGCTATTGAGGCTTCTTAAGGGGGCTGTCAAATGGCAGAGTACAATCAAGAAACTGCTATATCCGCTCCTGTCTTTCTTCTTGGCAGCAGGTGGATAACAAAAACTGTGAGGATGTCAAAGTCCAAGAGTTGGCTCCCCTGCCTTTCCTTGGATTAACGCAGATGTGACTCTGCCCTCGAGATGTGGTTGAGGCTGTAGCTCATTCTCCTGCTGTTTTCTCAGGAACTCTGTAAAAGCAGATTCTCAAAAAAAACAATATTAAAGAGAAAGATTTACATCTCTTTTCTGTCTTTCAGCTGTCTTCAGAAGTTGTGCCAAACAGAACTCCCATAGGGTGTTTGTTAATGGAGAACTCATAGGATTGATCTTTGACTGTTACTAGGAAATTGTGGGATACGATATTTTCCTATTATTTTTTCAAACCCACCCTTTTCAGACATTCCTGCTGGGTACCCCATTTCCACCCTTTTGTGACCCTATGAAAGTCCCTAGTAAGAACTGACTTTGAGTGGTTGGGAAGAGGAAAAATTCTCTTCCCTACCCCCATAGGTAGTTTCTTGAAATTCCTTTTAACAATAGGCCACAATTTTTATTCCATAAAAATACTTAAAATGCAAATATCTCTGGGAGTGGGAAAAAAAAATAAAGCTATTGACTTAGATTCACACTAAGGGGTAAATAGCTTATCAGATCTCTTCCAGAGAGTAGGTTCTGATGGCTATAGGCTCCATGGAGGGAAAAAGGCACTAGGGAAAAGTAGAACAAACATCGCCTAATTTACATTTTTGCTTGAGGCTGCCCTGCTTCTCAATGGAGTGCAAGTCTCTACCTGATCAATGCCGGGGGATTTGTTCCTAGCACTTACAGTATTCCTCCACCACCTGGGCCTCAGCTCCTCCTCTACCTGCCAGCAGTCCCTCTACCAAATGAAATTCTTGTTTTGTCTCTGTCTGTCTCAATGAAGCCATTCTGGATGGGATAAAATACTAGACAAGACTCTTTTTAGATAACTGTGAAACTGCTGACCAGTCAAGGACTCAGGTTTTCCCAAGACAATGTTACTGGTCAGTTCGCCGGGGAGTGGGCTCTGAGATGGCAGCTGGGGGGTTATTGGAGAGTAAGCTCAGAACCAACACCCCTGGGGGACTGAGGAAGCAGGGTGGGGCAGGGATAGAAGTTGAGCTGCAATATAATTGCAGCAAAGGTCTCAGACAATCCAACAGGGATCCAGAGCTGGGAGGACTCCTCAGTTGTCCTGAATGGTCTTTATAACCAGCCACTGAAAGTAGTCTGTGCCAGAAAAAGGGTATCCTCTTGGGGAAGGCGTTTTCTTCAACCAAGGGCAGATCCCAAGGAGGGCAATCAGCTAAGGGCCAGCAGCCTGCAGCTGGGGAAATGAGTATGTCAGTCCTGGAGGGGAGAACTTAGCAGGTATCCCCTATAATAAGTCACTGTGCCTTCTAAGTACAGACTTTAAACCAAAACCCAGAGAAAGAAAAAAATTATTATTTTGTCAGAAACTTTATCGAGATCTGTTCTTTTTAAAAGAAAATCATGTCACCCACAGTAATGCCACCCAGGGTTTTTGAGTTGCCAATTCAACACACATGGATCAATCTGCGTCTGCAACTGTCACATTCATAATAACTCTTGCAGCCTTCTGTTTGCTTCATGTTAAGTGTGGTCAGACCCAGGAGTTAAAATATTTGAAATGCATATTATTATAAATTACTTTCCTATTATTTCTCTTTTATGGTGCAGTTAAGAATTTGTGAATAAGTAATACATTCAATAAATTTTATTTCAGCATAGTAAAGGAAGAATCACAAAATATTCTGCTTGAAAATAGAGCATTAGATCTGAAAAAGTAATTTGGGATGGGAGCTTGCCCTAGAGCAATTGTCAACACTGGTTGACTATTAAAATTACCTTGAAAACTGTAAAACATCCTGATGTCCAGCCCATACTCTAGACCAAGTAAAGCCCAGACGTTATTATTTTTTCTAAACTCCCCTAGGAATTGCAATCTACACATAAGGTTGAAAAATCTGTGCTCCAGTGCAATGGTTCTCAAACTTGAATGTGTGTCACAATCACTTGGTGATTTATCCAGCACAGATTGATGGACTTCACCCTCAGAGCTTCTGATTCAGTAGCTCTGGGATAGGGCTGAGAATTTGCATTTCTAATCAGTTTCTGGTGATGCTGATGCTGCTGGTCCAGGGAGCACACTGAGAGGCGAGGTTCTAGTGGCTTTGCCTGCCTGATGAGAGTCGCCCACCACATTTAGCAACTCTTCCTTTTCCCTGGTCTACCCCAAACATTTTGGAAAATATTCCCCTTTATCACCTTTTGGAGAGACCCTTTGCCCTCTGTGCATCTATTTCCAAATGCCACATTTCCCCACCTCCACTCCCGGCAGCAACCACCAGCCATCAGGTGAAATGACCTCTGACTTCTTTCATGAATGTTTCATCTGCTTTTGTCTTGAATTTCTTTATCATTATAGACATGAGTCTGCAGATTAAAGGCCTACAAACACTCCTGTGAAGAAACAAACCAATTTCTTCTGTTGCATGTTTCAATCCCAATAGTTGAGCTGTTGAGAACCAAATGCAGTCATCCCATGTCTTTTTATACTTGCTGTTTTTATCCTGAGATGGGCCAGATACAGCTGCACTTCTCTACTACATAGCATTTTGCTTCCAGGTTCTAGAAATACACTGCATTTGTTTTGCCTCGAATCAAGCAAAGTCAATAAATAACACACAGATGGCAGTAGGAATTTGGCCACAGCCCATCTTTGGTTTCTCCTAAAATCAGGGTATTTTACAGGAGGGTTTGAAATAGGATTTGTTTAACCCCTGCCTCCTTCAGTCCTTTCAATGGAACAGAGAGTTTTCTAAAATTCATAAGAAGACTCACACCCTCAAATCCAAGTATTGAATGTGAAAAGGAAGTTTGGTGATTCGGATAAAAATTAAATTTCCCTTTTAAAAGAGCCTGATGAAAAAGGAGACAAAAAAAAGTTCTCATTTTCTCTAGTAAAAGAAAAATATTCACATAGTTTTTCAGCTTGGCCAAGATTAATAACTCATAATCTGAAGATATTGGCTTCTGCTGAAGTGAGTATCAAGATTTATTGACCTGCGGAGTAAATATTAAGGGAGGTGAAACTGAGGTTAATAACAAACCTCAAGGGATAATACATCTTCATATTTGCTGAAATAAAAAGTCAGCCCATATATTGCTCATACGTACATTCAAAAACCCCTTTAACCGAAAAACTCTGGAAATCTGTTTGCTCTGACAGATTGCTTAAATATATGGCCGAATTTCCATTTATATTAACATTCTCTGGGTACTAAAGCAACCAGAAAAGCGAAACATTAATCTCTTCATCTCAGGATCAGCAGCAGCCAATCAAGGGGCAGTTGCTTATTTACATATGAAATCTGATTGGAAGAGACTGATCCTAACCTGCATCTCATTATCTTCAATTGCACTAATGTACGCAGTGTGTTGATTTGACCCACGATAACATTCAGCCATCTAATAACATTCAGCCTCATCTTTTCCCCACCTTCAAATAAAAATATTCTAAACTGCTAACTTTGTACAAATCCAAATACATATGCACATTGTCATCAACAACAAATTTTATAAACTAAAGTTTGTTAAAGAAACTTAAAAAAAATGATAAGAAATATAAATTTACATGCACAAAGGTAAGAGATTTCTGGGCTGTGGTGCCACAGGGCTGGTGCTGGAATTCTGGCTCTACTACTTATTTGCTCTGTGACGTTAGGCAAGTCACTTAACAGTGCCTCAGTTTCCTCATCTGTAAAATAAGGATAACAATGGCACCTATTTCATAATGTTGTTGTGTAGATTCAATGAGTTAGGAAATGTAAAGTGTGTTCAGAGCATAGTAAAAGATAAATAAGTATTTGTTTAAAGAAAAAGTCCTAGGGGAAAGGAACATTTAAGATCATGTGGCTTAAAAGTCTCAAACCTTTGTGGGCATCTGATCCTTAGTTTTCTCCTGGGTAGCTTGAACCACTGACTGTTAAGTGTTGAATACTATTGATGTTTACTTAAATTTACATTTAGTTGCCAACACTTAAAATTCAGAATAATTCCACCTAAAATAATAAGGATATGCAGCTTTTCTTGAAAAAACTTCAGAGGACACATCTATAGGTGGACTTATATTCTCAGTCACCACCACTCTCTATTAGTCCCCATATAGAGGCTGAGTATCAACTTCCAGGTATTATCCCATTAATACTGCTGCTTTTCTTTTACTAGAATCAAAAATAAAGAAAAATTTATCCTCACACCCATGTCTTTTCAAGAATGGAAAAAAAGAGATAAAAACTGAGAAAACTACATATTTCCAAAAAAAAAAAAAAAAATGTGAGCCATGCTTTTTTAGAATACAAGAGGGTTTCTAGATTTAATATACCAACAAAGTGCATCTGTAGCAAAAGACTACAGCTTAAGCCTCCATTAGGAAAACAAAGCATGAGGAGGACCGTGACTGGTATGTGGAAAAGGTGGCTGATGAAAAGCTTAATGATCTGTAAAAGAGACTGAAATTTCAACACAGTTGTTTTGGGAAATAGAGAGAAAATAAATGGTGATGTTGTGATATGCAGTAATGTACGCTCTCTTACATTTAAGTCACCTGTCCTTCCCATGCAGATATTTGTATTTCTGAGCCCTGATCCAAGCCAACTTACCACGGCATGAAGAAACTGAACAGAGAAGCTAAGGCATGTGACTATCTGTAACATACTAATCAGAGGCAGAGGTGAGACAGCAACCTGAGTCTGCTGGCTTCACTCCATGTCCTTTCTATCATTCAATTACAAATGCAAATGGCTTCCAGTGTGACTTCATGGTGACACACAAAGTGAATACACACCCTCATATGAACAGAATCCCAGCCTTCTCATCTTCTTCTAAGACCACAGAGGGAGGTATATAAATTCTCTGAGCCTCAAGTCCCCAGTTAGAAAACACTAATCCCAGTGCTGGAATTATAATTGTCCAAAGTGTTTTCAAGATGGCATAAAATGTTTGATCTACTGGTTCCTGCATCAACAGACCATATAAATGAAGTTAACACTCACCTGAGGTTTTTATTGCTAAAATGTAAATGTTAAGAGTGGGAACATAAAAAAGCACTTAAACAGTAAATATACATTTGGTGACATGATATCTCATCAGTTGCCAGAAATTTATCCATTTTCTTATCACAATACAGTAAAAACAGTCTTTATTGCTTTTGAAGAAAATGCAGCATAGCTTGATATCTCTTACTTAATCTTAGCCAACCTTCTGATTCACCTTGATTTTATTTTATTATCTCATTTTCTTCTAATTCTCTGTGCCTGAAACACCTTTGAAAGACTGCAAGATATGTGCCTGAAACTATAAAAATAAGAGCTGGGACAAACTTAAAAAAAGAAAAACTACACTCTCCTGCATAGACTGACATGAAGCTTATTAAAGACAAAGGCAACAATATTAATTAATGTCTCCAATTATTCACCCCAAATGCCTTTTGTTTTCTGTGCATTTGCTGCTCTCTTTCTGCCAATGGCTTTCTAAAATAGGAACTAAGAGTTCTTATTCTATTCATTTTTTTTTATTTGGGGTGAGGTGGTTTTGTTTTGTTTTAAGATATTAACTGATCTTTTTTTCCCTCTTCAGTGTTTACCCCTTTTCTACTCTCTTGTTCCTCTTCAAGGTGATGGGGGCTTTAACAGTTGCCCCAAAGGGAGGGCTCTAATGCCTCAAGGGTGGAAACTGCTTAAAAGTTAGAAATTGGCTTTCACACTTTGGCTTCCCAAATCCTAAACTAATCAAGAACTTTGCTGGTCAAACATCAAGAGGAATCTGAGAGAAAACACAGAGAGGAAGAGATTGTCTAGAGAGAGTTCAGAAGGGGAGAAGATGTGAGATGGGGACTTTAAAGTCCTAAGCAAAGGATTCTGCACTGTTTGCTGGGCAGAGAGCTGGGAGAGACGAAGAGGAGGGGGGTGGGGAATGGGGGTGCATGAGGAGTGCCAAGGCAGCTGAGGTGTCAGGCTTCCCTCTGAATCCTATGCTACTTATGTGAGAAGAGACACCCAGACTAGGACATCAGAAGAAAGGACATCCCAGCATGTCCCAGTGTAGACTGATGACAAAGTCCCACCATCCCATTCGCCCCAGTACCTTAGCACCCCTCATGGTGGTTAAGACTTCAAACAAATTGGGAGAAAGGAGGGATGGATGGGTCAAAACAAAAATAAAATTATGGGGTTTTTTTAATTAATTTTTCCTGCATATCTGTGATTGTTATCTAAGATTGTGAGCTCATTTAAGGACAAAATTCAAACACCAGGGTTATTTTAACATGAAGACAGGGAAAGCAGCCCCCTATTGGTATTCAGTATATGCTTATTCCCCTTTTAGCAAGCCTGCCTAAAATCCCTTAAGAAAACCTGTTTCCCCACCGCTGACAAGGGCATACAAACCAGAAACAAGGCTCTTTCTTCTTATATTTGCCTCCTTGGTTTCCTCCACTCCACAACCCACTTGTCATTGCCTTCTCTTTTTCCTTGATCTCTGTGGTTGCAAAGTCCTGAGGATTCTGCCACGTCTCAGGGCTCTTGCCTAGCCCTTCCCTCTCCTTCTCACCACTGCTCCAACCAAGGCCCCTATCATCTCTCCCCTTACCTACCTTCCTAGATTTCTGGCTTGTCTCCTTGTTTTCACTCTTGTCCTCCTCAAGTCCATATTCCATGCAGCCTCCAGAGAAATCAGCCATTCATATCTGGCCAGATCTGGCCAGATCATTCTGCTTAAAATCCTATATTGTATCTTCCCAAGTAGTTTTAATTCCTGTCCTTCTAATCCTTCCCTGACCTCTCTGAAAACGCAGGCTTTTTTCCCCTCTTTTCTTTAGCTCATGGTTACCCTACTACCACGAGGCTGTTTCTTTCCTCAGTGCTTTGTTCCTGTGACCCCTTCGCCCAAAATACATACCCCACCCTGTTCTTTCTCCCCTCTCCCACAGGACTCACTCTCATTTATCCTGTAAGACTCAGAAATCTCCATTTCCCCTAAATATTTGACCAGCTGCTCCAACAGATGGATTAGCTGTCCCTCCCTAACGCTCCCCCTTCACACCCTTCATACTGGCTGTATTGCTTTCTAAGCACCCATTTGTTTGTCTGTGTCTCCTGCACTAGAATATGTGACTTCTGCCAGGGCACAAGCCACACCTACTCATTTCTTCATTGCCAGAACCTAGCATAGTCCTGAACGAATTTTGGTGGAATGCATGGTGCACGAAATAAACACACACACACACACACACACACACACACACACACACACACACACACACAGGCACACGGAGTCTCTCTCTCTTTCTTTCAGAGGGATTAAGGGATTGTACTAGAAGATATAACTCCTAGACTAGCTAATGCCCCAGTTGAATTGATATACATGCTTGCCCTGAAAAGAGCAAGGATTAGAGATTTTAAAGAACTGGGATAAAGGATGAGTAATGTTGAAGAGCAAAAAGAAATTGGAGCATAAAAGAAGGTTATTCACAGAAGCAAAAAACAAACAAAAGTCAGGAAATATGTAGGTAATGACAGAAAGGGAGAAAGAAATTGACATCTATTGACCATTTTGACCACCCAGTGAGGAAAGTGCAAGATGCTTTAAGGGGGTTAACTTATTTTAATATAGCTAAAGTTATTCTGAGATAGATATTATTGTCCCCTGCAAGTGAGCAAACTGAAGCTGAGTGAGTGTAAATAACACACTTGGTGTAAACAGCTAATAAGAGATGAGATATGAACCTAGGTCTGAGTGATGCCAACATGAGTCCAATCCTGCCACACCGTGTTGCTTCTAAAGACATACAGGAGAAATTATGCTTTTTCTCAGTTTGTTCTTGGAGTAGAGGGAGGGGAATAGAAGGGTATAAATAATATCTCCTGATATTATAATAATGGTAATAATAACAAACAAGTATATAGCAATTAAAATGCACTTGATACTATTGTAAGTACTCTAGATACTCATTTAATCACATCACAATCCTGTGAGTGAGTACTGTTGTGATCCTCCTCATTTTACAGATGAGCAAACTGAGGCACAAAAAGTTCACAAACTTACCCAAAGCCACACAGATAGTAAGTGGCAGATATGGGATTCAAAACCAGGTAAGGTGGCAGCCAGGTTAAGGCTCTGGGCTATTCTGCCTCTAACCATCCCCACGAGTGACACAGAAAGAAAATTAATCAGAAGAGTCTGGAAGAAAAGGAATCCAGAATGCACAAAGACTTTTCCTAGTCACTCTATGCATTTTTCACTATTAACTCTATGAAAATGAAAAGAAAGTAGAGATAACTAACAGAACCCTACTACACAGGTGACCTTCACAAGCCCTTCAACTTGAGGCTCAATTAGATTCTGGAAAAAGGCTGCAAGCCATTATAAATTAGACTTCTATTTTCTGCAGGTAAAATGTGATGAATTAGGTTTCATTTCTGGAAAACCATTAGTATCAATAAAAATATCCGAATAATCACAAGAATGCATGAAATAAACACAAATGTAAGCTTTTGTAAACATTTCTTATGTTAAACACTCAACATAAGTTTGGTTTCTGCATGTACTAGACTCGTTGAAGGCTGTTAAAATAGGAACCAATGAAGTCTGGATTGAAAATAAATTATTTTTCCTAACTGACTTCCCTGTAGCAAGCATAGGCATATGCCACTGCTCTAGGCATCTTACTTAGACTTGAATTCAAAATTAGAGTGATTTGTCTCAAAGTTTTTTATTCTAATTCAGTGTGATGAATGGAAAATTTTAGCATAGTAAACACTGGGAGAAACAGTTTCCACAGTGTCATCTTTCTCAATGATCTCTTCCTTTTCTATTTCAGTAAGACCTTTGACAATGACCTCTACCTGATTTATCAGTATTGCTAATCAGTACAGTCATTATTGACTACCCTCTTTATTTTGATATTTTGGGTTCTGATAAATACTAAAAATTCAGGCATTTT
The DNA here is from genome assembly GCF_040939455.1 of Microcebus murinus. Taxonomy (NCBI): domain Eukaryota; kingdom Metazoa; phylum Chordata; class Mammalia; order Primates; family Cheirogaleidae; genus Microcebus; species Microcebus murinus. The sequence continues at coordinate 138,790,338 of NC_134104.1, forward strand.
TATTGATGTGACACCATTATTTTAGAATCTAAATAAATCTGAAATCTGAAAATTATTTGCATATTGATTGCATACTTAAAAAGTTCTCAGCTGCATTTGAATTTTGTATTAAACAAAGTACTCTTATTTAGAAACCATTTTTTTTTCTAAAACTCCAGACTCCTCAAGAAGTGGAAGAAAATGACAATTGATATAGTAAAGTTTCATTGACAAGAATAATTCTTACCTAGTTCAAACTCTTTCTGCACAAATGCTATATAAGTCTGACAGTTTTGAAATTGGAACAGGTAACTATGCTTGAACTATCTAGTGGTACAAGGTAAAACCAAAGAAGACACAGATGGACCCAAAATGCTTTCTTTCAGACAAAAAACATATAGTGCTCTCTTTCTCTTGGAATATAAATATATATATAATTTTGGTTCCTGAAAGTTGTTCAAAAATTCCTTTCAAACAGGAGAAATATACATATATTGCCTTTATTTTGTTTTATGTTCAGATTTAACTTTTATTTTTTAAAAAAGAAAATTATATTTAAAATTTTTTCATGATGATTTATCATTTCTTCTTTCTCATGTAGTATGTTTTAGAATACTTTATTAATTTTATCTGTTAATGTGTATTTGGCATTTATATTTTCAATACACTTACACTTTACTCAACATTTTATGATGTATTTATATGTTCTTGTGTTGGAAATGTGTTCGTATTCAGTTGCTGATTTTAAAAAATTATTTTATGAATCCTGAGCATGATTTTAAAAGGTAGCAATTTTGCCACAAAATGCTGTAACTGTCCATCAGCAACAGTCAAAATTCTTCACAAAATACAACTTTTTGTTCTTTTTATTTAAGATAAAAAATGATAAAAGTGAGGCTATGCTTGCAAACAAAGCTACTATAGGTCACCTGTATGTCATTTAGAATTAAACTATGCTTATACTATATCTTTAATTTAAATAATTTCTGAAATTTTAATATGCACAAGAATCACTTGAGGAACTTATTGAAATTTAAGGTCTGATTCAGTAAGTCTGGGTTGGGGCCTGAGGTTCTTCAAACTTTAAGAAACTTCCAGATGATGGTGATGCTATTGATGCAGGGACCACATTTGGAGTAGCAAGGCTCCTCGAGAGAACTTCACGTCCCACAATGAGGATTCGGTCTTTCTCAAGTGAATATCAGAGATCACTGTTGCTCCCAGGTAGGGTTGCATCAATGCCTATGACTTGAATGCATGGGGCATGGAAGGGAAGGCACATGCTGGGAGCAGCGAGGTAAGATAAGATAGATGTGGTGATCCTGGTCTTAAAATTTGGCAGAGGATTTGAATTTATATGGAAGAAGACAGAGAGCTATAGATAATTATGAAGGGAGATCTAGGAAACATGGCATACATAATGAATCAAAGTAGGAAAAACTGGCTAAGAACATTTTCAGCAAATTCCTTCTTTCAATTAATGCCAAGAGAAGGACATGAAGGTCTTTCCAGAGCTTTTTCCTGTGATCCCTTGCTGCTCCTGCACTCCCAGTGAGCCCCTGGCCCAGCAAATCCCTACCTGAGCCCTGGGCGGTGGGACCAGCACAGCAGTGGAACAGGGCACCTGCATTCACTGCTTGCTTTGCCATCGTATCCTTCAGGATGCTCCCCCTGACTGTACCTGGTTGGGTCAAGTGGCCCTGCTGTACACCTGCATGGGCCATGCCTCTCCTTTCATGACACTGCTCCTACTGCATCATAACCATCTCTTTGCTCGCCTGTATCTCCTCCTTAAATCCGGAGGTCCATGAGGACATGGGCTGCTCACGAGTGTTTGTTATAGATCTGCTGCTTAGCACAGAATCCATTCTTTGGTGAACACCCATCCCTAAAGATTTGCTCTGAAAATGAATGAGACTGTGAATAAATAATTTAACCTCTCTGAACCCATTTTCTCCTTTGTTAAATTAAGGGATGATCTGAACCACAGTGAATCTGTAGCTGTGCTCCGATCGCTGCCTATCTTGTTTTCCCTTTTGTTTTGACCTCTATGGTAAAACATTAGATTTCAACACCCACCTTCTTCCTCAAGGCTCTATGTAACCTACTGTAGCTCACGCTGCACTTTCTGATTCAATGCGCATCTTGTTCCTGTATTAGGGAGCAGACTTCATGCAAGCAATGACAGCAGAGACTCTGCTACCTTTTTCTGTCTTCATTAAACCCTTTCAGGTGGTGAGGAAAAGATGTGCTCAGATCATCTCCAGGAATCAGGCTTGTTGGAAGGCAGTAGGGGAGATGGAGGAAGTCTGGAATCTTCTGCAGCAGTGGTACAAGTACTCTGGTCCCTGAGCTTCCCTGGCTGGAACAGCCTACAGGCAACATGGCAATCTCATAGTCACTCAGAATTCAGTAGAGACTCCAGTGTCCCAAATTCCTTGCTGTATACTCTAAGCAGGAGCCCATGGCTCCCTGGGCTTTCTCTGTGTGCCCCATCAGTGGCAAGGACAGCCTCTATATACAGAACCACCAGGCAGTAGGGACACTGCCATTAAATTAAATTATAAGCATTGTAATGAAATATGGGGCAAAGAGCTTACTCTGGCCTCCCAGGTTGTAACATTTTAGCCTCAAATTCGCTGGCCTTCCTCATGCCATCCCTTTGTCCCAACCGGCAGGGGCCAGAAAGGTGCTTTCTTGGGTATTTCAAGTGTCATCACATGTGTCAACTCACCCAATACGTGTTCCTATTTCATGGGAAAGAGCTACAGCCTGATATTAAAGGATGTTGCAGACATAGTCTCCAAGGTCCCTAAATGCTCTAAAAGAGTTCTTTAAATAAGTGTTAAACTGTTATGCTTTTGGCTGGGTGCAGTGGCTTATACCTATAATCCTAGCACTTTGGGAGGCCGAGGCAGGAGGATCACTTGAGCCCAGAAGTTGGAGGTTGCAGTGAGCTGTGATGTCACCACTGCACTCTAGCCTGGGGGACAGAGCAAGACCCTGTCTCAAAAATATATATATAATATATATATATATTATATATATACATATATATATAATGCTTTCATTTTGATAAAATTATGTAAGTATGTTATGGATAATTTACTTACTAAGGATGACAACATTAAGCATCTGTGTTTCATTTAGATTTATGATAAAAATGATGCCAAGATGTACTCTTTTTTTTTTTTACATAATCAAATTTTTTTTTCGTTTTTTTTTTTTTATTTCGGCATATTATGGGGGTACAGATTTTAAGGTTTGAATAAATGCCCATTTCCCCCCCCCCAAAAAAAGTCTGAGTCTCCATCATATCAAAACCACAATGAGATATCACTTAACCCCAGTGAGAATGGCCTTTATCAAAAAATCTCCAAACAATAAATGCTGGCGTGGTTGCGGAGAGAGAAGAACACTCCTACACTGCTGGTGGGACTGCAAACTAGTTCAACCTCTGTGGAAAGCAATATGGCGATACCTTAAAGCGATACAAGTGAATCTACCCTTTGATCCAGCAATCCCATTGCTGGGCATCTACCCAAATGATCCAATGACACTCTACAAAAAAGACACCTGCACTCGAATGTTTATAGCAGCACAATTCATAATTGCAAGGCTGTGGAAACAGCCCAAGTGCCCATCAATCCAAGAATGGATTAAGATGTACTCTTTTGATTATTGTGGGCTAATGACTAGAGTAGAGACCAACGATACATAAGTGCTAATAATTCCTTCTTGCCAAGTAAACATTACAGAACCTCCTGATCTGTACAAATTGGAGTTTTACAAAAGTTCTATTAGAGAGAAGAGTGGTGGAAAGTTGGTCCCTCCCACAGCAGCATGAAACATAGGCTATGCGAGACGTGAGACAATCTGTGCAATTTCACAGTTACATATTTACTTTGAGATTGGTTATTTGGTTCTGACAAAACAGCATCATCCATAACATTAAATTTATGTTGTCCATTGGATTTTGATGGTCTCATGCTTTTTAAATTTTAATTTGTAATTTGTTTGGTTCCGTGCCTTTTTAAGAAATAGGAAGTTTATCAATACTTCCAGGTTTATACATATTTAAGTAAAGTTATCTATCATCAAAACAACTTAAACCAAGGTGGGAAGCTAAAAAAAACTCTCCCCTCTTAAGAAACCATCCGTACGTTAGCCAAGCTTGAGAAAAAATGGGCATCACTTTTAAAGTCGTTAATCCCTTGTTTTCAAACACATTCTCCATGAAGCCGCAAGAAGAGGCACACAACTGACTTCAAAAGAAGATATCCTTTGTAGGGGACTCTACTGGTGTCTGGTCCAGACCCCCTGTGTCAGGACTCCGTACACCGCCTCCCAGCTACTGTGAATGATGGCTACTACTAATGGCTCATGGCTGCCCTCTTCTCTGGAGAATTGGCCTCAGCAAAAACGGGGCCCACGTGAGGGATTACACCTTCCCCTCCCAACAGGACACCCCACAGCCATTGACTGACTGACTTGAGAGTACAAAGGGCTAGACCCTTTTGCAAATAGGTAGTCTCAACTCTGGGGTACAATTCATGCATGTCCTGCTACTCCCATGGGATCAGGCAGAAGCTAGACTCCAGATGAAAACACATCCTAACTTCTTTTCCTTCATTATTCTGTTTCCCTTCCTCTTCCTCTCCTGAGAGCACACCCCCAACGTACGCCCAAATTCCTGTCTTAGTTTCTGTTTCTAGGGAGTCACACCTAGGACACCCTCCTAATTCACAGGAAACCTACTTGGCACTAAGATAGGGCCTGCTATCTGGGCACAAATGAAGTCACTGTGGAAATGATTCTTTCTTCTCTCCCCATCACCATGAATAGGAATCACACATCCCATTCTTCAGAACATGCTAGAAAATATCTCCAAGTGAGATTTAATTATGCAAGAGCTCTGGCAGATTAAATATGAGGATTTCTGACTTGTAGTTTGTGTGTGAAAATCTCAAAACCAAAATTGTTCCTTTTAAATATTTCTAAATCTCCAAAAGCAAATAAGTGACTTCTTTTCTGGATCCAAGCATGGGAAACTTTAATCGGATCTGAGAGATTCAGCATCTCCCCAGGCATTCATTGCCATAGCAAAGTGAACAACCTTTGGATCCTGGAACAAAAATACCTGCCACCAGTTGTCCATCTTTGTCCACAGCAACCATCTCTCTCTATTTAATAGAAGCAACTCAGTCTCCAAGTATAGAAAATAGAGTCGTGGTCTCCATCCCCATTATACTATGTGTCATTTCATGATGCTTATGGAAGTAGACATTTTTACATTTCTTGTTGTCACTCTACAGCCTTCCCATTCACCCATCTCCTAGAAGAATAAAGAAGCAACTCATACAAGTTAAACCAAGTTAATAATAATAATAGCCTCAAGGACTAGCTTTTAAGCACTGTGTATCAATTACTACACGAAGAGCTTTACAATCATTGTCTTACTTAACTCTTAGAACTGCCTTGTAAGGTGAGTACTATCTCCTTGTCAAGTTAGGGTTAATTTTTCTCATGTTACAAGAAAGTAACATGGAGGTAAGCTGACCATGCCAGGTAGCAACTCCATGAAATCATCAGTATCCCAGTGTCCTTCCATCTTTCCCTTCACCATCTTGGATATTTGGCTTTCATCCTAATGGTCATGAACTGGCTGATGCATCTCCAGTCATCACCTCTATAGTCTAGGCAGGAGAAATGGGGCAGAAGCCATGTATTTTCTCTAGTGTTGATTCATTTAGGAAGGCAAGTCCTTTTCTGGAATTTCTGTCTCCATCTCATGGACCAGAAGTGTGAAATTTGACCACCTTAGATGCAAGGGAGGCGGAGAGTTTGAGTATCTTACTTTCCAACTATTATAGCAGCATTTCTAACTAAAACTTTATTTATTAGAATAAATTTGCCTGGAATCATCCTGATGTATACTGGTAGTACCAGCATAATCATTAATAGGGTCCCCTTTTAGCCTCAAGTGTCCATGTTCAGATGATAAATTATATAGATAACCTTTCTATAATAGAGATGGCAACTGTGGTGTTCAGAAAACCAAACTTTAGTATCTGTTGTACTCCAGCAACCAAAATAATTGAAAATCAATGTAAATCTTAATTCACAGTCTTTCATGAAAACGCCGAGGGAGTGCATATTTATAACACTCTAAACTTCTTCCAAATTTTCTTTCTCATTTCTCTTGCTGTCAATATATTATGCATGCATGGCTGATGCCCTAAAGTGCCTCTCCTCTTCCATTCCAAGATTCAGAAAATCCTCTAACTGTGTACAGCTTCCCCTCTGTCCTCTCCAATCCCCTGTCTGGTGCAGATCTTTCTTATGGCAGTCCACTTAGCCACTCTGCCTGTTTCACTTTTCTTCCTGCCCTACTTCTTGGCAGAGTGGAACCTGTAGCATCTGCCTCCTGCCTCATCTCTCAATGAAGAGGCATTTTGCCACAGTTGCTGTTGACAGACATCTGTAACAGGGTGAGAGTCAATCTGAAACAAAGCAGGGAAGAGCCCAGAGGAACAGCCCTGGAGTCCTGATTGTCCTACACTTGGAGCCCGTCCTACCCATGGAGTTCTAGCAATGTGAGGTGACACATCTTGTCCAAGCCCATTTGAATCAGGTTTCTCTTACTTATAAGCAAAGACATCCTTAAAAATATACCGATTTCTCTACAACTGAGGAAGTGGCGGGATAGAATCCTCTATCCTTTGATGGTAGCTGGAGGAGGAAAATAGGCTTAAAATTTATAAGTTAACATTTTTCATTCCTGTTCCCTATAACTTAATGTATTTTTCTGTTTGTTCTTGTTAAAAGTATGTAGCAGGAAACCACAATGTAACTGTTTTTTGTTTGGTTGGTTTTTTGTTTGTATGTTTGTTTTTTGAACAACTGGAGGAAGGGACCCTTTGAGTAATTTGGGAATGGAAGTAAATGTGTTTACTGTCCTCTAAAATTGATGGGCGTAGGCCATTCTATGCTAAACCAGTTTAAAACCAGAGCCACTGCCTCATTAAGCTGGTGTTGGTGAGGGAGAATAGTCAAGTCTCCTTAATGGGGAAAAATGTTGTGTGTGTATATGGAGAAAAGGTATCATGGGACCATATGGACCCATGGGGAAGAAATAAGTAAAGTAGAATGGCTGAGATGTTAACTCAGTTCCAGAAATATGAAGGCTTGACAAGAGGCTCCTGTGAAGCCCAAAGATTTTTGTTGGCACTGCATGGCTACTGGAGCCCACGGGAGGATTACTGGCCATCCCTCTGAGAAAGCAAACTAATGGAGGGAAGGGATCTGATGCTGAGAAGTGGCCACTGAAGACTAGCAGAAGCATGAACAACAGGACCCAAATGGAAAGCCCGCATGCCGAACAGGTCTTTCTACAGTGGACAACCTTTCAGAAGCTACAAGAACACAGAAACAGAGAATCAACCTTACAAAAAGCATTAGGCTGATAATTGCAAACTTAGAACATGCAATGAAAGGCAAGTTGGGGAGTATCTTAGCTTGGGCTGCTATAACAAAATATCGTAGATTAGGTGGCTCAAATAACAGATTTATTTCTCATAGTTCTGGAAGCTGAGAAGTCCAAGTCAAGGTAGTAGCTGAATTGGTTCCTGGTGAGGGCTCTCTTGCAGACTGATCCCTTCTTGACATGTGTTCACATGGCAGAGAAAGAGTATTATCTCTTTCTCTTTTTATAAGGGCACTAATCCCACCATAAGGGACCACCTTGCAACTTCACCTAACTTTAATTTCCTCCCAAAGGCCCCACCTCCAAATACCATCACATTGGGTATTAGTGTTTCAAAATATTAATTTTGGAGGGATACAGACAGTCCAAAGCAAGAAGGAATAAGTCACAGTGGGTTTTTGGAATGTCCACATCAATCTGCATCCATGTACAGTATTTCTTTAAATTTTGCTCTTTATTGCAATATTTGATGCTAAAAATATATAGTTATGTGTGCTTATAATCTTATGCTAATCTTTTTTTTTTTTTTTTTTACAAAACAATCCATATTGATGGACCCTTCTTTGACTTGTATGTCATGTATACATTTCAATGGATAGCTTAGTTACTGAAACTATACACCATAAATCTATCACCTCACCATTTTCCTGGTAGTTCTCAGCTGACTTGTTGGCACACTACCTATCCAGTAAATCAAACCCTATTAAAGAATGCAGCCATTCTAAAAGAAAAGGACAAAGGAGTAAAGAAAGTAAAGGAAAATTATAACAGCTAGTTGTGGGAAGTGAGGACCGGACTGGTGGGGAGTTAAAAATGAGGAGAAAGAAGGTCAATGTATGAAAGAGGAGGGAATCACCCCAGGAAGTAGATAGACTTGTTGTATTAACCCAAGAGTGCTGAGAAGAATAAAATGTGCATAACCGGCCTTTGAACTCCCTGCTCAGGAAAATAGATGCCATTTAAACACAACATCCTATTTATTGCATTTCTCACAAGGCATAAAAAAGGGTACTTAGTCATTTCAATAGCTGAACAATGCTCTATTATCAAAATGAAAATAGATTTAAACTATTCAATGTCTGCATTCACCCAAAGCATTTGTATATATTGCAAAGCTATTTACACCAGTGGGATATTTTGAGAGGGATTATTATATTAATTATTTTGCATTTGTTATGAGTGGCAGTGGGGTACTGAATGCAGAAAAGACAGTAACTGCTTGAATTCTAGGGTAGAGAACAGTGGTACAGAATAAAATATTATTTTTCATTTATTGAACACCAGCAGTGTGGTCAGTATTGGATACAGATTCACAGACCATTCGTGACTCACTGCCTTGTAATCTAAACAGCCACAGATGACCTTTCCCAGGAGAGAAAGGCAGGTGCCAACCAGCAAGAGACAGGAAGGTATTATTTTATTTCCACGGAGTTACTTACACAAAGCGCACCTTGGTATATAGCTGCTGAAAGGACTCATGAAGTCACGTGTCTTCAGTCAACCAATCCTCATCTATCAATCTGGATTGTGCTTCCCAACACAAGAAAAAGAATAAAACTTTTAATTTAATAGGTAGAGAGAGCCCTTGGTAAATTTGTAAGCAGCCATTAGAAATATTGGCCCAATGATGTACGAGGTATCACCTAGAAACCGTCAAAGCTCCTGCTTAATGTCAAAGCTCAATGTCAAGGCCATTCTTTTTTCTTTTCTTTTTTTTTTTTTTGAGACAGAGTCTCACTCTGTTTCCCAGGCTAGAGTGAGTGCCATGGCATCAGCCTAGCTCACAGCAACCTCAAACTCCTGGGCTCAAGCAATCCTGCTGCCTCAGCCTCCCGAGTAGCTGGGACTACAGGCATGCACCACCATGCCTGGCTAATTTTTTCTATATATATTAGTTGTCCAATTAATTTCTTTCTATTTATAGTAGAGATGGGGTCTCGCTCTTGCTCAGGCTGGTTTCAAACTCCTGACCTCAAGCAATCCACCCGCCTCGGCCTCCCAGAGTGCTAGGATTACAGGTATGAGCCACCGCGCCTGCCCAAGGCCATTCTTGTAATATTTGCTCCCCATGTAATTCTCCTTCCCATTCCCAGCAGTCTCAGAAGAAAAGACTCCAGCATAGAGGCATTCCTGGAAAGGAACACTTCCAACTGGAGAGTGTTTTTATTTGGTAGTGTCTGTGTCTGATATGTGTCTAATATCTGTCAGTCTCTGTGTATTTTGCTCATATGAAAGTTAGGTAAAATTCCCAATCCAGCAGGTGTAGAGTTCTTAAATCACAAATAAGACTCCAAAGATATTTGAACTGAGAATTTTAGTTCAGTGAATATTGAGTGGCTATTATGTGCTACAGTAATACAAGAATCAGATGGGGTTCCTGCCCTGACAAATCCCTGTTCTGGGAGGAGACCAACACATCAGCCAGTGCTGTAGGTGAGAAAGAAAAGTCAGCTAAGGTACAGTGAGTATTTAAGATGTCAGGCCCTGTTCAGTTCAGTTCAGTTGCACAAAAATAGCCTGAGGCATACATCAATTTCCTTATGACACAGTTGATAAAACCTGAGGTTCAAGGGGTAAAGTCCCTTGTCCAAGGTCATCCTGATGGTAACTAATGGATCCAGATACTGTCCTCCCAATTTGAAAAGATTCTTGAAGAAATGGAGAATGGGGGAGGGGAGAGAGAGAGTAGGTAATGTCAGAAGAAGGGGGGACCCAAGGCAAAAAAACTCTGTGTTTTATTCCTTCTCCACCACCTTAATCTATTCCCTTGGCATCCCCTGCTCTGCTGAATCCTGGGAAAGGAGTGAGAAGATGATTAAAACAAACAAACAAACTCTTGATAACATTTATCAGGTGTCGGGCAGGTGGGAGGGGGGAGGAGGGGATGGGTATATACAAACACAATGAGTGAGATGTGCAACTTTCGGGGATGGGCATGCTTGAGGCTCTGACTCGAGGAGGGATGGGGGGCATGGGCAATATACATAACCTTAACACTTGTACCCCCATAATACACTAAAATAAAATAAATAAATAAATGAAAGAAAATGTTTGGGATCCAACAGCCCTAGGGAAAGTCCAAAGAGATGGCAACATTCCAATATGAATGAGAGCGAAATAAATGTCTGAGGGTGTTTCTCTCTGTTCCCAGGAAAGAAAAGCAGATGCCAACTAGCAGAAAACAAGAAAGTATTACTTTATTTCCATGATGTTATATACACAAAGCTGATCAGAGAGAGAGAGAGAGAGAGAGGGATTTCTGTGTGCTGGCGAGAAGAATGTTGAAGTTGCTCCTTAAACACTTTTTAGAAGTTAAATCACTTCTGGTCAGGAATAAATGATGAGTGAATAGACACTAAATCATGAACAGATGAATTAAAATTTTCTCAATAAAATGATTTTTAAAAGAAGAGAAAAGTGTTTAGAAAAATTGGTTTCCAATAGAATTTATATTAACAATCATCACTTTTGGATACTTAATGTTTATCCAGCTTGTTGTTATGGAAATAAAGGATGGTGGTACCAAATTCAACAGTATAATTTCACTGCAAGATTAACCAAAAGGGCAATAAAAACCATAGTTAAAACACAACACTCTAATATTCTATTAAGTACAAGAAAGAAAACAGTATGTAGGAAGGAGTTTACATTGACGTCTTACGTTTCTAAAGCTTTGGTTCCAGTGAGGAAATTCTATTTGACTGTCTCTCCCATGTGGATGTGCATTTAATTGAACAAGACAGACTTTACAGAAACCCAGCATAGCAGAGCTGGGGAAAGTCTTAGAGAAGATTTTGCCCAAATGCTTCACTTACATAGGTGATGCTGCTAAGCTCTGAGAGGAGAAGTAACTCAGTGACACAGCTGGTTGAACAAGGACTAGAACTCAGGACTCCTGGCTCCAGTGCTGGTACATTGTCCACATTGCTACCCATTTAAACCTCTTAGAAACATCTTAGCAAAAGCGTGAATCATAGTTAGAAACTGGAAACTCATAGAGGGAGAAGGGGCTTTCAGAGATGTCTTATTGCCACTCAACATCCATCCCCCTTTTCTGGCAACAGTCTGTTTTTCTGTCTGAAGATACCCCATTCCCCATTTCAATCAGCAAGGTTAGATGGAATTATGGCATTAGCCTGAGTGATGCAACGCACAACCCAGGCTAAGCCAACCACCATAGCGCAACCCAGTCAGCTGTGATTGGTTCATGGATGGGCACATTACCCAATCAGAATCCATGAAAAACAATCATGGATTGTTAACTTGAGAAAGAGTTTCATTCTTCTGTCAGCTTAAAGAGGAGAAAATACTAGGCTTGGAGTCATTTTTCCATGACTTGGATACTGAGATTAAAATCAGTACAGCAGAAGGCAGAACAAAGAAATGCTAGGAACCAGAAACCACACACAGGAGACATTGTCTGGACAATGAATCCAGTCATGTCTGAAACAAGCCCCAACCATGTACATGTCACTTACTTGTGCTAGTAAAATCCACTTGATCACTCAAGTCAGTTTGTGTTAGATTCTCTATCATTTGCAATTATAAAAGTTCCAAATAACACAAAACCTTAGAGAAAATTAGAACTATTCCCTGTCACAACTAGAAAAACAAATAAAAAACCTTGAAGCCAAAGAACGGAAGCAACTTGTGCAATATCACAGAATTTAAGTGGTAAAGTCAAGCTAAAACCTCATTCTCAACCCCAAGTCAACTGCCCCTGTTGCTCTGAATTATTCAACAGGGGTGAAGCCTGGGTCAGGGGATGGATCCCTTAAAGAAACCAACATGGGAAGGGTATCCTCCCCAATTCACCCAAACTAGAATGACGATGGTACAGATCTAAGCCCAGAGACAGGTCTGGATAAAAAAATAATAATAATAATGACATTGAGTCCAGAAGTGAAAACTGGGACTGAAGATGAGAGATGGAGACATGAGGAGGAGGAGGGAAGGAGAGAAAAATGCTACTGTCAAATTGGAACACACAGCATGGGGGCAGCATTTAGAGGAACAAAGAAAAAAGAGGAGAGCAGGTGTTTAGGGACTTCTGAGGCTCCTTATTATTGGTCATGTATTTGTGACACCATTGGTGTTTTTAAGGTTAGCAATAAAGTTTTCCAATCCCCATTGCACATGGCTTGCTTGTTATTTTTCCCATTGAATTAACCCAAAAGTCAAAATTAAGGAAAAAGTGACTAGCTGGGTATTCAGAGACCAGTGATCTAATCTCTACTCTGTTACAGACTAGTCCTGTGGCCTTGGGCAATACCAACAATGGACTCAAGCCACTTGAATTTGTGTAACTTAATCGAAATTGACATGCGTGAAATCTTAAAAGGGAGTTTCAAGTGGTTTCTCTGAAGATAGGTGATGATAGATAGATGATAGATAAACATACACACAAATATATAAACACTTATGGATTGTATACTTCCCTTAAACTTTTAATTCTTAATTATTAACTTTTCTTAATGGCTCTCTTAGTGCATTGTAGTTAAAAGTTTGTTGGCTGGGCGTGGTGGCTCCTGTCTGTAATCCTAGCACTCTGGGAGGCCAAGGAGGCGGGTGGATTGCTCAAGCTCAGGAATTCGAAACCAGCCTGAGCGAGACCCCGTCTCTACTAAAAATAGAAAGAAACGAATTGACCAACTAAAACATATATATACAAAAAATTAGCCGGGCATGGTGGCGCATACCTGTAGTCCCAGCTACTCAGGAGGCTGAGGCAGTAGGATCACTTGAGTCCAGGAGTTTGAGGTTGCTGTGAGCTAGGCTGACGCTATGGCACTCACTCTAGCCTGAGCAACAAAGTGAGACTGTCTCAAAAAAAGAAAAAAAGTTTGTCATGCAAGGTCTTTCATGATCTGATCCCAGAATCTCTCACCAGTTGCATGACTTACATTCTCTCCATATCCACAATGTTCTAAGCACATTTAACTACCACCTGTCTGCTTCCATAGCTTTGCTCATGCTGGTTTTTTTTTTTTCTGAATGTCTAGTCTTCTCTATTTCCTCTACCTGGCAAATGCCAACTCATCTTTCAAAACCCAGCTCAAGCATCTTGTTCCCGGTTATCTTCCTAGACACCCCAGCCAGCATTGCCTACTCTTTCCTTTGTGCTGCTTCACCTTGTGCATACCTCTTTTGTCCACTTATTCCTATGATAAAACTAGTTGCTTACATATATATATATATATATATATATATATATATATATATATATATTCATTGTACTAATTTGTAAATTCCTTGACATGATCCACCATAGTCCCACTTGATATTATTGGCTCATTATTACACAATAATCCCATTGCTATTAAATTTTGATCCTGGTGGATAGACTGCATTTGAAATTGGAGACAACATCTCCTGGTGCTGGAGATACCTAAGCAAAAGCCTTTAAGGTCCAGGAAAAGCATGTAAATATTAACATATGAGTGGAGGAGTGCCAGACAAGAGGGAATGAGGACTGTGTTGAACGTGGGAGCACATGGCTTTTGTAAGGGGAATGGGTACTACCCAGCTGCCAGTGCATCTCTGCAGGATGGATCCCACTTCTGCTATGGTTGGAAATCCAAAGGGTTTGAAGTCAATGGACTTCCATTTCAGGTCTACCCCTTACTCACTGTGGGAACATAAGCAAGTTACTGAGCATCTCTGAGTTTAGTATCCTCATCTACAAAAGATAGCCAGCTGCTCACCAAACCCTATCCTCTTCATCCTGGGCACACAGCCCATTCCATTTCCATGCTCTCTTGCAGTAAAAGGAGGTCATGTTCCTGTGTTCTGGTCATCAGAATGTGAAAAGAAGGAAGGCACACTCCTTCCAGGCCTGGCTTATAAATACCTCCTGTCTTGTTTTAAGTGACTCCAGAAGCAGATCCTGAGAAAAGGATGAGAGTACAAGTAGTTTATTTGGAAGGTGACCTCAGGAAACACCAGTGGAGGGGTGGAGAAAAAGAGTTAGGGAAGGAAGGGAGCCTATAAAGGATGTGTCACTCAGCACATTACCATTCTAGACAACTGTAGCTTAATCCTATAGGAAACTCTGCTAAGTAGCATAGGATTTCCCAACCTCCACCTCTACCTAAGGGTTAAGTGACCCTTGACCCGACATCGTCATACACCAGTCCTTGTAAGTCATTATTTGATCGCTATGAATTAGTTTCTGGGCACGTCTGGCCTGTTACACACGTGAGCAGAGCAGGCTCAGATGACCACAGAAACCCTCAGGGAAAGTGGTGGCCCTGCTGTTAGAAGTGGGACTGGCATGCACTGAATGGAAGAGGCCCTGAGGATGCCTTCTATGCTGCCATATGCAATGCCTCCCTCTCCTTCCTGCTCCACAGCTGAATAAGGAGGACTCCAAGACCTTAGAGAAAGGCAGAGCCATGGGACTGAAGGAGCCTGCATCCTGAAATGACCGCGTGGAAGGCTTCTCACTGGCCAGGAACCACCAACTGAACTTTACATGAGCAACAAACAAACAATTGCGCTAAGCCACGAAAATTTGGGGATTGTTTGTTACAGCAGTTAGCCTACCCTGACTAGTACAGGGAGAAAGCAGATACTTACGCAGCCAGCCAAATCCACTAGTCAAATCCTAGGATCAGTCAGTAACAGATAATGCCATTGAATCCCTACCTTGTTTATAAAAATCAGCAAAATGCCAGGTAAAAGCCCTTGAGGATACAAAGGGATGGCAGGCAAGCAGGCATGAGAAACAGCCTTTGGTTTATATGCCAGAAAAGCCCTACTCAGAAATGCAAAGGGTTCTTGATCTCTGCCCTTTGGCTGCATTGTTTCAGCTCTAGGGGGAGAACAGACTGGGTTAGATCATATAGGTGCATTGTCCCTCAGGTGCCACAGACCCATCTAAGATTACAGCCTAAAACTCTCCATGTGCCAGAGATCAGCCCTAAATGTGTACCTGAACACTAAGCACATTGACAAGGAAAGGACACACTCTCAACTATGGCTCCTGCTCAAAAAGGAAGTCAGTTTTGCGGTTACTGCCCCAGTGAGGCCAATGATGACAAGGGTATCAGGAGCTCCAAGAATGGAAGAATCAAATGGGACCAATTAATATTAGGGGGGGGGGGATACCTAATGCCATCTCAAGCCACCAGCCTTCACAGTAAAGGTATTGACATTTGTTGACTGCACCATCACTTACCAAATGCAGTACTGTAATCCCATTTAATCTCCTGACAGCCTTGACAGGCATCCTCGCCCACATTTTTCAGATGGGAAAACCGAGGCTTGGGGAAGAAAAGCCTCTGGGCAAGGTCAAGAGGGAGGCAGTGACTAAACTGTCAGACACCGGAAACAGTGCACATTCCACCACACCCTATGTCCTCCTTCTCTGACTTCCACTCCATGCAATGCACAAACTAAATGTAAGAAACTGATGTGTTGGGAATTTGTGAGATTGGGGCAAACTTAAAATCATGCACTTATCTTAATTTTCTAAATATTCACCTAGACATTTTATTATTTAATTAGCTATCAAGCAAATTCATGTAAACAAGTATCTAAACATTTTCTTTCAGTAACAGATATGCTATGCACAAAGTTGTTCAAAGAATAAAGGAATGCACTACATGTGCTTTGATACCTCTTCCAAATGTTGACAAAGTTTCTCTCTCTCTTTTTTTTTTTTTCATTCTAATATATAACTGATAAGATTTCACTTCCATAGTATGTTTGCTTTTCATCTCTGGTGTATCATTCTACCAGTATCCCTCCCCTCATCCCAACAACAACAATCAAACCCCACATCTCAACAATCTTTCCCGGCAGCTGCAGCCCTCAGGAAGTTCTCTCCCCCTACTTCATCTTGCATTATCCCCTTTTTCCATGGCAGCCTCTCCCTGAGGTAGACCACCCCACTGATCAGCCCTGATAAAAATAACCAACATTATGTAAAACTTCACAATTCACAAAGCAGTTTCTTCCAAGGTTAAGTCATTTGATTTTCATAACAACCCACAGAAGAGGCAAGAAGGTCTCATTAACTCCTGTTTCAAATGAGAGAACTGAAGCTCGGAGGGGCTAAGTGATTTGCTCAGGATGGTGCAGCTAACAGATGAACCAAGACTCGAACCATGCGTTTCTCTCTCCCAGCCCCAAGCTCTTTACACAAATGTTGCTGCACCTCCCCTCATGTTGACTTCTGAGGCAGCTGGCCGAGTGACCCCAGGCCACCCACCCCCAGGTGCCAGGTCTGCCACCCTCGGCTACCTACGTCCGCAGCAGTGAGTGGCAGCTGGGCTCACAATGGGGAGCCATCTCAGCCTTCCTTTTCTAGGCAACAAGATTGTCATGGAGACAGGTGAAGAACTGCTTAGAAGCTGATCAGAGGCTGCATTTATAGGGACTGAAGACCTCTCCCAGATTCCCACAGTTCCCTCAAAACTCTGGCCCTTAAGCACGTTAGAGTCAGACACATGAATGTTTGAGCATAGCTCTGCTACTTCTATCACCTTAGGTAAATTTTAACCTTCCTGAACCTCCCAAATGGCAAAGAGAATGTTAACATCAGGATATTTTTGAGCATCATTTGAGATGGGTGGATAAAGTGTTTGGAATAAGACCTCAGTAACGGAGGACATCGCTGATGGTTTAAGTTTATATAACAAGACACAGTCATAATAATATAGATATAATATGTAGTAATATAAGAAAATTGTGTTCCACAGATAAGACATAGATAGAATAAGGAAACAAAAAAACATACCTAAGGAAGCTTTGCAAAGAGTTACTTCTTTTCATATCATCATGCAAGTATCCAGTATCGGTCCTGTTTCATCTTGCCTGTCACGTTCATAAATGATGAGGCAGGGGACTTCATCTAGCATCATGCTTTGTGCATGAAGGGAGCTAACTAAAATGTACATACACACAAAGCACTGGCTCATGCCCTTCAGTCTAACGGTGATGGCAAACTGTGTTAAGGGAAACCTTGTATTTGTTCTCTAGTGAAGGAGCTCCAGAAAACCCTTGTTGTGTGGTGGTTGCTAAGGCACCATTCAGAGATAAGAGTAAGAGTCTCCCTAGTGTGACTTCAAAGGGTAAAGAGCTAAGTGATCCCAGGGAAAGATAAGTCAGGGGTTCCAAATTAGCAGAGTATCCAGTCCTGAGTAGCTCTGGGAAGCCTAAGTCTTATTGAAATCTTAACCCTTTGAAGGTCCCTGCTGCTATTATATATATTAGAGGAGGGGGAAATCTTGGTGCACATGTCCCAGGAAGCCACGTACAAGGATATGTTCTGTTTCTCTGGAGAATTCTGACTAATACAAATAGCTAAAAAAAAAAAAAAAAAACCCTACTGGAAAATTAGAAAATGTGCTACTTTGAGGAACTACATTATGCTTGCAAAAGTGTTCATTATCTTCATTGGAATGAGAGACATTTTTATTTATGGAAATAAAGATTCTCTGGACAAAATGGAGAATGTGTTTACTCATTCCATATGCATTTCATGTACATATTGACTGCCTTCTCTCTTCTAGACACTGTGCTAAATTTTGAGAGCAGACGAAGAATAAAATCTAATTCATATCCTCAACAAACTCATGGTCTAGGTGGGGAGATGGATATGCATCAAAGCATGGTAAGTGCTAGATAAAATTGCAGAGGGTTGTGTCTTCCAAAGCTGGCTAGGACAACATCTCTAATCCCACATGCTCTTCTAGAACCTTGCAATCCCCCATCTAGAGGTAAACCCTACTAACTCCCTTGCCCTTAAGTCTGTTCAGGCTGGTGACTCACTTTCAGCTGAGGGGAATGCAACAGAAGTGACAATGTGTGTGACTTCCAAGGCTGAGTCCTACAAGGCAAGTAAGTTCTGCTTTGCTTTCTGGAATACTCACTCTTGAAGACTTCAGCTGCCACGTAAGCACTTGGACTGCCCTGGCGATGCCATGCTGTGAGGAAGCCCAAACTAGCCCATGCAGAGAGACCACATGGTGAGGCTGTGAGACCAAATTAAAGAGAGAGATGCTTGGCCAGCTGGTAGCTGCTCCCATTCTCCTTTCTCCCTGCTGCTCCAGATGCAGCTACCATTTAACTGCAACCCATGAGGACCCCACACTAACAATCCAGCTGGAACCTTCTTGAATTCCCGACCTACAAAAGTCTCAAGATTCAAGGTGGGTACCATGCCTATGTAGCACTGAGTTTGGCGGTGATGTGTTCTGCAGCTGTAGTAACTGCAATGAGTTACTACTTTGAGGCAGAACTCTATTTTCTTTGTCCACCAGTCTTTACTCTTTGGTGAGCAGAGTATCTGACACATAGTATTTGTTCCACAAATATTTGTCAAATTTTATTGCATAGAGGTAAGATTCAGGTACATTGGTAGAATAAAGGAAGAATGATTAATGACACTGATGAATAGGAAATGCTTCACAGAGGAGGTGACAATCAGATGTATTTCTACGGATGAATCGATATTTTTCAATGAAACAAGGAATGAGAACGGAACACCAGAAGGGACAGAAGATGCAAGGCACAGAGTGACGGGACTTCTGGGTAGAGTTAGGAAAGCATAAGCAGCTTAACGGGCTAACACAGGACACACAAAGGCAAATGATGGAGAATGTGGCCAAAGAGGTGAGGAGCCAGAGCAGGAGACCTTGTATGCTCGGCTGTCACAGAGCCACTAGGGGGAGCCACCACATCCTCCCCAATTCCCAAGCAGAAGGTGTCTTCAGGCCAGCCAGGCACCCCCCAACTCCACACTGCCCACTGTTTCCAGGCCTGGACCGAGCATGCAGATCTCCTCTCTTGATCTTGTGCCACGGATCAAGGTGAGAAGTCTGTGAAGTGACTCGACTGTAGATACACTTTGCTGAATGTGATCTGCCCCTGGCTGATCGAGCTGGCTGCAGGGTTTTTCTAGAAATGGGACCCAGATTCCTTCAGCTTTTGAATCTCCAAGCCTCTCTGGGGTTTCTAGACAAAGCTCCCATCTCTCAGAGACACAGATGGGGAAGAGGACTCAGGGACATATTAGTGCCCACACATTTTGCTTTCCCCAAGGTGCTCCATGGGGAAGTCCAAAGAATCTTTAGCCTTGCAAAGGGCAGCCTGGATCTCCAGCTGGTCTTTTGAACATGTGGTTTGTGTACCTGGGCCGTAGGCTTTTGAAACGGAAAGCCACAAATTAACTCCCTGGTAATCTGTATTCTGCAATGACATCCTTGAAACGGAGGATCCATCAGGACAGGTGGCAGGAAAAATTATTTCAACACTCAGTGGCTTAACATAGCAAACACCTATTCTCTCTCTCATGCCCCCTGTCCAACATGGAGGGTGATCTGCTCATCTAGGTCCTCAGGACCTAAGGCAATCGTGAGCTCTATCTCAACACGTGCTTCTTCGGACACTCATCAGAATGAAGAGAAGGGCTTGGATTATGTACCAGGTTTTAAAGCCTCTGCCCTACTACCCCTGCAAAAAAAAAAAAAAAAAAAAAAAGAATGAACCCATGTCACAGCTGAAGGTAAAGAGAAAAGCCTACTGCAGACACTATAGGAGAATTTCCAAGGGAAAAAAGCCTTAGGTACTGTCTCTGGATGCTGTAACAAAATACTACAGGCTGAGTAGCCTAAACAACAGAAATTTATTTTCTCACAGTTCTGGAGGCTGGAAATCCAAGATCAAGGTTCCTGAACAGTCAGTTTCTGGTGAGGGATCTCTTCTTGGTTTGCAAACACCTACCTTCTCACTGCGTGCTCACATGACCTCTTCTTGTATGCACTTTGAGAGAGAGAGAGAGAGAGAGAGAGAGCACTTTCTGGTATCACCTCGTAGAAGGACATGAATCCTGTCAGATCAGATCCCCACCCTTATGACCTCAATTAACCTTAATTACTTCCTTACTCCAAATATAGCCACACTGGAGCTTAGGGCTCTAGTACGTGAATTTCTGAAACACACATATGTTCAGTCCACAATGACTATAATCTTTAAGTAGAGTAAGTATGAAACCTATATTATACTATCCCTGTAAGAACAGATTCTTCTATAAGTAATAGAGAACCATCAAACAATAGCCTTAGGCATAAAAACACCTTATAGTTTTCAGGTATTGTGTAGTAGTTCTCTTTTTTGTGCTTTTTTTTTTTTTTTTTTTTTTTTTGAGACAGAGTCTCACTTTGTTGCCCAGGCTAGAATGAGTGCCGTGGCGTCAGCCTGGCTCACAGCAACCTCAATCTCCGGGGCTCAGCGATCCTACTGCCTCAGCCTCCCGAGTAGCTGGGACTACAGGCATGTGCCACCATGCCCGGCTAATTTTTTGTATATATATTTTTAGTTGGTCAATTAATTTATTTCTATTTTTGGTAGAGACGGGGTCTCGCTCAAGCTGGTTTCGAACTCCTGACCTTGAGCAATCCGCCCGCCTCGGCCTCCCAAAGTGCTAGGATTACAGGCGTGAGCCACCGCGCCCAGCCTTTTGTGCTTATTTTTAAAAATAAAATGTATCCATCTGGTAAAATATGTTTTTAAAAAGCTTTCACCTAGCTAATTAATCAACAAAATCTCAACTAAGGGAAAACAGTTTGGTTCCTCTGTGTTCTCCGCCATAAGCTTTTCATTCAATTAAAAGCATTAAAAAAAATCCCCTGATGTCACCTTGTTTTATTATGAGCCTATGTTTTCCTATCTGAAATGAAAAGCACTACTTTTGAATAATTGTAGTTCAGGTTATAGTGTAATGTCATTAAACAGACCAGAGTCAGAGGTTATGAAAATTCATAAACTATGTAATGGAACTAAAAATAAATTTTCTGCAAGGTTCTTTGTTCTTATATTTGGGTCATTGTTCTCTTAAGCAATAGTTTTTGAGAATGGTTATTAAAATTCATGCTCTCTCTCTCTTTTTTTGTTTGTTTTTTGCAGACATTTACAACAAACCTGAATCAAATAAAGTCCTTCTGACTGTTTCTAAACCTAAACATTCTGTGAGGTGTAGTTTTTACTTTAACAAATCTTTGTCAGTATATCCAACCAAGAAAAGAGAAGCAGTGATGAGAAAGAAAGAAAAAGAGAAAGGAAGAAGGGAAGAAGAAAGGAAGGAAGGAAGGAAGGAAGGAAGGAAGGAAGGAAGGAAGGAAGGAAGGAAGGAAGGAAGGAAGGAAGGATGGAAGGGAGGGAGGGAGAGAGGGAGGAAGGGAGAGAGGAAGGGAGGAAGAGAGGGAGGGAGGGAGGAATGGATGGATGGGTTTACATCTATAGCAGTCCAAACTTTGATCTTATATTTTCTTTGTCTCATGCATCTCAACTTCAACCTAGTCTATCATAGGCGGTATTCAGAAATGACTGGGCACTTTTACAAACTTACAGGACTAACGCAAGGGAATACAAGTTAAGAGAAATGATTTTCACGGAAGCTTTTATCTGATCTGAAGGGGGCAAGAGCAGTTTCAGTCCCAAGCAACAGCGTGAAGAGATGCATAGATAGAGACAAAGACAGTTCCTTCCCAATCTGGCTTTATGAACTCATTGGACAAGACACTTTCTCCTTCTCCCTGAATTCTTACTGACCCATAACACAGTATTTGCAACTGTCTCAGAGGTATTTCTCTCTTGGCTCCTCCCCACAAGAGAGAAGTGACTTACCTGGTTGGTGAGACTAGGGAAAATGTCATTGCAGCTGCCTGAGCTTTCCTGGGTCTCTCTGTCCTTTCACCTGCCCTTTTCTCCATTCAGTAAGCCCTGAGGGAGGACCCACACTGCAGGCAAAGGCTGGAAGATGTCCAGGGGTTCCTCCTTTGATTCGATGTGTAAGTTTAACTCAAAGGAGAAAGCTGACTTGGCCCCTTATTTGTATCTCACATTCTGAAATCTAGCCTATGGCAATGACACTGATACTCTTGACTTTTATATGAAAATACTAATGCCCAACCCTTATATAATGCTTACTATACACGAGAGTATATTCCAAATGGTTTACATATATTAATTCATTTAATCATCATAAAATCCTACAAGATATGTGGTAGACAGGATATCAGATTGATAAAGATGTCCACATCCTAATCCTCGGAACCGGTGAATATGTTGGGTTACAAGGCAAAAGGAGAATTAAGGAATTAAGATTGCTAATCAACTAAACTTAAGATAAGGAAATTATCCCAGAATATCCAGGTGAGCCCAATATACTCACAAAGGTCTTTAAAAATGGAAGAGAGAGGCAGGAGAGTTAGCTGCAGAGTGAAACCACATGAGAAAGACTTGATTGACCATTGCTGGCTTTGAAAATAGAGAAAAACACCTAGAAGTCAATGAATACAGGGAACTTCTAGAAGCTGGAAAAGGCAAGAAAATAGATTCTCCCCTAAAGCCTCTAGAAAGGAACATAGCCATGTCAACACCTTGATATTAGCCCAGTGAGGCTCATTGCTGACTTCTGATCTCCAGAGTTATAAGATAATTGATTTGTGTTGTTTTCAGTCACTGAGTTTGTTACAACAGCAATAGAAAATAAGTTACAGTACTTGTTACAAGCAAGTTAGGTACTATTATTATTATCCCCACTAAGTAATTGAGAAAACTGAGGCAGGAAATGTTAAGTAACTTGTCCAAGGTCACACCCAGGCCACTGTTTCCATAGTCCACCCTCTGGATCACTGTGCTAGCTGCCTCTTTAGTATGTTCCTCACTTAGATTAGCAATAGGTGGAGAGAAGGATGCAACTAATGATTACCTTTACACATCTCAAAAGGGGAGAAAAGAAAATGGCAAGCATTCCGTGAGTATTTACATCTCTTGGCATTGGGCAAACATTCTCTCATTTGAGCCTAACCACCACTCCTGTGAAGTAGATGCAATTATTATTCTCATTTATCAGATGAGAAAATTGAGGTTTGCAGAGGTGAAGCGACTTGCCCAATTCATGGGATTAGTAAGTGTTGGTGGTAGGAGTTGCATACTTCAGTCTCACAGGCAAGCCATACCTGTACATGTATTAATATTTCTAAACTTGCAGAATCTTTCACAAACCTTACACAACAAATGCATGCAGTACTGCTTCAGGGCCCTGATAACAAAATATCACATGGATTGGAGAAGGGAGTGTTGCAGCTTTACTACATGGACATTGCCCTGCTCTAAGGCTCATGTACTGATGGCAACACCAATTCCTGTTGGCCGTGAGGCCACAGGTATCTGGAAGGCATAGAGTGCAATGCTTTGACCTGGTTTGTGATTACACACAGTCATCCCCTGGAGGTTTCCAGAAATATCTGGGGCAGTGATCTGTACCTTTGAGAAAAGGCAGGTGCAAAAATCAACAAAATATGAGATATTGCTTGTACTATAACCCTGTGTGTATCCACAGGCTGGTGAGTCTGGGAAAAGACGGACACACTTTAATCAATGCATTAACGAGCTATGCCCATGCTACCCACAGCCACAAAATCTCAGAAACATACCATAAGCTCTTATTTCTCATTCACACGCCTGGAGTTTGGCTGATCCAGGCCGGACCAGGCAGAGCTTGTCCTCGGGAGATGAGCCGGGGCCAAGTCTGCCCCAGCTATTTCTCACTATTCTAGGACCAGCAACCTCCCCAGGACATGTCTTTTTTTTTTTTTTTTTATGGTGATGGCAAAAGTGCAACATGAACAAGGAGAGCACATAAAGTCTCTTAAGGACTAGGCTTAGAATTTTCACATTGCAACTTTCACCCTCTTTGGCCAAATTAAGTCATGTAACAAAACCCAATGTCACTAGGACAGAGAATATGTATATTCTTCCCAGGGAAGGGGAAGGAGAAGTAGGGAATATTCGCTGACCAATAATGGAATCTGTCACAATCATTGCAGATCAAAGGCCAAGAGGAGAAATAGATAACCTTGAAACTATGTCTGCAAACATCCTCGCATTATGAACACAGGTTCTTGTTTCTCTTCCGTACAAACTGGTGATATGTGCTCTTAGAGAAAATGCCATATGGCATTCCTTGTCCTCAACTTTCAACGTGTGTGGATGTCTGCTGGACCTAAGATAATGTCCTTAAATGGGATCTAAATTCACAGCTGGCACAGAGTCTGCTCACAGTGAAGAAAAACTCTCAGATGAAAATGGTGCTCTTAGAGCACATTCTGTGAGCTGTCATGCTGGTGTCCTCCTGCCACCCACCCAGGGTGTCAGGTGTAGCCTGTTTGAGAGTACTGCTACGTGCATCATGGCTGACTCAGTGCAAACTCCGCAACTTGGAAAGAACTTTTGGGGTGTACTGAACTCAAAAGGAAAGAAGGCAAATTTGACTTCAATCGCCTTCTCTCTCAATCAGTGATTGGATGAAATAGCATAAAAGGGTGATGCCCTTATCTGTATGGTTCTGATAAGAACACCACTTACAAATGTTTACAAAGTGAGGGGAGAGATCCTGATCTTTTCTTTGAGAGAAGAAGAAAGGAAGATGTCAATATTACAAAGCATGGATATGTTAATCATCTATGGTTAGCAAATATGTTATCAGAAATAAAATGATGGATTTTTCTTTTTTTTTTTTTTTTTTTTTTTTACCTTTTACAAGATATTAAAGGAATCCAGGGTTTACTTTCCTGACTCTCAGGAATATCGTCTGAGAAAAAAAAAACTACATTCCCTTAAGCAAGTGAGAAACAGGGCTTGCAGTTTTATATTGCTCTCATTTTTTCTCTTCATGTACTTTCTTTTTCCTTCAAAATTAAAAACAAACAAAAGTAGTGGTAAGCTTTGCCCTGGGATTTTGTTAGAACGAAGAATGATGTCTCTAATTCTCTACTAATTAGTTCTACTACTGACTGCTTTGCATTCATTGAGTTTCTGCTCAGAAGGGTGTAAGAGAACATGCTTGGGAATCAGACATGCCCTTGGATAAGTCATTAGCCTCAGTTTCCTTTTCTGCATAATAGAGATGTTGATGCCTAATTCAATTCAAGGTGTTATTTTGAATATCAACAGGTAAATTCCAAAAAGTAATGTCACACTAGAAAAATTTTAATCTTGAATTGTGAAATTTTACTCTATTCCTTATGCCTATTCTGCAAGGCAGTCCATGAATTAGAAAGAGCATATACTTCCCCGATTTCTTCCTTGTGTCAATGACAGATTTGTGACTATTCCATAAATCTGTGTTGTAATTTTAGCCAATCCCAGGTAGCCATCCTCCATGTAGGAATGCAGGATATGCCTCATCTTTTAACTATATACCATCTCTACACAGCTGAAGGTGAAGAGAACTTAGGGTGAGGAGAAGGGAGTCACATACTGGTTCTTAAATGCTTCACCAAAGAGATGACACACGTCACTTCTGCTCATAGCTCATTGGTTAGAACTAGTCACATGACCCAGATTCCAAGCAAGGAGACTGGGAAATACGAAGAGGTGCAGGTGGACATTCACCGAGCAGTTAATATTTCTGCCATAGAGGGTTTAAAGAGAACTACATCCAAGTTTTATTATATAACTCTATTGTGTTAATATTAAATAGCCTAAATCAGCTCACTGTGTTGATCAGATATGAGAATTTCTCTGTTGTTAAAAGATACGCTCCAAAATATTTAGGAATAAAGGATCATACAGTCTTCTACTCAATCTCAAATGACTCAAAAAAGAAAAAATGCTAATTGTATCGTATATGTAATAAAGATAAAGATAATGCAAATATGGCAAAATATTAATAATTGTTAAATATGGATGAAGGATAGATCAGTGTTTGTTGTACTGTTCTTGCAATTTTGTGGTTTAAAAATTTTTCAAATTAAAAGTTTTAAAAAATATGCTCATCTGAAAAATGCTTACAATATAATGTTAAATTAAAAATTCAGACTACATAATGATATATCCAGCGTGATCTTAATTGAGTTGGAAAATCCTCTCTATTTAGCAAATAAGACTAGAAGAAAAATACTGAAGCATTCACAGTATCAAAGTTTGGTGAGTGAATTGAACTGGGAAGGCTTTTATGCTTCTATTTTTTATATTTTCTTCACATTTTTAATAACCATCTATCACTTTTATAATGAAAAAATCCTTTAAGAAAAAAAGATCTACCAAGTGCCATAGGAACACACGGAATTATTTTTTCCCCATCTCCCCAACTTTGAGCCTGAAGCTAAAATCCACAGCAATGACAGAGGGAAATGAGTTCATGCTGTCAGCTATTAAGGTGTGAAAAGTCTGTGTTTCAGGGGTTGCCAAGTGACCTTTAATGAACACCTGTCTGAGACAGAAAAATCATAGTATTCCAGGCTAAGGACTCAATGTATAATTTAGCTTTAGTATCACAGTGGGGCTGCTGGATATATCCCCAGCTTTAAGATTTATGGCTAAGCTGAGGAATATTTTTGAATTTGGCTGATTCTTCATGGACTTAGGCTTCAAGTTCATGTGGTGCCAAGTAGCTAAACTTGTCTTCTGATCATAGCCCAAATGGGTCAGGCGTAAGTGCTTCCTCAACCTCCAAGCCTCTTTCAATATAGGTGAGGTCAGCATTTTCTCAGGTCCCGGGAGGATCCTGGCTTAAGACACCCTAGAAATTCTTTCCCACTTCCTTCTAACTAGCTTCTTTTAGCTGAGCTTACTGTCTGTCTCAATTATCTCGCTCCTGTTCTCAATACTGGCATCCTCTCCACGACTCCACCTAGAAAAGGAGTCCTGCCTCACTCTTGTCTATCGGAGACAATTCATCATGTTTAACATTCATCTTCTTTCCCATGGCCTTGGCTGTAACCATTCTTTAAACATCTCCCTTTCATCTGTTCCACTGACTTGGAATTCTCTCCAAGCTCCACTGACCCAAATGCATGACTCTATCTTGCTAAAACCACATCTTTTGGAATTGCAGTCAGTTTCTTCCACCCAAATAGGCTGACATTTCATAGGCTGACCAACCTCCAGGCAGCCCTGGCAGTGGCAAGAGCTTCCATTCAGACCCTAAGACCTCTGCCTTTGCGTAGCATAGGTTCCAGTTTGTCTGAACTAGTAAGTAGCTGTCATCATCAACAAATCCCCACCAGGGGACCAGAGACCCTCTCACATTCTGTTTGGGGCCTCTCCTGGTGGTTGCAAGGATTCTTAGCTCTCTTCTGATAGAACAGACCATCTCGACACTGCCTCTAAGTTCTCATCCTGCTGAGCTGACAGGAATATCAATCACAGTCATGCTAGATGCTCTTTACACCTTAGGGTTATGCAAAGTTATGCAATGTCATTCTCCGGATGCATCAGCAGCCAGGTGAGTGCCTCAGTGAGCCTAGAGCCCATCCGTGTTCCCCGCTCATAATCCTCCCCACTCCACCTATGCCCTGACATAAATGATGGCCTGTGTCAACTCTCAAAATAAAGCAAAATGTCTATGCTCGTGACTGTGCAGTTTGCACTCTTCTTCAACCTAGAGGCAATCAAAAGTTATCAACCCCCATTCACACCCCATCAGTTTATGTTCTTATCTATAGATCAGTAGGAAAACAGAAGCACTTAGACATGAAGTTTCTCATTTTTACATCACCACACCTATGCCACTCTCTGCTTTCCCTTCGAATTCAAGCATGAACTGACTTTTCTTCTGTCTCTTCATTTGTTTTGTTTTCTGCATCATCAGTTTACTTCCTCTAGTGGACCTTATCCATCAGCAAATGGCATGCTCCAGTGTCTCCCACCCTTAAGACAAATGCTTAATCCGTCCCATATCCTTCTCCAGCTACTGTCCCATTTTATCATTTCCCATCACAACAATACTTCCAAAGAGTTGTTTTTCATGGCGCTACTTTTTCACACTCTATTTTTTTTTCTGAACCTACTCTAATTTTAGGGATACCAGTGCTCTTCTCGGGGGTACCAGTAACCTCCTTATTGCCAAGTGCAATAGTCACTCTTTTGTTCTCGTCTCATTCACCCTCTTAGCTCATTACAGTTGACTCTCTTCTTCTTGGAATGCTCCTTTCTCCTAGTTTTCTGTGATGACACCATCCACTTCTGGTTTCTCTCCAATCTCACAGGCCCCTCCTCGATCTTCTTTGTCAATGCCTCCTCCTTCCCTTGACATCTGGATGTTGGACTGCACTGCCAGGCATCAGCTGCAGGCCACGTGCGAGTCTCTCTCTGTGCTCTCTGTAGTCTTACTGAGACCGACGCCTGTGCCAAAGACTCCCAAATTGTTGTTTTCACACCAACCTTTCCTCCGGGTGCCAAACTCATATATACAACTGCTTTTTTGACATTTTGGATGTATAAAGGGCATGAGAAACTCAAGATGGCCAAACAAATCCCTGGATTCCCCCTTCCTCCACGCACATGTGCAAATCCCCTTGCAACCCAAGTTCTCTCTTCAGTTAATGCCATAAGTTCCTTGTCTAAAATCTAGAAATCCTCCTTGATTCCCTCCTCTTCAAATCCCCTCACCTCCAAACCTGCAAACCAGTGACAAATCCATTAGTTTTGCCTTAAAACTACTTCTCAAATCCACTGGTCTCTCCTGCCTCCTCTGCTACCACCTCAGTCCCAGCTACATTGGTCTCTTGCTATACTGTCGCAGTAGCCAGTGGTAAAGCCTCTGCGCCCTCCCCCTCCCATGCAGTCTGCCCTCCACACACAGCCAGAACAACCCTTTTAGAATATGAATCATTTCATGTTTCTTCTTCAGACCTTCTGGTGGATTCCTAAAATGATATCCAAATACCTCACCAAGGCCTACAAGAACTTAGATGACCTGGAACTATCTCCAATTCCATCTCCCACTCCTTTCCCCATTACTCATCATGCTCTATCCACGCTGTCTCTACATCTATTCTTTGAACATATCAAGTCCTTTCCTGCCTTTGTGGTTGCTGTGTCTTCCCACCTGGACACTGTACTCCCAGTTCTTCACGTGAGTGGTTTCCAAGCATGCAGCTTCAGTCTAAGATTCATCTCCTCATAGACAGTTTCCGTTTTCCTAATCTAAGTTAGTACTCCTCACTCTTAGTTGTTCTCAAAACATCAACCTCTTTCTTCAATGCACTTATCACGACAGAAATTGATCTTGTTCCTTTTCGTGTTAATTCGTGTATCGTCAGTTTGCCCATCAGAATGAAGGCTCTGTGAGAGCAGCAATCTCATTGATCTGGCTCCTTTTATACCCCCAGCACCTGGGGCAGAGTATAGAGGAGGGCCTCAAAGCTTTGATTTAAAAAATAAAGAAATGGATCTCTAATGATCAAAACCTAATGAGCCTTAACAAGGTCAACAAAAAACTTCACCTAACCACTTTATAGTCAGAGTGCTAGAAATCAAAGATAGAGAAAATCTTACAAGCAACCAGAGATGAAAGACAAATTTCATATTTAGAAGAAAAGAGGAGACTAACTGTAGACTTTTCATTAGAAAATCTGAAAGACAAAAGATAATGGATTGGAAACTTCAAAGTGGCAAAAGGAAAAATAAGCTATCTTAGAATTTTGTACACAGCTTGGCTTCTAGACTTCACGCTTAGCCAAGAGGGGATGCTATTTGTATTGCATACTCAATCCTAGGATGTGAGACCCTAGACAAGGGTTTGCTTTGCTTAACCAAAGCCCTCGAAGACATTCACCTGGACCAAAGGACTGCCCACTCCTTCAGCAGCACTAAGCTCAGTAGAACTCCTCAGAGTAGCATCTTGCATGCAACACAATAGTTCTTAGTCTTGGGTGCCATAAGAATCACTCTGCACGCTTACAACATTACGCACATCCATGCACTACACCTTGAGATTCTGACTTAAGTATTCTGAGTTGAGCCTGGGCTATTTTTTAATCAAGATGATTCGACTGAGCAGCCAGGTTTGCAACCCATTGTTTTTCCTTTTAAAATAGTTATGATTTTAAATCCCAACAATATTTCTTATATTAAACCTTATGTAACAGGTTCTTAATTTTTTTAAAAAAGAGGCAGCCAGAACTGTCTTTGGCCAGGTGGTTTCCATGTAGCTAACTTGCTCTCAAATTTGGAAGCATGTTGATATCACACCTGGATAGTTTTAAAATATATTGACACATGAACCCTTGGAGATTCTTGTTTACTTGGTGTAGGTTACAGCCCGGGCATGTGGATTTTTGTAAGTTCCATTGCTCTTGAGATTTTTAGAAGGTCCAAGTTCTTAATAAGAGGTTAGGAAATTCAGGTCAACCAGAGATTTTCAAGGAGAGAAAATAAGAACAGATGGAATCAGCTGAACTTCCGGGCCTCTGGCCTGCTGACATTGCCTCCATATTTGCTCAGCCGCCACTTCCTTTGCTCCAAGGGCGTCCTTGGGCACCTTCTGGCCTGCTGCATGCCAGCGTCCAGCTGGCCGCCTGCTGAATGCCGAGAGCTGCTCCTTACAGAGACCTCACATGCGTTCCCCTTCTCTTTAATTTTCAGCCATGAAACAGAAACCCCATTATATCAAAGGCAAAGGGGGTGTCAGAAAACAAATGGCTGTTGCTGTTTGGGTGTGCTAGAGGCAGCCAACACAGGCTTGTCAGGGAGCTGTGGGTTCCTCAGCACTGCTGCAAGGCTGTAGGGCCACTCAGCACTGCCACCCTGTCACCACGGTAGGAAAAACAGCCTCCCGATCACTAAGCTATGCTGTTTCTCCTCCCCGGCCCTCTCGTGATGGTGAGGAGGGTGCATCTCAGAGCCACAGATCTGTGTCTTCAGCATTAATGTTGCCTCCTTTGCTTACACTGTCTCCTTGCCAGGGTCAGACCATTTAGTCTTGGGGAAGGTTTAATTGCTGTACGACTCAAATGGAAGTCCCACTTATTTCTATCAATTCAGTTTCTCTTCTCTGATATTACTGCTTCTGGGTCAATTCATAAATCTCTTCACTTTTCTTTCTCTTTGGTCTATTTTTTCTCCTTCATTCAGGTTCAGGGTTTCTCAGGGTGTACTTCTAAACTCATACATTTGTGTCACCTGGAGTACCTGTCAAAAACCTCAGATTTCTAGGCCTTTACCACAAACCTACTGAATCATACCTAAGGCAGGAGCAGGCATTGGCATTCTTAACAAGTACCCTGGGGTTGTTGGAAAGGTTGAGGACCACTGCTCTGAGGCGGTATCTTGTGGCCCGAAACACCAAGCGTCCTGGGTCTAGTCCCTGCTCTGCAGTTTTACTGATTCAATAACCTTGAACAAGCTCTCTGGGTTTTAGTTTCCTCCCCTGTATGAGTAGAGCTAGTGTCTTATCCACCTTACAGAATTGTTGTGAAGGTTATATGAAGTGACATAAATAGCATGCTTAGAAGAGTGCGAGGCACAGAGTAAGAGAGCATCATCACCAATCCATTCAGTAGGAGAACACGGACTTCATGAAACACCAAAGAATACAGTTAAGGCAGAAGATTTTTGCAAAATGCTAAAAGTATAACACAAAAATACAAGCATTAAAGTGCTGCAGAAGCTATGTGCGAGGCACATAGTAGGAGAGCAGCATCACCAATCCATTCAGTAGGAGAAAACGGACTTCATGAAACACCAAAGAATACAGTAAGGCAGAAGATTTTTCCAAAACACTGAAAGTGTGATGCAAAAATACAAGCATTAAGGTGCTGCAGAAGTTATGACACTGCAGGTGCACCAGAGAGAAAATGAGCTAACGAGATTCATTTTGGGATGGAAACAGGCTTTATCATTTGTGTATCGGGAACAATTCAACTCACCTGTTCTGAAACTGGAGTCAATAATACT
This sequence comes from Microcebus murinus, assembly GCF_040939455.1. Lineage (NCBI taxonomy): Eukaryota > Metazoa > Chordata > Mammalia > Primates > Cheirogaleidae > Microcebus > Microcebus murinus. The sequence goes on from NC_134104.1 coordinate 138,822,496, forward strand.
TACTACCTTTCTGATTTAGTATTTTTTCTTTTTCAATTTATGTATTATTAAATTAAATAAGAAATAATTACATACATACATTACATACATACATACAATACAACACAATAATTACATACATACATACATACATACATGCATTGGATGTGGAAAAATGAATATAATCACTATATGCATTTTTGTTAAAAAAAAAAATAAAGGCTTTCAGAAGAATTGAGAAGATCGTACAAAGTTCCCATAAACTTCCTCTGCCCCTCCCCTTCACACACAGTTTCCTCTATTAGTAATATCTCGCATTAGTGTGAGACCTTTGTTACAATTCATGAACCACTATCAAAACATTATTATTAACTGAAGTCCATGTTTACATTATGGTTCACCCTTTCTGCTGTTCAGTTCTGTGGGTTTGGACAAATGCACAATGCCATGTATACACCATTACGATGTCAAACAGGATAGCTCCACTGCCCTAAAATCCTCTGTGCTTCACCTATTCATTCCTCCTTCCCTGTTCCCTCAAACCTCCAGCAATCACGGGTCTTTTATTGTCTCTGTAGTTCTGCTTTATACAGAATATCATATAGTTGGAATTCTGCAATATTTATCCATTTCAGACTGGCTTCTTTTACTAATATTTAGCAATATACATTTAAGGATTCTCCATGTCTTTTCATGGCTTCATAACTTAGTTCCTTTTATCACTGAGTGATGTTCCATTGTGTAGATGTACCATAGTTTTTATCCATTCGCTCATTGAGGGACATTTCAGTCACTTACAGTTTTTTAGCAATTATTAACAAAGCTGCTATAAACATTTGTGGGCAGGTTTTTGTGTGGACAAAGTTTTCAACTCATTTGGGTGAATACCAACAAGTGTGATTGCTGAATCATATGATAAGACTATGTTTCGCTTTTTAAGAAACTGCCAAACTGTCTCCCACTGTGGCTCTACCATTCAGTATTCCCACCAGAAATGAAGATAAGTTCCTATTGCCCCACATCCCTTCCAACACTTGAGGTGGTCAGTGTTCTAGATTTTTAGCATCTAATAGGTGGGTAGTGGTATTTCTTTGTTGTTTTTGTTTGCAATTCCCTAATGGCATATGATGTTGAGTATCTCTTCATATCCTTGCTTGCCATTTGTACATGCTATTTGTGCAGAGTCCATTCAAATCTTTTTACATATTTTTAACTGGGTATCTTATTTTCTTATTGTTGAGTTTTAAGGGTTCCTTGTGTATCCTTTATTAGATGTATATTTGGATACAAGTCTTTATCAGGTACATATTTTGAAAATATTTTCTCCTATCTATTGCTTGCCTTTTCATTCTCTTAATAGTGTTTCAGAGAACAGAAATTTTTAATTTTAATGAAGTCCAATTTATCAATTTTTTTCCTGGATTATGATTTTAGTGTTGTGTCTAAAAATTTACCACCAACCCAAGATCACCTAGATGTTTTCCTATGTTATCTTCTAAAATTGATATAGTTTTACATTTTATATATAGGTCTATGATACATTTGGAGTTAATTTTTGAGAAAGATATGATGTCTGTGTCTAGATTCTTTTTTTTAAATGTAAAGATCATTTTTCAGCCCCATTTGTTGAAAAGGCTATTCTTTTTTCATTGAATTGCCTTTGCTTTTTTGTCATACATCAATTGACTATAGTTGTGTATGTCTATTTCTGTGATCTCTATTCTGTTCCATTGATCTATTGGTCTATTCTTTCTTCAATACCACACTGTCTTGATTACTATAGCTTTATAGTAAGTCTTGAAGTTGGGTAGTGTCAGTCCTCCAACTTTGTTCTTCTTCAGTATTATGTTGGTTATCCAGGCTCTTTTGCCTCTCCATATATTAGAATCAGTTTTTTCATATCCTCAAAATAACTTGATGGGATTTTTATTGGGATTACATTGAATCTATCAATAAAGTTGGGAAGAACTGGCATCTTAATACTCTTTCTTTCAATATATGTGGAATATCTCTCCATTTATTTAGATATTTTAAATTTTTCTTTCATCAGTACATGTGTTTATCAAAAGCTCTTCTTTTTGCCTTTTCTTCACTAAACATTGCTCCTTTCTATTTTTCCTTCTCCCTTCTACCTTTGTCCACCTCCCTCCAGGCCATGTCAATAATCTAGTGTGGGTGTTTCTTTTTTTAATGTATCCAAGTACTTCTATATTGATATATATGTACATATATGTCTCTGTGTTTGTATCTATGCCTCCCCCCCTCTCTGTACACACACAGGGTTTTTTGTATCATTGTAAGTTTATGAAAATAAAAGTATGTTATATCAAATACATGCCTTTATGCTTCTTGCTTGTCTTATTTTAAAATCTCATATAAATCCTTCAAAGAGATTTAGTCTTGCCTTAACCTTCTAAAAACTGGGTATATAATGCCCACTGGTGGTGAAGGCACTATAATTTATTTATCAATTCTCCCATATCTGGTAATTCATTTTGTGCTCTTTTCTTTTTCTCCTCACAAATATCATTATAGCACACCGTCTTGTAAATATACTTTCACATAATGGCATTTTATTTCCAGGGATAGATTCCCAGAAATAAAATTTCAGAGTCAGAGGGGTATGTAATTTTTATTTTAATAGGTATTATAAGACTGCATGTTCAGAAAATGTGTTAATACTCCATTTTTGCATCATAAAAGCATGAGTGAAAAATCGTGCCCATGTTCCCACTCTAAGTTGCTGTTATCACTCTTTTAGTCATTTTTCTCAGTCTAAGGAGTGTGAAAGAATATCTCTACGTTACTTTTATTTTTATTACCCTGACTACTAGTTGAATTTGGGCATATTATTTTATATTTGTCAGTCATTTGGATTATATCTTGTATTAATTATTTATGTACATATTTGGAATTTTATTCTGACAAATTGTTCTTTATTGTAAATTTGTAAGAGCTCTTTGTATATTATAGATATTACCCTTCGACTGCCATCTTTATTACAATTCTTTTTCCAGCTATATCTTTTTTTTTTTTTTTTTGAGACAAAGTCTCACTCTATTGCCTAGGCTAGAGTGAGTGCTGTGGCGTCAGCCTAGCTCACAGCAACCTCAAACTCCTGGGCTCAAGCAATCCTCCTGCCTCAGCTTTTCGGGTAGCTGGGACTACAGGCATGTGCTACCATGCCCGGCTAATTTTTTTTCTATATACTTTTAGTTGGCCAATTAATTTCTTTCTATTTTTAATAGAGACGGGTCTCACTCTTGCTCATGCTGGTTTCGAACTCCTGACCTTGAGTGATCCTCCTGCCCCGGCCTCCCAGAGTGCTAGGATTACAGGCGTGAGCCACCATGCCTGGTGGATATATATCTTTTTAATTGCCTTTTTTTATGGGCCATGTCATTCTTGACTTGGTTTCCACCTTAAAGCATTGGCTAAAATGTGTAGGGAATATTTTAACTAAAAAATCTGAGTTGAATGAATGAGCGTACAACTCACTCTCAGAAGGTTTCAGGATGATGAAAAGTTCACAGAGAAACGAAGACCACCATTCCTGCCATCCAGACAAGAGAGTACTGGGCAGGTGGTTGGGAGGTAGAGGGTCATAAAAAGCTATTTTAAATATCTAAATAATTGTCATGTGGAATAAGGATTACATTAATTATGAATGGTCACAGTTATAGGACTACATTAAAAGAGCATTATAAATAAGAAGAATGGGACTTAATATAAGGAAGACATGTCAGTCATGGCTGTCCAGAATTAAATTGTTGCTTATGATTTAAAGAGTTCCATTGAATTCCTGGAGATGGCCAATATAAGGATACAGAACTCCTAGGAGAAGATATTATAGAGAGATTGCTATAATTCAGGAAAACTATAGCTAGTTGAGGTATTTCAAAAAATAAGATTTAATTTGGTGATCACAAAACTGTTGAAAGGGCTTGGAGAAGTTAAAGGCAGAAAGTAGGCACTAGATTTTAGCTTTATCTAAAATTATCTGTTGCCACTACTAGAGAAAGAAGAAAATGGTTTCCACCTTTTCTTGACCTTCATGTAAGTATATCTAACTGATAGAACATAAAGAGTACCCATAGGGCTGGAAACAAGAGATTCTGAGAACGATAGCTCACAGACATCTAGCCCCCGAAGTTCAGAAGAGAGTTAAAAGGACAAGAAATGCTGGTGGTAAAACAACATCTAACTCAGGGTTTAAGCATTAGTTTGGGGAGATAGATGGAGGGGTGTACTTGATGCCACATGACCTGCTTAAAATTTAAAGAAAGTGGGATTCCATAGCACTGTTCATCCCTTTTGAAATTGCTTCTAAAGGGTGGTTTTGTAATAACAACCATCATGACACCCTTGAGTCTTCTCAAGACTTTGTCCTTGGAGAACATAACAGCACTGCCCTTTTGAAATACAATGACAGGCTAGATAGATGCCTTGCCCCAGGCCTGTGATTCTAGCACTTTGGGAGGTCAAGGTGGGAAGATTGCTTGAGCCCAGGAGTTGGAGACCAGCCTAAGCAACATAGTGAGACGCTATCTCTACAAAAAATAGAAAAAATTAGCTGGGCATGGTAATGCATACCTGTTGTCCCAGCAGGAACGCTAAGGCAGGAGAACTGCTTGAGTCCAGGAATTCCAGGCTGCAGTGAGCTATGATCATGCCATTGCACTCCAGCCTGGGCAACAGAGTGAGACCCTGTTTCAAAAAAAAATGCATGTTGTACTTCAATCTTTCATCATCCCATTGAAAGGAATGTCAAGCCCATGAGCAGGCACAAAGGTGTGCTTCTCAGACCTCACCTCAAGAGATATCTGCTATGAGGAGTGCAGGTCTCTCTTTGGGTGCCTTCTCTTTGGGGGCCTCTGGGACCCACCACAATGAGGTCATGCTCTTCCTGAGAAGCTCCTAACCCATGGCTGAGCATCCTATGGGTATAAGGGCCTAGACATTTTTGCTCAATGTGGAACTCCTATATGAGCAATTTTGTGCTGATCCTCCCACTGTGCTGGCCAAAACTATCTCAGAACTCTACCAGAGTCCAAGATTCTTCCTCTCAAATCTGCCTTCCTTCCTCTTCTCTTGACACAGGTATAAGATCCACATTGTGGTCTGAAGTCTTTCCCTGCTTCCCCTGATTACTTGCCCCGTGTCTTTGAAAGACATCATCCCCAATAAATTTTTTGCACTTGTAGCTGGGTTTTGGTGCATGCTTTCTGGAGGATCTAGATAAATCTAGCCAGGGCATCTGCTAGACACAATGTGGGTTTTGTTCCAGAGGAAGTAGCCCTTCTCCCTTTTTGGCTTTCCATTTTACATCACTATAGTGAGAAGAAAGGAGATAAAGAATGTTTATTGCCAAGCAGTCTGCATTTGAGATGCCAGATGTTTGTAAGCGTTATCTGAGAAAACCAGCTGCTCTGATTCTGGGGAAAAAATGGCTTTTGAGATGATTAAAGATCCTAGTCCTACAGGAAATTGATCTTAGATGGAGCCTCTTTCACTGGGAGAAAGGGGGTCTTGGTCCCAGCTTGTTCACTGGCCAGGCAACTCAGAGTAACTCCCAGGGTTATGTGGAAACAGTTCTGCTCATTGTGCAATGCACAAACTGTCCGTTTTATTCCTACACCATGATGGCCATTTGGAGCAGAAGCTCACTAAGTAATCTTGGATTCTACAGCTCTCAATCTCTAATTCAGAGCAAGGCTGTCCATGCATTCCCTACTCTTCAAAACTTTCAATTAAAAAAAAAATAGTTCAGCTGGAGATACATACACTGTTACTTCTGTACCCCTCTCTGTGCTCTGATTCAGAAACCCAGTTTTGCTAGTAAATCATAGAACTGCTAAGTTTTGCAAGGATTTATTTTCCCCCATTTCCCCTCCAACATACCACCTCAATCCTTTTCCACTCTCAACACCATATAACCATCTTTCCTCCTTCCCTCTCACTTTATTTGTACCTCCCAATGCCAGAAAGAAAGAACTGGCCCAATTCTTTGTTTTGAGCAGCCGATTCATTCCAAAGGAGCAGAGTGGGATTAACATACACCCATACCTTTTTGACTTAGGAAGAAGAGAGTGAAGAAATTGAGAAAGAAACAAGATAAATTGTACTAGCCAAAGTTACAGCAGCTATTCTAGCAGGAGAATCTCTTACTTGGGTATCCGATTTGGACTAAACGACTGAAAAGTCCCTTACCCCAAAGTCTAAGCACACAGCTGCAAACATGAGGCAAACAGAGACACATGGCAGCCTGTATAATGGTGGAAGTCACAGGGTTGGAGTCTAAGGCCTAGTTTGGCATGTAACACATAGCAGGCAGAAAGAGATTTATTTGGTCCAACACTTATGCTTACAGATGAGAAAATTGAGGTGCTGAAACCTACTCAGGATTATATAACTAGCTGTGGTCTATCAGAAATAGTACTCATGTCTCCATACTTCTAATCTTATTTTTTCTTAAGTGAAAATTGTTTAATCATTTTAGAGCAGTCGAAATGCAATATAAGATTTGTATCTGAAAGCAATCATTTTACCATGTGCGTTTTAATCTTTTATCATTCATTTTAAGTTGATGGATAATTTGAAAACTGAGTTTTAATCAAAATTGTTTTCAAACATCATCATAATGTCGCTTTGAAGAGTCATATCAATGGTACCCACCATTGCTTCTCTTCTCCTCTGCTCTTGCGCTTTCTCCCTTACTAAAGTAATCTAATGCTCTTTCCCCAATGCCTTATTGCTTCTTGGTCATTTAACATTTTTCTGCATCATTTTCTCTACTTCCTGTGTAGCTCCCACCAAGGACAAACCTAAATTAGGTGGCCACTATTTCCTCTTTGGTCACAGCAAGCATGTGACATGGACAGCAGGCCTCACATGGATTGTCAAAGAGCTTCCGTCGGTGGGCCCATTCCTCATATTTTTACCATGGCACTTGCCCTCTTCTGTCTCACAGCCCCACTCTCATCCATATTTATTTATTGCTTTCTCCAGAAAGGGTGGAAGCAAGATTTATAAAGTTGATGAGGGCCCTTGAAACCTTCAGTTTTAATAAGTAATAATTGGTAGTGACATGCAAGCACTTCTCTCATGCCTTGGCTCGGTCCTTCCACAGTTATATGAGGTCATTTGCGTTATCGGCCAAAAAATATTTTCCCCCTTGCAGAATCCACATCCTTTACATGTGAGGCAGCTTGGCTTCATCAGTTTAATAAAGCTGGAACTATATTTCCCAAAATGATCTTCTCTGTCTGGTCCCGGATTCAGTTTGCTGTAAGAAAAACTTCTGTGAGTTTTGGACTAAGGAGGTAAAGCAGCAGCCATTCTTTATGCTCCGAAGGTGGGTGTGGGGCTGGTGCTGTTGCAGTTCACTCACGTCCCCACTGACCTGCTGGCCCCTTCGTCAGCACGGGGCAGCTGCCAGCCCCATGGGTCTCCAGCACCTGTTGGAAATCTCCCTTCACCCTTTGCACTCCTGAGCCAGGGGCATGTGCAGCACCCCACACACCAGCACGGGCACCAGCTCCTCCTGCACGCCACCCTGTCTTCGTACTTGGAGACAGTCAGAGACCGACCTGGATTCCAGTTGGCTACTCTCACCACATTATGCCTAACTTCTCTTCCCAACTGCTGGCCCTGATTACCTTAGGCTCAACATCAGGTATAGAGGCAATAGCCTCACATGGACTTTTAAACCAGCTCTCACAATTGCATACGGTTTAATCTCTGCGATAAATTCCTTGTTTTATATCACTCATGGGAGTTCTGCTTCTCGAATCACTCTCTAAATGACACGCTGTTGGCTTTGCAGTTACCTGTACCTCTACCAGAAGAGTAAATTTGCTCAGCTCTTGTCTTTGGGTTTGTCCAGATAACGCACCTTGATATGACACAAGCAGGGACTTGCCCAGTGTGGCCTTCTCTTGCAGCTCTGCCACTGCCAGGTGAAGAGCATACTTGTGGCTAGCTCCTCATCCCAGGAGGAAGGTGAGATTCGCATGAAATATAGCCACCCCAGCCACTGCAGTCTCAAGCAAAACTGCCCCAAGCCATCCCTAGACCCATAATACAAAGTAGAGCTGTCAATTCTACCCCAGCCTATATCAGCCAAACACCAGCTAACCTACAAATGCATGAATAATAATAAACATTTTATTTTTATTAAAGCCACTGAGTTTCAAGGTGCTTAACCATGCAGCAATAACTAACCAAGATACTGTTACAATACTTTTATGTCACAAAACAGATTCTAAGTACCTCTGCCTTTTGCCAGAGACATATTTTTGTGTTTCTGGTGACTTTACCAATGCTTCATTTTAAAAAAATCACCCTCTGATATGATTTGGTTACTTGGGCCTTCTGAATCTCATGTTGAAATTTCATCTGAAGTGTTGGAGTTGGGGCTTGGTGGGGGGGTATTTGGGTCATAAGGGTGGATCTCTCATGAATGGCTGGGAGCCCTCCCCACAGGAAAGAGTGAGTCCTCTCTGTTAGTTTGCAGGAGAGCTGGTTGTTTAAAGGAGCCTGCCCCCTCCTCCTCCCTCTCTTGCTCACCCTCTTGCCACGTGACACACCTGCTGCCCCTTTGTCTTCTGCCTTGACTGGAAGCTCTCTGAAGCCCTCACCAGAAGCAGATGCTGGAGCCTTGCTTCTTGTACAGCCTGCAGAACCGTGAGCCAAGCGAACCAAATAAACCTCTTTTCTTTAAAACGACCCAGCTTCAGGTATTTCCTTTATAGTAATGCAGAATGGAAACCCACTCTCCTTTCGTTCCACTTTATAATGTATTTGTAAAGCACACACGCATTGGAGATAGTTTGGATGTAAACTATGGCTCAAATACTTAATTATATGAGAAGTTATGCCACCTCTATACATCTCAGTTTCTTCATCCATACCATGAGGATGAAGAATTACCCAACTGGTTGTAGTGAGCATAAAGTGAGATAAAGTTTTTACCGTAACAAATGTACATAGTATGTGCTTAATGATCATGAGTTATCTCTCTATGCATGTATACGTGTATTCTGCTAAGAATACTGACCCCAAGTGTTAGTGTTCATTTAATGTGCTAATTGTCATTCATTCTCCATCTACTGAGTGTTGGATACCCACATAGCAGGATTGTGTAGCAAGCATCTTCTGCAAGGGGACCAGGAGATATATATAGATGAACAAGGCCCACACTGTGCCCTTAAAGATGCCTATCACCTTTGCTGTATTTCAGCTACTGCTCAAGTAAATCACTTCTGAAGGCAATATTTCTTCCCAGTGTTGAGAACAATGCTAGAGTAGCCAACAAGAGATACATTTTAAGATTCTATAGAACATTTTAGGAGGTGACCAGAAAAATAAAATGTTTAATGATTTGCAGGGGAGCATGCTGTATATTCTATTAAGTTAACTCGCTATCATCATCTTTATTTTATTTCAAACCTTACAACTATTAGATAGAATCATTATAGTATTTAGTATTTACATTCTCATTTTACATTTCTCATTTACATTTACATTACATTTAGTATTTACATTCTCATTTGTGGTTTCTATTTTACTTTAATTTTTTTTAATGTATGGTTTAAAAAAAACAACTGAATTCTTGAGTTTTATTTTTCTCAATAAAACTCAATAAAACTCAATGAAACTCAATAAAAAATAAAAGGAACCTCCTTAATCTTATAATTTGTAAAATGGTATTAACTCTTTGTTACTGACCTCATTTTAGACGAATAATAACAACAAACGTTTAGAATATGTTTTTTAAATGCCAGCCATTGTCTTGAGCATATAGTATAAATTCATTCACTTCATCCGGCAAAAACTCTATAAGTAGAATTTTATAGCTATTCCCATTTCTTGGATGAGGAAATAGAGGCAGAGAGACTAAGCAACCTCTCCCACGTCATACATGTAGTCCACAGCACAGACAGGATTCAATCAGACTCCAGATTCTGGGCTCCTTAGCCCTGAACTCAGCCACTCTTTCCACCTGCTCATAAAGCAAGGAGTCTGTGTAGCACACATGTTGATGCTTAATACAAATCTTCCCAAACAAAACATTCCTCAAAATAATTTCTTTATTCTTCTGAACCCTTAGCCTTGAGTGATGTTGTCCGTCCTCTTTAAGCATAATTTCCATTTAATAGATGGCCTCTTTTCATTGACAGTGATTTCATTAACTTGACCGTCTCCTGGGCCTGGCAGAAATGATTATCGCATTCAGGAAATTGGAGAGAAATGGGTTATTACTTTGGAGGCACATAGAGCAAGGGAAAAAAAAAAAAAAGAAAAGAAAACAGGAGAGGCAGAGAGAGATAAGCACAAAAAGAGGCGTGAGAGGGAAATGAGGAATTGGAGAGTCCTGGTCTGTGCAGGTTTCCCAGTGTCTGCGCTCCCTCCCTATTGGCAGACAATTACCAGCAGGCTCAGGAATGACAGCTAGGCAGAGGACATAGATGTCCCACAGGGAACTGCAGACTTCTGTGACAAGCCCATCAAGGAGCGGCAACAATAGCAGCAGCTGGGCAGGGAGGTGAGATGAAGGAATCTGCCCTGAAGTTTTTGAACCTGGGCCTCCCGGAAACTTCCTTCTGCTCTGGTAATTCCTAGAGAGCCAAAGAGAAAGAGCAAATGAAATGCATCCTTCAAACAAGCCTGGGAAGAAAGCTGAGTGGCAGAGTTCACAGGCCCTGAGTCATCATTTTCAGGCCCCTGTGGACAGGTGAATTCCTCCGAAGCAGAGTTTTCCTCCTTAATCACTCGGTGACTTTGTGTGCAACTATGTGCTGACGCAGGTCTCTCTGGCTAGAAAAGACTGTTTCCTGCACGCAGGCCACAGGGGCCAGCCTCATTTCTGTCCTGTCACTTGAAACAATTCTTATTATTTCTGTCCCGACTTTTGCCTACGTGCCCCTCCCCTGGCACTCATAATACCTCAGTGCTACAGGTAGCTGATGCAGTCACTTGGCTCAGCAGCAACAACTCAATATTTAGGGATGTAAAATAGAACAATTTCCTATCCAGCCTCCTCATATTCCTTCGCCTCCCCTCCGATCACTGGCCCTGCAGCCAGAGTTGTCTTTTTAAAAACATAAACAAAATTATGTCATCCTCTACCCTTGCTGCAAATCCTTGTAAGACGCAGCCCCAAATAATTTGCTTGTCCTATAAAGGGTCAAAAGCACAGGCTGTTGCCTACCTTTCCAGTCTCATTAGTGACTATCTCCCCTTCTTCCCTATCTTGCTGCCACACTGGCCTCTCTCTGTCTCTCCAAGGCGCCATGCTGGCTGCCAACTGAGGGCCTTTGCACATGCTATACTGTCAGCCTAGAACTTTCTCCCTTTACTTGTTAACTTTTACTTATCTTTTAGGTCTCTAAATACTGGTCTCCATTTCCCTTCCAGATAGATCTACCTTCCACCTTCACCTCCCTATTCTCTGTCTCAAAAACCTAATCTATCTGGGCAACATTAATGGTCTTCCTTGCCCTCCAGCTTGGAAAGGATGTTGAAGGAAGAGAAGAGAATGAACACAGGGCATTTGTTTTCCCTGGATTGCTCTTAATGAAGATCAACTCTTTGCAACTGCCAAGGATAGTGTGTTGGTCAACTAGTGCTGTGTGACAGGTCACATAGTCTCCATGGCATACAACAGCAAGCATCCATTTCTCAAGTATCTTCAGGTCATTTGGAAAGTGGGGGTGGGGTGCAGGCAGTGCTGACGTAGGCTGTGCTGTGATGGGCAGCAAGAGAGCAACTCGATCACACAAGTACTTTCCATGATTTCATTGTCTGTCTCTCCTATTAACTGTGACTTCAGGTTGGTTTTGCTCATCTTTACATTCTCATCACCTAACATAGTTCCTGACACATTGTAAATTCTTGGTAAACAGTTACCGAATGAATGGATAAAACAGGAAGGTTGCATTAGATGCAGCTCAGAGCCCTGCAGCGGTCCCCAACCTTTTCTGCACCAGGGACTGGTTTCATGGAAGACAATTTTTCTATGGACAGGAGGGGTGGTGTGTGTGTGTGTGTGTGTGTGTGTGTGTGTGTGTGTGTGTGTGTGTAGGGGAGAGTGGAGTTCAGGCAGTGGTGCAGCGACGGGGAGTAGCTGTAAATAGATGAAGCTTTGCTCCCTCATCTGCCACTCACCTCCTGCTGTGCAATACCCCCCTCCTTCCTAAGTTTCATGGAAGACAATTTTTCCATAAATGTGGGCGCAGTGGAGGTGGGGAGCAGTGAAGCTCTGTGGCCCAGTCCCTAACAGGCTGCAGACCGGTACCAGTCCACGGCCCAGTGGTTGGAGACCCCGGCTCTAATGCAAACAGGGTCAGAAATCTGCTCTACTCTTCACATGGAAGAAGAACTTTGAAAGGACATTGATTTCCTCTTGTGGCAGAGGTGACTGTGAAGTGTCATTATATAAAATAGCACAACTTCTTCCTAAAAGTGGACAACTGATTGTATACAAAGTAGACTTAACCCCATCAAAGTGTGACCTGGAGGATGATTTACAGGGCTTCAAAGATGCCCAGGATGTCTTGTACAGTGTTGGGTTGCTCAATACACTCTCATTAACTGGGAAATAGAATTCTAGGAAACACGACTTCCATCACCCCCACCCCCATAACCCTCCTGAAAAGGTGGCGCTCAATCATGTCAGGTCATTTCTTTCTCTCTAGACAGATGCCACATCACTTGCCACTGCTGCCCATCGCCGCCCGTCTGCTCTGATTGTGAACCACCAGGGGCAATCAGCCTGTTTGTCACTCCATTGTATTTACTTAACCATAGCATAATGGGAGAAAGAAGAGGGCACACAATTCTCCATTTGAAACTTTTCAAACAATGCGAAATGGCTCCCTGGAGTCAGGTAAACCAAAAGAGGCTATTAGCACAAAGAAGCATTGAAGACCAAAAGGAGAGGGGAAGTTGAGCAATATATGCTTGGACAGGAAGATGGCCTCTGTGTACCTGGAAAGTAACAGAGATGACACACTCAGAAGGAAAACACAACTTGCAGCTAATGAAGCATGATTCTGTTTAGACAACAGTGTCTCACTGTATGCATGTGGAACATTCATGATTATAAGTTTAGAGAAGAGAATAAGAGACAAAAAAAACAATTTTAATACTGTGGGAAATTCCACCACCCTAAGTAAATGTGACTCAGGATGGGTTCCCACTAAGCAGACTCAGAGACAAGGATTGGATACATGCAGTGTATTTGGGAGGTGATAGATAGCAGGAAGCATTGGTAAGGAAGAGGGAAAGTGAGAAAGGGAAGAGAAGGGAGCTAACACAGGATGTATTAAGGAGCGGGATATTGCTGTGACCAAATGATGACCCTGCAAGGTCTTCTGGAGACTGTGTAAAAAACATTTCAGAGTGTTCTATACAAGGGATGAGGAAGTTGGGGATTTTAATCCTCCAACATCTGTCCATAATTAATAGACAGCTTCTCCTCAGGGCAGGAACTCCTGGGTACCTCCACACTGCCCCAGCATAGGCTAAGCTTGCTCCTGCCATCAGAGAGAGCCCTCAGACTGTGAGTCATAGGTGTTTGCAGAAAAAAATGATTCTTGTGCAGCAATTGTGATTGCTGAGGGAAAATGAACAGTGCATAGACAGTGGCTATGTCAAAGTCAGGGAGAGAGGGGAAATGTGAATCAACCGTTTTGTCTGTCTCACTTCTTGCTGGTCTCTTATCACGTGACCATCACAGCATGCTGAGTGTCATTCTACTGTTCAAGAGAGGAATTTCCATAAATGCAAAAACACCTACTTTATCTGCTGTTCAGCTGAACAGACAGCAAACTGTCCCAACACTTGGCACTTGGTGAGAACTTTCAACCCCAAATGTTTAAGAAAGTTCTTTGCAGCTTCAGCTCCACTCTGTCAGGAGGTTTGGTGAATGAAAGAAGAGAGCTAGATCAGAGGCAGTACTGGATTTAACAACAACAAAAAAATGCTTTGTTGTCGTTTTAAACAGACTGAGAAAGGAGATCCGAGGCTTTAATTTTGCCACTCTGTAATTTCAGTTTTCATCTTCTTATCATAATCTAATCCCACATTTGTGGGAATTCTGTAAGCCAGAGTATATATTCAGGGCTAGTGTAGTCCTGACACATTGTGGGCACTCAATGCATTTCAATGCCTGCTTTCAAAATTGGAATTTGATAGATACACTGACAGCATCTGTGTGTTGTCTTGTGTCCTAAAAGTCAAAGGCAGACCTGGTTTAAAATCCTGAGATGGTAGTGCCTCAAAATTGCACCCAAGATTGATTATAATCAATCTTATAACTTCTCTTGCTCTAAGAAACATTTTCTATGTCTGGAACTGAATCCTGGAGTACAAGAACTTTGAAGGCAGAGAGCAGTTGAAAGGAGGACTGCTTTTCATCTGTCATGACAACCACAGTCTAAAGGCACCGTCTACATAAAGCAGATCTGTTGAACAGTCTGAACTCGGCAGGGAGCACAACTGTGAAACCATTTTATTTTATTTTTCTCCAGGCATTCTCTTTGACCATTTTTCTGTCGGATCTCTTTTCCTGTCACTTATCTTGGGAAGATTCTATACTTTTCAATGCTCTGGCCATTTAACATGTCCAGTCTGCTTTAAAACTTCAATCACATATTCAATTTAGCAAAACAGAAATGGAGGTAGGTAGATTTGTGAGCAAAGGGCAGCTACAGCAAAGCTATCTTGTACCCCAGCCCTCTTAGCAGTCCCCTAGGTTTGTTTTGGTTGAATTTGGTTTAGTTGTTTGATTTATAAGACATTAAGAGGAACCATGGTAGAGGAGGAAAGAAATAAGAAAGGATTAGGATCCGTGTGGCTGAGACAAGGAAGGGTCACTCCAACCTGAAACCTATAATCATGGCATGGCACTGAAAATCAAGCCATCTTAAATGTCTTCCCTTGCCCAAGGCTTCTCCTAAAAAATCCAAAACCTGGATTTTAATTACCTGCAGAGCCTCTCTACTGAGAAGTTTCATAGGAACTAAGATGGGTAGAAAACGAAACCTCTTGACTTTCCTTTAGCTGTGCCCCTCATCCTGATGAATCCATTTTTGTCACCAGCCCTGGCATTGCATTGCCAGTGATAGAAGTTACACACCATTGCATCATTATTTTATTTCTCTTACATGTTTGAAGTCCCTTTCATACTGCCAGGTCCCATAGCCCCTTGCTGTTAGAATCTTCTTCCTTCTGGACGAGTAGCAGAAAAACAACCCAGCCACACCCATGGTAAACTCATTTCTCCTTGGTACACCAAGGAGTGGAGGTGCAGCGTGTTCTGTAGCTTCCCTCTCTGTCCACACTAAAATCTCTTTAGTTCGCTTCTCCACCTATTCAAAAACACACAGGACAGCAAACATAGCAAAGGGGGTACAGACAGACATCCGACTGCACGTCACTCTAATAGAGCACCCTGTAGGAGAGAGAACACACGACAGCACTCCCTGCCAGGCCAGTGACTCAGGACTGCAGCAATTCTCCTCGCTCTCCCTGTCCCAGTTTTCCACTTACGTAGAATGGATGAGGATATATGGGGTGGAGACAATGACTGAGAACAACAGACCTATTTAGGTTGCCATTTTTGAAATTATTTTTTAAATTTACACACAGTAAAATTCACTTTTTCTGGAAGTGTATTATTTTATGAATTTGGACAAACATACAGAGTTGCATAACTACCACTGCAGTGAAGGTACCTAATAGCTTTATCCCCTCTAGAAATTCCTCATGCTTCCCTTTTACACTCAAACCATCCCCAACCTTAAACCCTGGCACCTACTAATTTGCCCTCTGATCCTACAGTTTTATTTACTCCAGAATATCATATAAATGGTATTGTATGTAGTCTTGCAAGTCAGGCTTCTTACATGCGTCCTAATACATATAAGATTCATCCACATTATTGCTCGTACCAATAGCTTGTTTCCTTTTATTGCCGAGTAGCTCTCCATTGCACTGTTACAACACAGTTTACTTATCCATTCACGAGCTGAAGGACATCTGGGTCATTTCCAATTTTGAGCAATTATGAATAAAACTTTTATAATCACTCATATATGGCATAAAATTGAAAGAATTCCCTCTAATCTTGAGGTTCTGTTTTTGTTTTTCAGCATATAGATGTCCAATTCCTCCGGCACCATTTGTTGAAAAGGCTATCCTTTCTTCATTGAATTACCTCTATACCTTTGTAAAATTCAATTGGCCAGATTTGTGAGTCTATTTCTGGACACTCTTCCTATTCCATTGATCTATGTGTCTGTCTTTTCACCAATACCTCATTATCTTCATTACTGTGATTTTTTAATATGTATTAAAATCAGGTACTGTGATTTTTTTCCAATGTTTTTCTTTTTTGTTTTTCTTTTAGCTATTGTGGTTTCTTTGCTTTTCCACATATACTTTAAAATTAACTTGCTATAAAGGACTAATATTTATAATATATGCAGAGCTCTCAAAACTCAATAATAAATAAACAAATTGTATTAGAAAATGGACAAAATTGCTTCTCAGTTTTTTGGCTAAGATTAAGTGTAGCAAATGGGCAAAAAACATAATCAGACATTTCACTGAAAAGATATACAAATGGCAAATAAACATATGAAAAGATATTCAACATCTTTCAAATTTTTAGTTCTTTTTTCATAAATATTTCGTACCTATCAACATTGAGAGTCTGTGCAAATTTAATTAGACTAAATTATAAATAGCATTGTTTTAAACTTTTATTTCCAATTGTTCCTTGCTAGATGTCAAAATATGTTTAATATTTGTGTATGCACCTTGTATCCTGTGAAATTGTTAAACTCACATATTTGCATTAGAATCTTTTTTGAAGAATCTTTTATTTTCTAAATAGATCATTGTGCCATCTGTGGAAAAGATAGTTTTATAATATTTCATTCTTTTCTACTTACATATCTTTTTATTTTACTCACTTTATTGCATTGCCTAGGACTTATAGTATGTTGCTGAATAAGACTTATGAGACCAAACATCCTTGCTTTGCTACTGATCATAATGGGAAAGCATTCGGAAATTTGCCATTACATGTATGTTTTCTGTTAAGTTTTTCATAGATGCCCTTTACCATACTAAGGAAGTTCACCACTATTCTTAGTCTGCCAAGAATTTTATCACGTATGAACATTAAATTTTTATAAGTGTTTTTTCTGAATGTATTAATGGGATCACATGATTTTTCTTCAATAATCTGTTAATATGAGTGATATTGATTGACTTTTCTAATGTTAAACAAGACTTGTATTCTTGGGATCAACCCTACTTAATCATGATTGATTATCTTTTTGTATATGATGCTGAATTCATTTTGCTAAAATTTCATTGAAGATTTTTGTGTCTATTTTCACAAGGGATATTGGTCTGTGGTTTTCGTTTATTGTAATCTATCTATCTGGTTGTGGTATAAAGGTAAATGAATTTTATTCGCTGCTTTTCTAGTTTCCAGAAGAAATTTGATAGAAATGGTATTATTTCCTCTTTAAATATCTGGTAGAATTTTCTAATGAAAGCATCTATGCATGGATTTTAATATGTTAGAAAGATTTTTTTATTACAAACTTAACGTTTTTTATAAAAACAGGACTTCTTAAGTTATCTATCTTTGCTTGAGTAAATTTTGGTGTCTTTCAAAAACTATTTCTATTTTACCTAAGTTGTTAAATGTCTGGTCATAGAGTTATTTATTTTTCCCTTATTTTTAATAACTATAGGGTTATAGTGATATTTTTTTTTGTTTTTAATATAGGTAGCTTATGTCTTCTTTTTTTGTTATATAGCTAAAAATGTATGAATTTTGTTAATCTTTTCAAAGAATCAGCTTTTAGTTTCATAGATTTTATCTATTATTTTCCTTGCTCAATTTCACTGATGTCTGCTGTTATTATTTTATTCCTTCTGCTGGCTTTGTGTTTAATTTACTCTTCTTTTTCTTATTTCCCAAGTAGGTATCTTAGATTATCAATTTAAGACTTTTCTTCTTTTCTAATACAAACATTTAATACTATTAATTTCCCTCTAAGCACTGCTTTAGCAGCTTATCACAAACCTTGATAGAGTTGGGGTGGGAGTCTGAAAACAAAATAAAACAAAAACAAATTTTGATACATTTTATTTCATTTTCATCATATTCTATCTATTAAATATTTTCTAATTTCCCTTGAAACTTTACCTTGACCCATTTGCTATTTAGAAGTGTTTGGTTTAATTTCCAAATATTCAGGAATGTTACATATATCTTTTACTTATCAATTTCTAGTTTAGACATGGTGTGTTCAGAGAACCTTCTTTGCATTATCTCCATTCTTTTAAATGTTATGCTGCCCAGAATGTTATATACTGTGGTGAATATTCCATGTGCACTTAAACAAAATGTGAATTTTGTTGTTGTTGTGTAAAGTGTTCTATAAATGCCAATTGATTCATGTTGGTTGATAGTATTATTGTAGTTTTCTATATCATTGCAAATTTTCTGTCTACTCATTCTATTAGTAACTGTAAGACTAGTAAGTCTTTCAGGGTAATCTTTCAATATATTTGTGTGAAATTGTTTACTTTTCATTTCAATTCCATTGGTTTTGGCCTCATATATTTTGAAGCTCTTTTTTCAAGTAAATATTATTTCTTTTTAGTGAATTTACCCTTTTATTACTATGTGATGTCCCTCTTTATCCCTAGAAATTTTCTTGTTGTGAAGCCTATGATGTTTGATATTCATACAGCCATTTCACTTTTCTTTTGGTTAGTGCTTGCATGGTATATATTTTCCATTATTTACCATTAACCTACTTTTATCATTATATTTAAAATAGGGTACCATGGATAATTAAGAGCTAGGTCTTGTGTGATTGTTTTTGTTTGTTTGCTTATCCAATCCAATAATCACTGTCTATTAATGTTATAGGTAAGCTCAATCAGAAATGAAAAAGAAGACATTACAACTTATGCCACAGTAATGCAAAATATCATTCGTGACTACTATGAAAACCTCTACACACACAAATTGGAAAACCTAGAGGAAATGGATGCATTTTTGTAAACACACAACCTCCCAAGCTTGAATCAGGAAGATATAGAAATCTTGAATAGACCAATAATGAGTAATGAGATTAAAACACTCCTAATAACAGCAACAAAAAAGCCCCAGCCCAGATGAATTCACAGCCAAATTCTATTAGACCTACAAAGAAGAGCTGATACCCATCCTACTGAAACTGTTCCATAATATTGAGAAGCAGGGAATCCTCCCTCATTCATTCTACAAAGCCAGTCTCACCCTAATATTAAAGCCAGGAAGGTATACAACCAAAAAGGAAAACTACAAACCAATATCCCTTACGAACAAAGATGTAAAAATCCTCAACAAAATATTATATATTTAATACTAGCAAACTGAATTAAACAGCATATCACAAAATTAATTCACCATGATCCACAGAGATTCTTCTCAGGAATGCAAGGATGGCTCAATATGTTTAAATCAATAAATGTGATTCACCCCATAAACAGAATTAAAATCAAAGACCATATGACCATCTTAATAGATACAGAAAAGTATTAGATAAAATCCAGCATTCCTTCATGATAAAAATCCTCAACACACTAGACATAGAACAAACTTGATACTGTGTTTAGACCATTTGTTTAATGTGATTATTGATGTGATTTGATTTAGTGCTAACATTTTATTATTTTTTTTCTGTTTCTCTTCCTCTGTTTTTTACTCCCTCTGTTCTTCTCTTTACTCCTTCTGTCATTCTCTTCTCACCTTTCTTTAGATTATTTTAATATATTTTAGTATTTAACTTTGATTGACTTATTGGCTCTTTGGTGATATCTCTTTGAATTATTTCTTTACAGTTATTCTGATGATTTAAATATACATACATATTTTTTCACAATAAATTTAGAGTTAACATTTTACAACTTCCATAAAATAGAAAATGGAAAATTCTTACAAACCTATAGGTCATTTTATACTCCCTCCTTTATATTAATATTATACTTTTTACACATATCTGAATACATTGAAAAGCAAACAGATGTCAATAGTACTTGCTATGAATAGCCATATATATTATAATAAAAAACTTAGAGGAGAAATAAAAAACCTGCTTCCTCAGATACTGCTTTTGTTGCTCTACTTTCATTTATGAAATTCCACATTTCCTTCTGTAGCATTTCCTTTCAGTTTAAGGTGTTTCTTTTAGCATTTATTTTAGAGTGGTTCTACTAGTAACAAATTTTCTTACTTTTTTCTTTATTTGAAAATGTCTTCATTTTGCCATTGTTCTTCAAGGACATTTCCACTAGATATATACTAATAATTATCAGTTGATAGCTCTTTTCTTTCATTATTTTAAATATGATGTTCTACTATCTTCTGTCCTCCAGGGTTTCTGATAAAAAATCTACAGTAATTCAGTGTAGGTGGTTCTGGGTGGTTTTCTTTGACTTTTTCCTATTTGGGGTTAACTGACTTTCTTAATACTGTAAATTTATGTCTTTCACCAAATTCAAGAAATTTTCAGTTAATATTTCTTCAAATATTTTTTCTGCAAAAACCTCATTCTCCTAATTTTCTGGGACTACAATAACATGAATAGTAGACCGTGTGATATTGCCTCACAGGTCCCTGAGGCCCTGTTTATGTTTTAAAATATTTTATCTCTCTGTTGTCCAAATTTGATAATTTCTATTGATATATCTTTAACTTCATTGACTCACTTGTTATTTCCACTCTGCTATTGATTTCAGTCAGTGAATTTTTGTTTCAAATATTGTATTTTTTACTTCTTAGATTTATACTTATTTCTTTTTTATAGTTTTTTATTTTGTGCTGAGATAGTTTATCTTTCCACTCATTTCAAGAGTGTTCTCCTTTGCCTCATTGAATTTGATTATATTATAATAACAACCATTTTTAGTTTTTTATAATTCTAACTTCTGGGTAATTTTATGTTTAATATCTCATAGTCTTTTTAAAACATTTGGCTGATCTTCCTGGATCTTTTTGTTGGGTAATTTATAATTCTTTATTGCATTTTATTTAGGACATGGGAATATTATGTTGTGAGATTATGGGCCCTATTAAAATCCTTAGGAGATAATTGGGGCTCTGTAGTTATTGTTATTTTTACAGCAGGTAATCAGCTAAATGTGGGTCAGACTGCAGGTAGTTCCTCATCCTTTGTGCATAGCGATTTCAATGTCAATTCAGCTTTCAGAACCTTCATTGTACTCTTTGGGTCTGACTCATTCATGTTTCACTCAGGTACTGATCTGGAATTTGGGCAGGGACTTATACTGTTTTTCAGTTCTCAAAGCCTGTGCTGTCCTTCTTTGGGTCTTTTCCACCCAGGTACTCTTTGGGGATGAACCTAGGACTTATGTCAGTTCATATACAGAATCAGGATATTGTCTTCTCTAGCAGTCTTCTTTCAGGAATTTCTCATAATTTGTGTTTCCAAGGGGTTCTTTGTGAACATGGGAAGTATGTTTTATCTTCTTATATCCTATCATTTATAAATAATTACATGCCAAAAAAGTAAACATTTCTAGTAGCTACCTGGTCACTGGCCCCACATTTCTCTCCATCTTCACAGTACTGACCCTACCAGCAAAGAGTGTGATGGAAAGGAGAAGATGTAAGTATAAACTACAAAATCCAGATTAGAAAAAGAATGCTACTTTACCTCATTCAGTGCCTGAGAATCTGTTTCCTAGACCATAAACATTGTATGTAAATGTGCTTGTTACCCAGTGACTGTCTCCACCTGCTGAGGCCCTCAGGAAAATTATGTTGAAAGCAACCAAACAAGATTTTGGAATAAACTTAATTATCATTGGAGAAGTCTGCCCATGACTAGCTATAAGCAGGAACATGAATATCCTATGCATTGATTTAAATCTCCTGTTTGTTCAATACTATAGAACAAATGCTGGTCTTTTTAATTTGTAAATAATATGGGTAAAATAAATTCCCCTGCTACAAACAAAATGACCAGATGTTTGAAATTGTATAGAATAAAAATTACTTGTTATTGACTATCATCGCAAATTTTTCCGGAATATTGAGTTTCCCTATCATCCAATTCTACATTCTATTTTATCATGGCCTAAGCTAGAATCTCCTGGGACATATTGAAATTTATGATACAGGATATCACCCTTAACATGGATGAGCTTTGGTGTGAGGATGGAGGGCTTGCTAAGAAAGTTGAACAGCAAAAGTCTTTGTAACATAAGTCCAAGAGTACTGAAATGCCACTGGACTTTCTCCAGAGTTCCTAGACATGAGAAAACTTCCTAGAAGTGAATATTTATATCAGTGATCTAGCATAGACATCTATTCACTGTAGAGGGAAAGAAAGAAAATCCAAGGTGAGGGTATCATGTGCTTTTTTAAAAAAATCAAAGAGTAGTCGAGACAAAGAAAGCAATACAGAAAAAATGTGCCCACATTTGTTTTTTGGAGCATTTTTATATTGGGGAAAAAAAGTAGAACCTAAAAGTTTAATTACAGAAGAATAATTAATTATGGTACATACACACAAAAGATTAATATGCAGCCAATAAAAATAATGTTAAAAGAAGATTTTATTGTCATAGTGATGTCTATATTTTCTAATATAAAATAAAAAGGATGTATATAGAGTTATATACATAATATATTACATATATATTTTCATATATACTGTGTATATATTTACTATATTTCTCATATATACATATATAATATACTCATGTGTGTGTGTATATATATCACAAGCCTGCTTTATAAAACTACCTCTGGGTAGTAGTTAGCATGTTGGAGATGTTTTAAGGGCTTTATGAATCAACTACAAAGCTGAACCTGTCCAATCTTTTGTTGTAATATTAATAAGCACAAAAGTTAAGTGCAAAAGACCAAAGAAAGATTATGAAATGAATCACTTTAATTCTTGGTGAATAACTGAGCTCGACTATAATGAAATGAATAGCAACCTAGAATCAATGAAACAACCTGGGGCAAACAATGCCTATAGCTTCACATAAGCCAATGGCTCTGAAAGCTCAGGGAGACAGATGGCATGGCTGGGTAACTCTATTTTATATTGAGGAGAGCAATTTGATCATTTTCCCAATTACGTCTAAATACATTGCTTAGACCTAATCCAGGAATTTACAGAAAATTGAGCTCTGGTAAAATATTACCTTCTCCATTTTTTACTATAAAATAGCTATGAGAGGAAAAGTACGGAGAGAATTATAATTTAAAAAGTGGTACTAAAAATAAGTGGGTAAATGTCCATCAAAAGATGATGAATAAACAAATGGTGATATAGTCACAGAATGGAATATAACTTATCAATAAAAAGAACAGACCATTGATACATACAACAACATGGTTAATAGCAAGAGAAGACAGACACAAAAGAATATATACAGTATGATCCCATTTATATGGAGTTCTACTATAAGGAAAACTAATCTGTGGTGACAGGAAACAGATCACTGATTTCCTGAGACAGGAGGTTGGGTTTGGGCAAAGGTTGACTGCAAAGGGACACAAAGGAACTTTCAGGTATGACAGAAATGTTCTATGTCTTGATTGTGGTGGCAGTTACGTGAGTGTATTATATATCTGTCAAAACTCATTGAACTACACACTTAAAGTAGGTGCATTTTATTCTATGTAAATTAATACTTCAATGAAATTTATTAGAGTTTCAAAATAGCTTGTTAATCTACAAAACAAGAAGAGTTATTGCACATTAAATAGATATAATTATGAAGTTCTGTTAAAGGGCATTTATTTATGAAAGCATTTTCCCACTGAGTGAAGGTCTGAGTTGAGTTACTCAAGATGGTTGTTCTCCATCTCAGCTGCAAATCAAAACCACCTGGATATCTTTTTACAATTCTGACTTTATTGCCCTGGGATGGAACTTGGGCGTGAAGATTTTTCAAAGCTCCCCAGGTGATTTCAGTGTAGGGCCAGCGTACAGCATCACTGATTCCCCTTCGCCTACCCAGGGTTCCTCTAGCAGAGAATTAACCTTTTTATCCACTGGGGTGTCCCAA
The DNA here is from genome assembly GCF_040939455.1 of Microcebus murinus. Classification (NCBI taxonomy): domain Eukaryota; kingdom Metazoa; phylum Chordata; class Mammalia; order Primates; family Cheirogaleidae; genus Microcebus; species Microcebus murinus. The sequence goes on from NC_134104.1 coordinate 138,846,604, forward strand.
GTGTTTCCTAAGGTGGGGGAAGGCCCTAAGGTCAAACCATCTGGGGTTGACTGAGGCATTGGCCTACACTATGCTATTCCAGTGGAAGGTCCTGAGAAGAAAAACAGAATCACTCTCACCTGTTCACCTGGGCACATAATCTTCACTAAAATAATTGGCGAGACTCGGCTGGTTTTAGAAAACAAAGATGAGTTATTTCAACCTGATTATTTGAGTACAATTGATCTTATTAATCTTGCCACAGGAGAATTAGGTGAAGTTGGGTACAGAAAAATTATGTATTTTATCTCCTCAAAATGAGGGAAGACAGGAGTGAAATGTGTTAGGACAAAGAAATAGATGTAAAAATGCAAACTCAATGTCTTTTGCTGGCCCTCTGAAAACAGAGGAAGGGCTCATATATAGGTGCCAGGCACTTTGTAAACATTTTCTAATTCAATGTTCAATATCCTCACTGATTACACTTCACCATGGGTATGATTGTACGAATTTGGTGATGTGGTAACTTAGCCTTAGAGAGGTCATTCTCTTGTCCAAGTTCTCATAGGACATGCCAAAGCCATGGCCTGAGAACTCACTTTCTCTAAAACCTATGTGTACTCTTTCTACTATGCTATACTCCCTCCTACTCTTTTGAAAACTAATGCTACTAATAATAACAATAATAGCAGTAATAGAAATGGTAACATTTATTGAGAGTTTTCCGTGTCCTAGGAATAGATCTAAGATATTTGTATCTGTGTCTTTGTCTGGGCTTATACCTGTACCTAGATATAGAAATATAAAAGACCATATAATCTCCACACCAACTATTATTATCCTCATTAAATATGATACAACTAAGGTACAAAGAGGTTAAGTAATTTTCTCCAGGTCACAAAGCTACGGAAGATAGAGGTTATTTAACAATAATCCTCTCCTAAAAACACCCTACCTAACAATGCCAGCCAGGAAAAAGAGAATCTTGCTAACCTTGCTTTCAACCTCAATATTCAATACAACTCAGTACAACTATGATTTTAAAATACTGCCTCTTGCCTTCACGCTTGCAAACTTGCGATAGCCTATGTTGACTATAGCAATAATGGTATCTGGGAAAGGACTGGTTATTGTAACTCTGATTTGCAAGATCAATTTTAATATTTTTATCCAAAATTTAAAATAAAAAATCATGGATTCACAAGCTGGAAAAATACTTGTGACAGCTTCTGCAGCAAGAACAGTAAGGCATTGTGTCTGACATGGTGGGAAAGGGAATGCAGAAAGCAGTGCTTAGAGCAAGGATCGTCAGCTGGAATCGACTATGGAAAAATGGGTCTGGCTTTCTTCATCATGACTGCTTCCAAGCAGCAACCTGTGAGTCAGGGCTTCACATTTCACTGACATAGGCAAGTTCTTACCACACTAAGCCCTACAGGGCAAATGCAAGCGTGGAAATGTGAACCAGGTCCAACTCTGCCTTATAGAGCATCAACACAACTGTTGCCAGAGACTCCACTGAGAAACTTTTATTCATAATAATCCAACCAGAACTAGAAGAGAAAAGCAGAATCCATCACACCTACAACATTTTTATGTATATGTATTTATGTATACATACACTCACATCAATGTTAAATATAAGCAGAAATAGTTCCAAAATATCAAAGAGAGATGATTTAAATGGCAACTGGTGCAGTTCACCAACTTAAGCTTTCATTGGTTGCACTAAGCCATTTGCAAAACTTCATTTAAAAATGACCTACATTCTTTCATTCATTATTCCCACACTCTCAAATTCACTCTCTGTCTGAGAGTGAGGTCTCCCTGCCCTGCCTAGGCTCAACTGTAATTATGAATTTTCAGTAAGGAGGACTCGTGGGGCATCACCGGCATGGTGGAGGTGCCACTCCACCTCACCGTCTCACCACGCGGTGTTGGCAGGCAAGGGTGGCTAGATCGCATCTCCTCCATGGGCAGCAGGTCTGGCAGCTCCAGCCATAACATCCTTAGAGGAATTCTACCCTTCTTGCATGCCATTTTGCTAGATAGAATTGGTTTATCGGGCACTTTTTCTCATCAGAGTATAGATATAAAAGAGTTCTACATTTTCCCATTTCTGCTTTTACTCCTACTCCTACTTTATCAAATCCACAGTTTCTGTCTCTTAACAACGTCTTGGGGGAAATTCCAAACTATTTCATCAATTTTCATTATTAAAATTGGTCTGGATCAGTTTGAAATTTCACTTTAGTGTTCACTTCAAGGCTCTCCACACCCCCGTCCCACTAGGCCTGCTGCTGAAGGCACAGAGAGGGGAAGGGGAGTCTGCCTGCTTTGCACACACCCTCTGCCTCTCTCTAGGCACCACCTCTCTGAGGTTCTCTGGTTGAGGGACAGCAGGAGAAGTGGAGAAGGAGAGTAGAACTATCATCACTTACTTGGCTACAAGACACTGGCTCTTCTTGTTGCCTATGGCTTCTTCTCTGGCCTTCGCCTCTGGTCCCCAAGACCTCAGGATCCAGTGTTGGTCCTCCAAGTGCTTACAAGCACAAAAGGGGGGCGAGTCTTCAGAGAGACTTGAAGTTTCTCCCTATGCCATGGTTTCCTGAAGTAGGGAATCCAGCTCCATCTCCACCCTTCCACAGCCCCCCAGCACCCTGGACTCTCCCAGTGTGCTCGCCATGACCTCCACAGCTAGGATCCCTCATCTAACCAGCATTTCTCTGGGGCAGTGCATCAAAGCACCAGTGTAAGCTCAGCCACCTTGAGCAGCATCCCCTTGACTGCCAGGCTCGTCTTTATCAAGCCAAATGGTGGGAGTAGACAGCTTCCCTGTCCTCCTCATCCCCGCTCCCTGCTCTCTTTCCCCCTGTTCAATAGGCACAGGAGCAAATCAGCAAGGTCACTGCCCAAACAGAGAATAAAAATCTCTTCTTGCAGAGCAGTTACCTCCAGCCTTACACGTGCTCTCAAGGACATTGCACGTTTTTTGCTTTAGATAGGAAAATGCAAACCTCCTTTCCTCCTCTGCATGGAGGGATAGGAAAAATCTCCCTCTCCCCCACCCCCACAGTGCTCCTCCCATAAGATTGTTGACAATGATCACCCCCTATACCAATCTTCTCATTATATAGACAGGAGGGACAGTGGGGCTGGGCTGTAACCAGGTAGAAGTAGAGATGCTTCTGCTGCATCTTGATAAGCTCTGATTAGAAACGTTGAGCCTGGGGTTGCCAGATGCAATACAGGACTACAGTTAAATTTAAATTTCAGATAAAGAACAAATTATTTGTTTTATAAGTATGTCCTAAATATTGCATGGGATATTCATTTTTATGACTAATTTTTTTGATATAAGTATATCCCATGCAATATTTAGAACATACTTATACTACAAATAATGTATCGTTTATCTAAATTTAACCAGACATGTATTCTTGTTTGCTGAGTCTAGCAAACTTAATTGAGTCCTGCTATGGATTGAATGTATGTGTCACTCCAAAATTCATATGTTGGAACCTAATACTCAATGTGATTATATTAAAAGGTCAGACATTTGGGAAGTGCTCTCATAAATGAGAATAGTGTCCTTATTAAATAGTTTGACAGGAGTACCCTAGTCCCTTTTGCCCTTCTGCCATATGAGGACATAGGGTTTGTCCCTTCTGGAGGACTTGGCGACAAGACACCATCTTGGAAGCAGAGAGTGAGCCTTACCAGACACCAAATCTGCCAGTGCCTTGATCTTGGACTTGCCAGACTCCAGAACCATGAAAAAGAAATGTCTATTATTTACAAATTACCCAATCTAAAGCATTTTGTAATAGCAGCATGAGTGGACTAAGACAGGTTCCAAATATTACTCCTTAGAAATTCTTTTCAGGATGTGGAGTACTCTTGTTTTCAGCTTTATTTCTTAGGGAACATTCTTGTACAAGGAAAAAGACCCAACAGCAACCTCTTTCATTTTCAGTTTTCTCTTCATGGTGCCAAGGCCACTCTGTACTCTGTAACCTGTGCTCACCTGCCTGGAGTCCCAGACAGATTCCCTGAGCATCTCTCCACTGAGATCTGGGGGAGGTGACAGGCCCAGCATACTCTTCAGGTACTATACAGCTTTTCTGCTTGCTGCTGCACATGGACAATTAGGTCCTCACACACCTTTAGCAGATAATTTGCTGGTTTTGCTTCTTCAGTCCACAGCTTCCAGAATCTTCAGCAACTCAGACACATTTACTTCCACAATTATAAGCATTCGTGCCTAAAATGGGTTTGATTTGTTCTACCCCAACTGGCAATACAGAAACTTGATTAATTGAAAGCTGCCTGATAATAGGCCCTAAAGGATTCCCAAAGTAGGAGCTTGGCCACCACCACCATGCAGTCGCCAAGGTGGGCAGGGATATCTGGCAGCAGCCAACGTGGTGACTGATGTGCAACCTGGACCACATTCTTTGGCTTGAATGTGTCAAGTTCAGATCTACTGGGATCAAATATCCTGTCCTCTGCACACTTGCCTCCCCTTGACCCCTTGTAATGGACTCTGTCAGGGTCCCACCTAGATCCTGTGGGGTCCCTTTTCCTATTCCTGTGTGTCCCTCTCCCAGCTTCTGCTCTATTTAGCTTGGAACAGGCTACCCCCATGACGGTCTACAGACAGCTGCTCTTGGGCAACAAAAGCTGTTTTGCCCACACAGAAAAAAAAGAACAGAAACACCGACTTCCACCTCTTTCTTCTTGTGGGACCTCTGACAAAGGACTGGTGGGTGAAGGACACCAAGAGCTCAGTTTCCTCTTTCCTGTAGAAACAGCCCTAAGGTGTCATTTATACTCTCGAGCTCCCCTGAATGTCCAAACTGAACCTGCCCTCCATTGAGGACACCTGGCCACCAGGTGATGGGGGAGCCAAACTCCTACTTTGGGCCTCCTTTGGGGCCTGCTGTCAGGCAGCTTTCAAACAGTGACCCCATTTCAATGAGGCTTTCCCTGTTGCTGCTACCCTGTCTGGCTTCTTCTCTTTCCCTGCCCTGCTTCACCCACTTCCTTACTCGTTTCTCCTCATACTTCCTTAGCAAGTCCTTTGCACATGTATTCTTCCCTCAGGGTGTGCTTCTGTGGAATCCATCATAAGACATTCCCTCCTGACAGGGAGATAGAACAATACAGAGGGGTGAACAATACAGGAGAAAGCCACTGCCCCTTGAATTCTCACCCATTTCTACCACCACTCTCCATTCATGTGCTCAAGCTCCCTCCCACTGACATTAAATTAAACCACTCGGAATAAAAGTCTTGTATTAAATAAGAAGCTTTCATTTTTGAAATGTTTATATGAATAGATTTTTTGGAAAGGAAAGGGCATTTTAATATACTTACAGATAATTAGCTCTAAGAGGAAACTCAAGAGTTTCAAAGTCATGATTTTGGCAAAAAGATGAAATATACAAAATGAAAATCAAAATTATAATTTTCTAGAGTAGTTAGATAATTGTGTGAGAGTGTTGGGAGGAGGAGAGTCACTCTTCATAGACAACTTCTAAGAATGCTATGCCGTACTGATTAAGCATTTTTATGAAAATGTCCAACTGAAATCAAGGGCATAGGCAGTCAACCTTTTTTTTTTTAAATTAAGAGGATTACAGTTAGGCATCTTGGAGAGTTATATTCTACAAGGAGCCTCCATGTGCCCACAATTGAGTTGGAATTGACTCAGGGGGCATTGTGAGAGAAACAGAAAAGAACAGCACCTCTCAGGAGAAAGCAAGCAGCTTCCTCTGCCTCCTTTATAAGCCAGATGTCTTAGGTTAAATTCCGCAGAAGCAGAGCCTGAGGCAGGGATTCTTGGGTGTGTGATTTAGTGAGGAAGTGCTCTCAGGTGAAACTTGTAGGGGCATGAGGGAAGCAGGATAATAAGGCAAAAGAAAAAAACAGGTAAAAAAATGTGGTTTTAGGTGAAATCTAGCACCCATGATCCCATGCTGAGCTCTGGAGTGGTCCTGCTTGGAAGCAAGGGGGACGGGGCTCTTGTGCCCTGAGTAGCAGTCCTTCACTGGCCATGGCCGCCTGGTGGAGGTGAGGTGGGCTGGGGGGTGTAACTACCCAATATCTCTGGGTATGGCAGCCTCAGCCAAGGAAAGATCTCCTCTGGAGAAAGGGGCAGCTGTTAGCTGCCAGCACCCACAGAGGCTGGGAGCTGATACCCCAAACTAGAATAGGGATGGGAATGTCCACCACGAGCATCTGCTACACCAGGTTACCTCAAAACCTCAATGTCCCAGAGGAAATGCCAGTGCAAGGTGACTTGCTACACTGACCTAAATGTGCCCTTCGTGTTCAGTAGTTTTCCAGTAATTTTCTAAAGAAGGAAACCTAATCCTCAAATCACTCCATTCTATAATTATCCAATGCTGGCGCCTGACTGAAATCAAATGATTTTTGTCTTTTGCAACTTAATGTTTTGACCTTTATTAAAAGATGTGTATCTCATCCTCTCCAAACTTCCCTTCCTCCCCCCAAAGCCTCATCCAGGCTGCAGCATTGCTCTGAGAATATGGAATCTCGTTCCAAAGAAGCTAAATGTGGTGGATTACTGAAATCTGTTATCCCCCTGCTCAGCTGAGGGACTAAGTCCCTGAAAGTAGAGACGAGCAGTCCTTTCAGGGTTTTGCCATCTTGATGCTGAGATTTGAGAAAGGCCTTTCCTGCATTTGGGGATTTCTGTTAAGTATCAGAAATCATGAAGTCCTGTGGAAGACTTCAGTCCCAGGAGGTCGAGCTGAGAAGTCGCAGCATGGCAGCCATCTCTGATGGGCCTGAGGAAAACCGTGGATTTGTCTGCAAATGTTCCGCTCTCTGGAAACCCCCCTGAGCACATGCAGGGCCTGTGGGAAATGCTGCCATTCCAGGTCTGAGGATAAGAGAGAGGACTGCAAGCTGGGCTTCCCTCAGCATCATTCTCTGGATTACAAGAAAGCCTCAGGCACACCCAGAAAGTTCAAGAAAGTGCCACGTGGGACATCCTAGTCAATTCAGAGGCCTTTTCAAGCTAAATAACCACACTCTGAAATGCTCTGTTTTGAATCTGCCAGCTGACTTCAGAAGAGAATAAAAGGGGGCGGGGTACATCCCCTTTGCCATCGCTCCCTGCAACACAATTGTGCCACTTAGCTCAGGCCTGCCTGATGGAAGGCACAGGCCATCCTCCCCACTGTGTGCCTGGGCTGGGGCGGGAGCTCTGTGTTCCCAGGACCATTTTCATGGTAAGGAGCGTGAAAAGGAGGATGATGGGTGGTGACTTTTGTTTGAAATGAATTGTGTCTGGGAGCTTTTGATGAGCAAAAAATAGACCTATTTATTGACCTAAAGCCATCCGTGAAATGGGATATGATCTCTGGCACAAAGAATAGAATAGAAAGTCCCCAATATTGTAGCTATCTAGAGATGAAAAAAAAAATTGTCTGGAGCTGAGAAGACTTTATTCCTTCATCCTCAGTCTTGATGCTGAGCTTCCTGCAGAATGCAGAACAGTATTATCTTTTTCTGGGCCTTGGATTGAGACAGAGATAGATACAGATATCTAGCTAGCTATATCTACCTAGAGATATAGATTTTTTTATATATATATACTTTGATAGTCTTCTTTTCTTACAGCTACTGTGAGACTTGGGGAGACAGTTCACTCCACCTTGCTAATAACTGGCAGCTCACTTCTCAGCCTTTTGGCTAAGAGCAAGTGTAGTATCTGTTCTTAGTTTGATAATAATTGGCATCATTCTATGAGCCCTTATAGGGGTGCCACATACTATGACAATGTTTACGTGTATCATCTCATTAAGTCCTTAAAGCACCACTTTAAAAAAAAAAAACAAAAACAATTAACTATATCCACGTTGAAAAGATAAGGAAACTAGAGCTCAGGACATTACTAAGCTTGCTCAAGGCCACACACCTAGGAAACAGTGCTAAGATTTGAACCCTGCCCAGTCTGAGGCCAATGCCTTTAGTTCTTAACCACCGTTTCATTTCATTAAAGAAAAGTTCACTCTAGAGAGTAGCCATCCTTCAACAGGCGCTGGGGTGGCTTTGGAAGGGAAAGCAAAGGCAGCAAGACACCGAATGCACTTTGGCATTTGAGATCATTCCTCTTAGACACATCAGCCTGCCATCCATGCTGTTCACAGCTTGAGTCGCAGTGGGGTTGTGGGAAGATGGAGCCGCCATGATTGACTCATCTCTGTCCTTCATCCTTGAGTCACCCACTAAATATTAATACAATGGATTCGCTTTTATAGTGACTCATAACCACTCTTCCTCACTGCATTTTTTCTCCACTTTGGGCTCAGCCTTCATCTCCTCCTATTTAGATAACATCCACATTTCCCCCACTGGATTCTCTGAGTCAGCTCTCTCTCTTTCCTCATCCAGTCTGCCTGCCCACTGCCAGACAAGGCTTCCTAAAAATAGTGTGTCCAACATTTCACTCCCCTGCTCAAACACCTGTGAGCCCTCTCCAGTCCTCATTGGCCTAAGCTGTTTTCTGCTTTACAGTCGGTTCTCATCTCCCAGAACCAATGTCCATCCCCAGGCTGTACCTTTTTCCACCATCTGCCTCCCTTGCACACCTGGCCACCTTTACCCACACTGTTACCTAAATCATACCCAAATGCCAAGGTCAAGTTCAAGTCTCACTACACCCACGAATGTTGCACTATAAACCAGATCAGGCAGTCCTCAACTTTTCTATAGATAAGAGAGCTGTTTCAGTTTGGATTATCGACAAAAGGAAAGGCTCAGACAAATTATCTGAATGCAAATACATTATTTAGAAGTTATAGGAAAACATGATAGGAGAGTGGAGAAGAAGGACAAGAGAGGAAAGGCAGCCAATAAAAGGTACATTATCAAGCCAGTCACCACTGTGGACAACTAGAACACAATCCTGTGGGGAACAGGGGAGCCAGTATAGGAAACACATTCCAATCATCCCACCCAAGGGGTGAGAGAGTTGGAGTGCTGATAGACCAAATATCATCAGTCATTGCCAGAGGGCTTCTCCCAGGTGTCATTAACTCCCCCTGCACTTCTGTTCTATTAGCAAAGCAAGCTCCAGTGGCAGGAGAAAGCCTTAAATTAAAGAAATACAGGTGTGCTGGAAGCAATTAAACGGAGAAGATCGACATGGTAAAAGCAAGAGAATAAGGCTGGGACCTGCCAGCATCTGCTACAATAACCATATAGTTTACTATTCAAACCAGGGCATTGTGAGAATGAAAAGGACTGCTATTATTAATTATTTTTAGATAACAGAAAAAATTCAGCATTGTCCTAGGTCAATTAGTGTGCATGGTCTTGTATTTGTAACTGTGATTTATTTATATCTATGTTTTTCCTCCCCTCTCCACATAGATGATATGATCTTTTAGGGTAAGTTCTGTGTGGTCTAGTTAAATGTTCTTCATTGAAGTTAGCAGGGTGCTCAAGATAGCAGATATTCTAGAAAATACCAGATGGCTGGACCTGGGATGGAGTAGCCACCAAAAACTTAGAGCAGGGTGCTATCCGACAGGCACAGGCTTTAAAGTCAGACAGTCCTGCATTGATACTCAAACCCCATTGATGCACTGCTAAACTGTGATGTAGATGTGGCCCATCTATGAACTGTTTATCTCTAAAGTGAAGATGATGATAATATCTGCCTGTAGAGTTGATGAAGATCAGAGATGATCTATTTTTAAAAGCCCCTAGTGTTTAGTAAATTAAACTGCAATCGCGTTATTATTACAAATGCTATTTTTTTAAAAAATAGTGATAACATTTTTATCAATATCTCTCAGTCACATCCTTGTGACTGGTGCTGGATGTCTCTCATCTCAGCATTTTGTTTTCTTCCCTGCGGCTGTAGGCGTTTTCACATAAGCAGATGGATTGAGCCTTCATAAAATGCACTTTCAATTGTGGAGACAAGAAAGCTGGAATTGACTGGACATCCTCTAAGTCAGGATGGATATGAATTCGGAAAGGGGAAAAGATTTATCAGCACAGAAGTTGAGAGGAAAGACGCAGCAGGAGCTATTTCTTGGTCTGGCCAAAGTCAGAATCTCCAAATTTAAGTGTCACTGTTTCCTACCACTTAAGAGGCTATGAATTCAGAGGAAAGCCACTGTAGAAAGACACCTGACTTCCCAAAAGGAGATTTCTAACACCTTCGAATAAACAGGTCTTACTTAAGCTCCTGAAATGTGTGACTAGCTCATCGCCATCACCATTGCATTTGATGTCTGTTGGGAAGGTTTTCTTTGTATTCAGGAACACACAAAAAAATAGAGTAAATAGAGGAAAGAACTTATAAGTCCAATTACTACTTCCCTGCGATTTGGAATCATAATTTTTCACTTTGCAATGAATCTTAAGAACACAAGATTTACCCAATACTCAGAGGTAAGCAGGAGCTAAATAGGAGATAAAATAAATAGGGAGAGTGGCACACTCTCTCACCCTCCCTACCGACAACCTGCCGAGGCTGCTATCATACCACCATGTCAGGGGCCCCTAGGATATAACTTATTTATCAGTATGATACATGCACTTCATAAAAAAGTTAAGAGATAATGGCACTAAAATTTATAATAAATTATAGCAATAACTCAAAGCCTCATTGCCCAGTGAATAACAAATTTCAATGATTTTATCTATTTATATATTTCTTCTGCAGTTTACTTCAACATTTCTAAATACTATGTGTGGAAGAAATGTCTACTTCCCCCACATCCATTCTCCCATTCTTCCGTGGAAATACATACCCTAATTTCAAGCTGAGCTTATGACTTCCAAAAATATATTTTCAAGCTCCTCTTATTACTTACAGTTGTGCAATTAAATCCTGGTCAAAGGAATGTAAGTAAAAGCATTCCATATAACTTTCAGGAAGCTTTCTTAAAAGAACCTGAAAATTATCCTTCAACTGCTTTTTTCTTCATTTTTTCTTCATTCTTGATGGCTGACATGCAGACATGATAGCTGGAACCTGGGCAACTATGTTGAACCATCAGTCTAACTTGGGAAAGGAAGCTTGTGACATCAGAACATAGAAGGAAATTGGATCACTGAAGATTTTATGCAGCAAAGTTATCCCCCCAATTCTATTTCCTAGCTTTATGTTGAGTGAGAAAGAAATGTTTGCCCTAAGTCACTGTTATTTTATGTTTCTGTTTTTCAAAGCTAACCAAAGTATATATTTATTGGTTTTGCTTGATTTATCAGTGTTAGAAATTATCTATAAACTATCTATAATGGTAGATAAATATTTGGTTTCCTAAATCTCCACCCACCTCCCACTTATAAATACCTCCTTAACCTCAATATACTTCTATTATAATATTATAGCCACGTAATTTATGTACACTGCCAAACCAAGTAGTATACTATATATGTCTTCTTTTTGCACAACTTATTTTACCTAGAGTTAATAATGCCTCCTTTTGTAAAAATTTACTTAGTTTCCTCTACAGGTTATTGCTAACTCTTTCTACACTGTCCACTGGCCTCTTACTTTTCCTCACAGGGCAATGTACTAGATGATCTATCAGGTCTACTCATTTTCCAAACTCTCCCGACTGGAGGCTGTTCTCCTGCTGTCTGGGTCTGGGGCATTGCTGTCATCCCACATCTTCCTTGCACCCTCATCTAGGGGCTTTCCTCTGCCTCCCTTCTGTGTAGACTTCTTGGTTTCCTTAACATCTATTTCCTTAATGTCCAGTGTTCCACTTTCTTGGTTTATCATTTATTGTGGAAAACTGCTTCCAGCAGCTTCCTAGAAAACGGTGCCTAAAAGGTAAATTGCAGTTAGTGTGTGTTTGCTGGGTTCAGACATGTGCATGGTCCCAGGATTTCTGCATACTTGGACCCATCAGAAGACCTGGATGAATTGATGCTCAGAGAATCTCACCTCCTTTCTCACCTTCAGGTATGACTGTGCACCGCTGCAAAAGAATGTAACCAAGGCAGGAAAGCACACCCTCCACGATGGATCTTCCCAGAGAGAGGGAAAAGGCATTACTGATGCACCTGGAAGCAAGAAATCCAGAAACTCCAGATGTTTCTCTTAGGAATGTGTTGCTTTTCAGAAAATCTGACTTTAACTCTGTTAACTTACTCCCCAAGGGCAAAAGATGTTGCATGGCACTTTTTCCTCTCATTGCCTGCAGTGATAGAATCTAAAAGCAAGTTTCCCAGAGCTCATTAGCTGTATAATTAACCACATAGTATTTTCAACTCAAAATCCTCCAGCAAAGTACAACGAAATCAGTAGATAAAACAGCCCAGCAATAACAGGGCATTCCTATTAACTTAGGGCACACGCTGGCAGGTTTGCCTCTGAGAAATCAGGAGCTCTGCTCTTCCCTTCCTCAGGACTCTCAACAGCCTTTGATTTCAGACTGCCAGTGAGCTATAGTAAGTATTGAAGAAAATCCAGCCCAGGTTTTGTGCCATTTCCTTTGCAAACTTGGATGGGTAGCTTGGAAAGTCTGTTTTGCTCCAGGTAGAAAACCAGCCATGATGAATTAATCCAATACACTTTCTTGTTTTTTAATTTAAAATTGTATCTTGAGGTGTGTTAGCTGAAGGCTCTGCAGCAGACAAACACATGAGACTTGGGAAAGCAGAGGCAGAGGCTGTTTCCCACTACTTGGCTGTCTTCAACTTAGAAAACCAGGCTAGTGACATTATTGCAGTGTAGTCTAAGCAACATCAGCTAATCAACTGAGAAATCACTCCTCAATGGATAATTAATGTAATTAATATGAATAATGAATATAATGCAATGGATAATAATACAATTGTAATAAGGATTCTGCAAGCAGTGCTCCATCCCTAAGAATTGCATAGGGAAAGCTTTTATGTCTTTTTGGAAACCTTGGTTTCACTTCCCTGTTTTTGAAGGAGGAAACAGCAAATGGTTCTTCTCTTTGGCTTTATCTCCTCTCCTACTATTTTTCTTGCAGACCCCTCATAGCAGGGGGCTTCCTATGTGCTAAGCTGATGTTCTCCCAAATATACATCTTTTCCCCAGAAATTGAAGCAACCTGTCTTGAAAATATAGCATCACGATTATGAAATACTTGTGAAAAAGATGGGCTTCACCCAAGGTATCTTCCCTGGAGGGGCTTTTTAGGCCTTCCATATGTTAATGTATGATAATTCTCCAGGACCTGGCTACTGAAAATGGCATTTCCCAAACTTATTTGACCACAAAATCCTTTATTTGGGGGAGGGGAGTGGATATTTCCTTATATCTCACAGACCATTGGTCTAAGGGATGAAGTTTAGAAAACTAAAGGGAATGCAGGCAGAGCTAGCCTTCAATGCCTCCCATCCCCAGGGTACTAAATATATTTCAGAACCAGTAACAAAGGCTTTGGAGAAACTAAGAGATGGGGTCTGAAAATTGCCTTGGCCATATCCTGGCTGCTATATCTTAGTCAGGTTACTTAACCCCTGTTAGATCTATTTCCCCATCTGTAAAATGGGGACAATAATATTTACTCTTTGGGAGATATTTGAAAAAGATTGAATGAAATATTATATGAAAAGCCCCCCCCACACACACTGAATGGCTCAACCTAATTGGGCACCAACAATAGCTAACAGTCTTTCAATTTTCTTTTAAACTTCTCCATTCCTACCCACATCCATTTCACTTCATCAAGGACCTCAATGTTACCCACCTGTTTGCTGATGTCCGAAATGCCATCTCACAGCAAGTAAAATAGATAAGACGGTGCATAAATAAACCAGGGAGAGGGTGTTACACTAACGTAGTGATTCTCAACTACTGGGGGAAGCAGAATTAACAGGCAAGAATGCTTTTCAAAATGTATTATCCTGGATAGAGCTGGAACCCATTCTACTAAGTGAAGTATCACAAGAATGGAAAAACAAGCACCACATGCACTCACCAGCAAATTGATATTAACTGATCAACACTTAAGTGCACATATAGTAGTAACATTCATCGGGTATCCAGCATGTGTGTGGGGGGGATGAGTATATTCACACCCATTGGGTGCGGTGTGCATTGTCTGGGGGATGGACACACTTGAACCTCTGACTCGGGAGGGGCAATGGCAACATATGTAACCTAAACATTTGTACTCCAGTAATATGCTGAAATAAAAAAAAAATTTTTTTAATGTACATTTGAAAAATACCCACACCTGAACTTTCTTATTCAGGAATTTGAGGGTGGGGCTCGGACGTCTATATTTTTAGCAGAATCTCCAGTGAATTATGATGCACCCAAAAGTTTGATGATGACCACAAAGCTTAAAATATATCTCTGTACATCTGTTATCTATCTAGGTCTATATTTAGATAACACCTGACACTTGCGTGTGAGAAGTAGCAGGTAGAAGGGAGAAGTTAAGAAATGGAGCCTGGGAAGGAAGCTAGAACAGGATCAGAACAGAAGCTCTAACTAAGGACGATCTTTGTCTACGTCCCATTTCTCCTGAAAGTGTGCCCAGGAGGATGGCCCGATAGTGGAGAAAGAGTGTGACTAGAGGTAAGTGCAGCTTGGTGGCTTTTGAGACTTGTGCGCAGGTCCCGTCAGGCAGCCATGCACGTGGGCTGGGTAAGTGGTTTTCCTATGGGTCCCAAAGTCACTTCCAGGTCTGATGATGCCTTCAACCGTACCTGTTACAAAAGCCTAGTGTCATAGTCACTAATCCCTTGACAAGAATGTTAGGGACCCGGGAAAATCTAGATGCTGAATTACCTATACCCTGAATTACCTGAGGTCCTCCTCGATCCTGTCTCAGAAAACGGTCAGGTTTAACAGTTCCCTCTCCCCGTGTCCTGGTAGGCTTCATGTTTCACCATCTTTTCCTTAATGGCATGAGCAAATCTGCTCCTCTATTTTGCTAAGGCAAAATTGGGATACAATCATCAATTTAAAAAAATGGTCTGGGGGGCAAGGTGCGGTGGTTCACGCCTGTAATCCTAGCACTCTGGGAGGCTGAGGCGGGCAGCTCACTCAAGGTCAGGAGTTCGAAACCAGCTTGAGCAAGAACAAGACCCCATCTCTACTAAAAATAGGAAGAAATTAATTGGTGAACTAAACATATATAGAGAAAAAAATTAGCGGGGCATGGTGGCGCATGCCTGTAGTCCCAGCTACTCAGGAGGCTGAGGCAGGAGGATCGCTTGAGCTCAGGAGTTTGAGGTTGCTGTGAGCTAGGCTGATGCCACGGCACTCTAGCCCAGGCAACAGAGTGAGATTCTGTCTCAAAACAAAACAAAACAAAAAAGATCTGGGAAGTGATAAATCACAAAAAGGGAAGCAAAGGAAACAAAAAGTAAGTTCACCCCTTAATTTCAGGGTTCCTGTGAGAATTTAATAATTGACAGATAGTGTCCAGCAGGACATGGCCCCCAGTCCAGTGTTTAATGAGAAAGGAACAATAGACATTATGTTTAGCTATCAGACAGTTGACATCTTCAGTATAGAGAGTATGTCCTTTACCTCTGTCAACATACAGTAAGAACTCAGTAAACTTTAGCTGGCTAACTGGATCAGTGATGCTGATTCTAGTACCAACCATCAAATCAGTGAGTTTTTATGACATGTACACTGTGTGGCCACACCATGATGGCCTCTGTATTGAAGTAGTGGTTCAAAAGAGGCAAAAGATATCATCGCAGTTTTAGGCACCTACAATCTTGTCTGGTGAAAAAAGGTTTATATTTACTTGTGAGCATGCACGCACATGAACACACATACACTCACACATTTCACTCTGAATATTCCAGACAATACATTATCAAAGGGAAAGTTGGGACATGAAGACACGATAGGGTAATTTGGACTAAAGAAAAATTTGTCGCGGGCTGGCATAACCTCATTAGGGAAAAGGCAGTCTCCATGAAGCAGTGGAAAGAACACTGGCTGTGGACTCAGGCCGCCACAGACCCAGATCTGAGGTTCCTATGATTTAACTTTAACGTCCTTTTCAGTCAAATGAGAATAATAGTAGCTGCTGACTCAAGGGTTGTTGGGAGAACTTAAGAAGTTAGAATATAGAACAGGGTAATATCTTACAATATATTTTGACAAATTTTTCATTTTGTGTCCACATCCTAATCCCTGGAACCTGTCACTATGTTACCTTACATGGTAAAAAGGGCTTTGGAGATGTAATTATGTTAAGGATCTTGAGATTAGGAGATTATCCTGGCTCTCTGAGTGGGCCCGACATAATCCCAAGGGACCTTATAAGAGGAAATGAAAAGGATTGGAGGCAGAGAAGGAGATGTGAAAATAGAAACAAGTTGAAATGATGCAGGGCCTTGAGCCAGGGCATGTAGACAGCTTCTAGAAGCTGGCAAAAGCAAAGGAATGGCTTCTGCCCTAGACCCTCCAAAAGGAGTGCAGCCTTGATTTCAGCCTAATGAAAACCATTTTGAACTTGTCTACTCCACAACTGTAAGACAATAGTAGCAATAAGAGACTAAGGCAGGTTTTTGTTGATCTGCTGCTTTCCAGCCATGAAGGCTAAAGCATCCATCCCTTCGGGAGGACCAGAGAACTCAGATAAGAACAGAGCATTAATGTTCTAACTCATAAATGGGAACTAAGCTATGGGTACACAGGGCCATGCAGAGTGGTACAATGGATATTGGAGACTCAAAAGGGGGAAAGAGGGAGGGAAGAAAAACTTCTTAGTGTGCAATGTACACCATTCGGGTTGTGAGTACACTAAAAACCCAGACATCAGCACTCTACAATTTATCCATGTAACCAAAAATCACTTGCACCCCAAATCTACCAACATTTTTTTTATTTTGATATATTATGGGGGTACAAATTTTAAGGTTTCAATAAATGCCCTTTCCCCTCTCCTCCCACAAGTCTGAATTTCCAGCATGACCATCCCCCAGATGGTGCACATCTCAAAGAACAGAGCATTAGATGTTCAGCTTTTTACATTCAAAATACTCTCCCAAAGCACATTCAGAAACAATAGCTGTGAAAGCTATAACTTTCATTTTGCAAGAGCTGGGATTTTTTGAAAGAGAAAGAGGGGGGAAAAAAAAGAGAGTGATAGCTGCCTCCAGAGATCTAAAACTTATCAACTCAAAGGATCTGAGGAAAAGGTGAGAGGATGTGTCCTGAGAGAAGTTTAGCCACCATGGGGAGGAGATAAAGCCTGGGAATAACCTAGAGGAATATGTAAGAGGACAAGACAAAAGGTAGGATGTGTTCCTCCTGTCCCATAGGGGAAGCAGACAGGTAGATTCGTGTGAGCTGATAGAAAAATCAGGTGGGCTGAAGGCGAATGGGCTTCCCAACTCGATTCAACAGTTCTGGGAGGAAGCCCCCTCAGAGTGTGTCCCACACCTGAGTAGGAAGGCTTATGGCATTTAGGCAGTGAGAGCCCCTGAGATAACACTCGTGGTCCCTTGTGTTCCAGTAGAGGCACCCAGGAAAAGGGCAGAGAGAGTCCATGCGTAGGAGGGGCCTGGGTACCAATGACACAGGCCCCATGACTACGGTCCATGATGTGGTCTGTGAACAGCAGCAGACACAGCAAACTTGCAGCAGGAACCAAGGCCCACACTCCATGAACAAGAGCGAGTGAGCTCGGCTGAGGCTGGTGAGGGCAGCAGCTATGATGCCCTGTATGTTTCCCTTCGTATTCAGGCACCATCCTGAAGAGGAAAAGGGGGAAGGGGAGGACCCCTAGGAAGGGAATTTCAACTTTTAATTAACTGAGGTTAAAGCCTAAATTGATTGACCCAAAAAGAAATGAAGTTTTAAGCAGAAGAATCTGAGTTATATTAAAAACTTTTCCCCACCGCAAATAGCAAGTTTAATTTGATTATAGAGAAATAAATTGAATTGCGCTGCTATACTTGCAAGCTATGACTATGACTTTTAAGCCTGGTACATGGATGTAAAGCACCTGGTATTCAGTGCTCAGTGATATTATTTATGTCACTACCTTTCTGTGAACAAAAGAAAGGATTTGTGCAGGAAAAAGGAAAGGGAAGAAAATATTTTGTGGAAGGAACTAGAACCCATTCTTAAAGGAAATAGCAGATATCTACTGTTTTGCCTGCCTAGTTGGTTCTGCTAGCAATAGCAATAGCAATCTTTCTTTGGGGTCCACCCCCTTCCCTATTCTCTCCATGTGATTTAAATAAGCTGATCTCATCTCTAGCGCTGAGACTGGGCACATTACCAAGGCCTGGTCATTTCAAATACTCTAGCCCTGTGTTCACTGTAGTCAATTCAAGGAAAGAGATAGAACCCAAGTTTTATTCCAGCTAGGAATTCCCAAGGCTTTTCTTGGCACCATTTAGCATCAGGTTCTCTTTCTGTTGGGGTTGATAAGCTGAAAATATGTAAAAAAGCCTGGAATTCTGCTCTATCTTGCCAGGATAAGGGAGATCATGCCTGAAATTAAAGCCAATGCAGCCAATGCAGAAAAAGAAGAATTAGGAGATTTAGACAGAAAGATACCAGAAAGCATAATTTGTGCACCTGGATCCATTCATGTTTGAATCCTTTTTTGCTTAAACAAATTATGTTCTTTCACTAGCAAATATAGCACCCTGAATAAAACATACAGGTATGCACTTGCTATGTTCTTAAGACAACAAGGAACTAAGCCTAGCTAGAAAGCAGTATCCAAGGTGAATGATGCTATCAGAAAAGCTGGAGAGGTAGAGTGGCAAACACCATGAAAGCTCTTGAATGCCAAGTTCAGTGGTTTATTTGATTTTGCTCCAATAAGCAGTAGACAACCAGAGCACAATTGAGGAAAGAAGTGACATAATGAAAAGATTAATTGGGGGGATATTGGCCTGGCAGCTACTCCAGGACTGATTAAAGGAGGGGATCTTCACCTGGAGTCCATGTACTTAGGTGGACAAAACTTGACAGCTTGACAGGTTGAGATTGTTTATACTAATCTCAATTGGAATGTGGCATGTTCTTCTATTTCGACTGTAGGCAATAGACTGCAGTAGTATCGGCAGTACTTGTAAATTTGTCAACGTAAAAGGTATAGATATTTTTGTATCCTCTTACGATTGTTGGTATAACAAAATATCACTTACACTTATCACTGATTTTAAATTATGATTGTTACTGAACCTATCACTGGGTATTATTGTATAAGGCATTAATAAAGAAGCATACATATTACTGTAGCATAAATTTGTGGGAGGAGGGTTTCTATTTCAATAACTATATTTTAATATAATTGGCTTCATAAGCCTATGTATTTTACTTTGTACATTTAAAATCATTATTTGGAGGAGCCCTTGAGTTGTGTCAAAGGAATCCATGGCATACACACAGAGACATGCATGCACAAAAGTAAATGATTAAAAACTCTCACATCAGAGGAGGTGGAAGGTCTGGAAGCCAGAAAGCTAGGGCAGAAGCTAGGACACAACCCAACAATGATGCCCAGAGGGCTTCAAGTCAGGAGGAAACATGGGAAGGAAGACAGACCTTCAAGAGGTATGACACTTTGAAAAAGTGTCAGCTGGATCTAGAGGAGAGAATAGACCCATGCAATTCAGGCAATAAAAAAAAAAAAAATGAGTAGAATAAAATGAGTGCTAAACAAATGACAAAATAACTAAAACAAAATTTAGGACACAGAGCTGGTTCAGAGTCAGCTTTGTGATCTCTTTCAAGATAATGGTAGGACTTCCCAAAGGAGATATGCCATAGGAAAACAAAAATGTCTCTGAGGAGCTCAGCTCAGAGGTCAGGGTAGGGTGAGTCTACTTGGAAAGTTCCTGTATGGAGTTGAGGGTAGGGACATAAATGCATTCTCCCGGGAAGAGGTACGGAGGACACCAAGGTCCTTTGGCATTGGGGCTCCAGCTCTGATCCCCTGGAATTCTTCTGCCTCTGCCTTCTTCTATGTATTGTTTCCCTAAGTCATCCTTAAGGAGTGGCATGACTATGGTGACTATAGCAATTCCCAGCCTTTCACCTTCAGACAGCATCCACCAGAGAAAGAGTTTTTCTTTTTTTTTTTCCTTTTATTTCATTATATTATGGGGGTACAAATATTGTTAGGGTTACAAATATTGCCCTGCCCCCCCTCCCTGCTCCCAACATGTCAGAGATTCAAGCGTGTCCAATCCCCAGGTGGCGCACACTGCACACACTATGTAAGTATACACCCTTCTCCTCCTCCCCCCTCCCACCTGCCCACCACCCGATAAAAAGTTGTTTTTATGGTTTGTTTTGTTTTTGACATTTTGGTTACATTGTATATCTTTGCCTCTCTCTAAGAAGGGTTAGAGTTATGCCCTTCCCCTCCAAAATGCTCCCCACATCCCTAAGATTGGGTCTCTCCTCCCCTCCCCCTGAATCCTGGTGAGCATTACCACCATTTGAGAACCATAGTTTTAATCAGTCAGTACCAAGGAGTTTTTCTCTTCTAGTAACCCCTAGGGGAAGAGAGCTTCTCCTTTGCCCCAAATTCCCAGATGTTCATTCTTCTCAGGTTGCCTGGGATCAGGTGGCCCCTCTGAACTGGGAATGGCACAACCATCTCTGTCTAGAAGAGTCCCCACCCATGCTATTGTCCCAGTGTAATTATTAACAGTGGCCCTTTCATTCTCAAAACCGTCCAGTTCAAATGGCAAAGAGTGTGGCCACTTTCCCCCAAATAATCACTAAGGCTAGGGAATGCAGAGATTGATTCACTTGGGATATGTGCTCTACTCCTAGTCTAGGGGGTTGGGTAGGAAAAAATTTCTTAGAACAAAATCAAGACAGGTACCAGAAAAAAAAAAAAAAAGAAAAGAAAAAGAAAACCATGGAATCTGGAGAGCAAAATTCAGAGATGCCTACCTGAATAGGTGCAATGGAGTTAAGTAAACTGTTTAAGTTAGAAAAGAAATACGCAGAACAAGGCAAAACTTAGAAACTTAGAAAGTGGTGAATACAAGAGACTAATTTTGCTCAAGAAATAGGAGGGAAGAATTTAAAAGAGGTGACTAGTTCATACTAAGTTGTGAGTAGTAGCCCCGATTTATTTATCCTATGTCTCCCAGCAACTTTGAGTGCAGTGCCTGGCAGTTTTTGAGATTTTTAATTGAAATAAAAATATCAGGGACCATTAGCTCTCGGCACATAAAATCCTTTCTGTGACCCAGGAATACTGCCATTCCCCAACAAGACTGCTTTTGCACGCAGCGTGTGCAGTGTGCGCTAAGATGGCGACAGCTCCTTCACTCCACCTCATTTAGCACCTTCTCTGTGAGGAGCCTTGGTGAGAATACAGGGATGAGGAATTAAGAGTCTTCTCTCAAGCAGCCTGCATGCTATCAGGTATAAACTTCATAGAGCCTAGTGTACAGACATCTAACTTTTTTCCTATTTTTCAATTTAACCAAGTTCTCAAGCCACTATGATCAGGAGAAAATTGATACTCTTTTCAACTCAATGTAACTCGGAATCTTCTGGATTTAAATTTGATCAATTCAGGGCTGACATTTAGTCTGTTGAAAATCTCCATCCAGGACCAGCTATGTAATTTGGGGGGTCAGTTGCAAAAGGATGATGCAGGACCACTTGTTGAAAATTATTAATCATTTCAAGCATCAAAGCATTAAATTAAGTGCAAGACCTTTCTGAGCATGAGACCTGTTACAGGTCCCAGGCCATGGAGCCAGCCCTGTCTCTCTTCTCTCTCTCTTCTTCCTCCGTATCCTCTGTAAGATGAGACTGTTTGAGTGCTTTTATGTTCCCTCTACCCAGGCTTATGAGGCCGGTTTGATACTCTTGATTGTAGAGTACTATCCAGCGAGTAGGCCTCTTCCATTTAGAATCTTCATTTGCCACTCACATTACATCTTCCCATCCATTCCAACATTGTCCATTGATTACCACGCTGAGGTCTGTTTGTTTACAGCCCCATCTCAGTTACTTGACTCGGTTGGTACATAGTGAGTCATGTACACACTCTCTCCAACTTATTGCAAATTCATAAATTTCACTCTTTCGCTCTGGTGAACAGTACTTTGGCTGCATATGAGATTATTGAGGCACAGACTTTTTCTCTTGGAGTTATATAGAAACATTATTCCACTATCTTCTAATTTGCAGTGTTGCTGAAATAAAGTTCAAATACCAGTCTGATTCTTTTTCTCCATGTTAAGTAACTTTTTTCTCTATCCTGAAGTTTATAGGATTTTCTCTTTACCCTTTGACTTTAGCAATTTTACCAGGATATACTGAGTTATAGGGCTTTTCTCTTCAATACTAGCTGGTCCTTGGAACACTTCTCAGAACTCTGCAGACTAAGGGTTTTCTTTAGCTTCAATTCTCTCATCAGCTCAGATGAATTTCTTTTTATTATTTATTTATGAGTTAGCTCTCCTCCATCTGTTCTTTGCTCCTTCTGGAACTGCTACTGCTCATATATTAGGTCTCGTGGATGTATACACCAATTTACTTAAGTTCTCACTCCATGATTTCCTTCTCTTTGCAATTTTGCTCTGAGTTATAAAATAGTCCTTGCTCTTGATTTTCCAGTTCAAGTCTCAACAATCATCCTCTTCAATTTGCCTACAAAACTTTCAGATTAAAAGACCATAGTTTGTGTTCCCGAGAATGTTCTTTTCTTTACACTGAGGTCAAATCTCCCTTGGTGTTCTTATCATCTTCACACTTGAGTTCTTGAATGTGTTTTCTAGCACCTGCATTTCCCTGAAGAGTTGCCCAGACTGATGCTTGCTGCGGCTTCTCTTATCTTGCTCTGGATTCTATATATCTTTACTCCTGGGTTCAGGCCTACCAGTGGTACATACACCAAGAGAGGGCAGTAGGAAGAGTCTACCCTGCATGCCAGCTACTAAGGTGTACAGTATCTGTAGAGAAATTAAAAATAGACCAGGCACGGTGGCCCAGGCCTATAATCCTAGCACTCTGGGAGGTTGAGGCAGGAGGATTGCTTGAGGTCAGGAGTTGGAGACCAGCCTGAGCAAGAATGAGACCCCGTCTCTACTAAAAATAGAAAAAAACAGAAAAAATTAGCATATGGTGGCACACACCTGTAGTCCCAGCTACTCAGGAGGCTTAGGCAGGAGGATTTCTTGAGCTCAGGAGTTTGAGGTTGCTGTAAGCTAGGTTGACACCATGGCACTCTAGCATGGGCAACAGAGCAAGACACCATCTCAAAAAACAAAATAAACAAACAAAAAACCTCATGAGAAATTAAAAATAATAATAAAAGCTAACTAGATGCAAGTCTGCCTTTTATTTGTATCATACACAGCAATTTGAAAACGTCAGTGATAAAAATATACCTCTCACCCCCAAAATCTTCTGTTGCTTTAAGTTTCAACGATTGCTGTGTTTACCACTGAGTTTTAATCATACATATGTAAGCTTTAAATTAGCACATTTTAATCACTTATCTTTTAATAAACATTGTATCATACATGGAAGTTAATGCAGAAAACTCTCAGTTATAAAGCTGGCCCCCAACACACCCAGACTCAGTTATGGGATCCTCTGAAGGCTAAGTTCATAGCAGTGCAGAATTGCCCCAGCTTACTTCCTGTGCAGTTCACAGCTCCAATCCCTGTGGTATACTATACATCCCTACATCGAAACAGCAGATTCTAAGTAAATGCTGACAGCACAATGACTGTAAAGGTGAAGAAACAGAACTTGGGTCACTTGAGTTCCATTACTGTAGGAATACCTGGAATATTTGTGCTAAAATATTTTACAATGAAAAGGAGTAAAAACTATAATCTGTAACAATTTTGTTTGAGAAGTGAAAAATTTAGTTCATACTTGAAATATTTTTGTGAATGTAGATAACATTTTAAAAATTGAAATTTCTTGTTTTTCATTGCTATTTACTTAAAGGCAATTAAATTAGATAATGATTATTACCAGGTCCTATGTGATTGTCACTGAACATAATATCATATAAAGGAGTGGGTATTAAGGCATGACCCATGTTGGGTCTCAAATAAGTAAGAACTCCCTGGGCCCAGCTTTGGGTGCCTTGGCTGACAGTCATGGTGCATGGTCTTTATTTACCATGGATCAGTGATGACCCGGCTGGCCAGTTGTCATCACAATGGCAGTATCAGGACAAAGTCTCTGTGCTCCTTGGCTATATTTGCAAACACTAGTACTTTCGGGGCCTCAGAAGTAGGGAGGACTCACCCCACTTTTTTCAGATCCATCATAATGTTTTAGGATCTGGCACCAGCAAGAAGTCCCAGAACCTCTCCTAGGGCCAGTGCTCACCCAGCCTCTCAGACCTCTGCTGGCCATATTTTCTCCAGGATCAAACTGCACTTGGGTCCTCAGCCCCAGGGCTCTGCTGGTGACTCTGTTCTCATTAGCTCCAGAGATGGAAAAAATCTTAAGTCAGCTCCCTCCGTGCACCCTAGCAAAGCCCAAGGCCTGATGAAATCTTTCAGATCCTTCTGCCTGCAGGAAAATTAAATTTGAGCTGGGAAGAGTTCAGCTGGCTTTGCAAGAGCAGGCCTGTCATCTTCCCAGTGTCCCCAGCACTGGTTCACACAGTCACAGCTTCGGATGTGCAATGTGTAACTATATTTTTTTGGTAACGAAACTTAATTCAGTTCTTTTGCCACTCTTTTTTCCACTTGAAATTGAGAAACCTAACTTTTTTGATAAATGTAAATTGAAACTGACAGATTTAAACAAGATCAGCATTTAAATGTGTTCAATTCAAGATACTCTCTATCCCCCTTCTCCTCCTCCTAGTCTCTGAGTTGACCTGAGTTCCCAGATTACTATCCACATTGACTGGACTATTCCAGGAAACTCTTGTCCAGGAAGATGAAATTTCAAATACCTTTTATCATATGTTTCAGGAACTTCCTGTAAGTATTCAACAAATGATAATAAATAAATCAACCAGGCTCATCAACAATCCAAGACCTGCTTTGAACCCTTTGCCTTGAAATTCTTACCTAGCTGTGCCAACTCATCCCAAACTATTTTATCATGAACTTTGCTCACTTTTAATGGAATCACAGATGTTGCAACTTGGCCCTCCCTCTTCTGAGATGGCATTAAGACTCTGTCAAGGGAATAATCTCCTTTACTATAGTAAGCAATACACTTTTTTTCTTTTTGGAGACAGAGTCTCGCTCTGTTGCCCAGGTGCCAGCCTTGCTCACAGCGACCTCAAACTCCTGGAATTAAGCAATCCTTCTGCCCAGCCTCCCAAGTAGCTGGGACTACAGGCATGCGCCACCATGCCCAGTTAATTTTTTCTATATATTTTTAGTTGTCCAGCTAATTTCTTACTCTTTTAGTAGAGATGGGATCTCGCCAATAAACTTGAATTTGCTTTATCAACAAGTTATTTTGGTGATATTTTGCAGAACCAGCATTCAACACTGTAACTTTTGTATTATTTACAGAAGCTTATTTATGAAATTTAAAACTAAAAAAGTAATTATCCTAGACTGTATCCATCAATCCCTGGGGGCAGGTCGTATAAAAGGGAAGAATAATGGGCATAAGAAATTGGGTATATGAAAGAAGAAAAAGGAAGAGGGGGAGTGGGAGAGGGAGAAGAAGGAAGGGGAGGAAAGGGGAGAGGGATAATTCATCTAATCCTTAAAAGAAAGGTACAAAGTAAGTATTACCCCCAATTTACAGATGGGGAAGCTAAAGCATAAAGATCAGGTAACTTTCCCTAAATAACATAGCTAGGAAATGGCAGAACTGGCAGTGAATTCATGCAGTCTTGCTTCTGAGTTTCTGTTTTTAAACACTATGATAGTATCTTATTTTTGTGAAACAACAATTACAAAAGCTTATGATAAATGCCAAAGCATAGTTATGAACAGAACTTAAGGAAACAGTAGTCCACTCTACCTAGAGGTGGCATGAGGTGAAGAGACAAGGCTCTGTTGGGCTTCATATAAGGTATAATGCTCAAGTTGAGTCTTGAAAGATGAGTAGATGTTCCCCCAGGTAAGTTGATCCAGAGAACATGAATCCCTAAAGGAACCAAGAGTGTGAAGTATTCAGGGAAATGGTAAGTAGCTTCCATAGATTGGACCACGAGGAGATGTGAGAGGGAAGGCAGGCACTATGAGAGACAAGACCAGCCAGGCTGTAAGGGCTGGATTGTCCAAGGTCCCATGAGCTGAGCCAGGGGGTTTGATCTAGAGTATGAATTTCTAGATTTAGCTATGAGCAGCTAAAGGGATGCTTCATCTTCCCTCCCATGGAGCTTCTCAAATCATCAAAGAAATGGAATCAAAACCTTCTGTTCCCCCAGCAGAAACCTGGCCACCACTTCCTACCCCCACCACTGCCTCAAAAAATGAAAGGGCTACTGCAGTGTGGAAACTCCTCCATTGAAACAGACACCTCATTGCCCAGTCCTGAAAGAGGAAATTAGGGTGAGATCACTGTTGTGCACAGGAAAATAAAGTTTTCCACTTTAGCATTCTCCATAAGAATTCCTTCTCCTGGGGCCAAAAGCCAACACAGAAGCATGTGAAGGGGGAAATGGGCAGGTGGGGAGGCTTGAAATGCATGCATCCAGCCAGGCTCCTTTCCCCTTCCCTCAGTGCCACCCTATGTCACCAGGTATGTGTGCAAAGCAAAGGGGCCACTAAGGAGAAGCCAAACTGGAGGAGAAAGGGAAGATACATTTCTCACCAACTCTCTGACCCAGGACAAAGAAAGAGCCATGAGGAAGGACAGCAAAAGGTAGCATTTTCAGCATTAATGACTACTTCCCAAGAGCAAGAGTAAAGTAGGGCAGAAGTCCTCAAGACTTTAGAAACTTTCATTCTCAGGGTGACAGCCTACCCAGCTTAAATGAGAGGCGAGAAAAACAAGCTTCTATTTCTGAATTCCAGTACCACTGCAGAAATCTTCCCTTAAAAAATGGCAAGGGCCTTAGCTTGCAATATTAATTCAGAAATTAGCATTCATTTGCATCCATTTCTTATGTCCCCAACATTATGAATAAAATTAACTTAATTAATGAAATCAATTGCAGAAGTATCAAAGCCATTATCTGAGCATGACAGAAAAGAAACCCAGAACACACACACACACATGTAAAACTTTTCGTTGTCTGGCACACAGCAGGAGCTTAATAGGAGTATATGGACAGAGTAAATGAATGAATGAATGAATAGTCCCTTTAGTAGCTGTTTGCTATATTCCTTACCCTTTCTGGGCCTCAATATAAGCAAGGAATATGGATGAATTGATGTCACTAACCTGACTTAACCCTGGTGCCAAGTGGACGGCAGAGTCCAGTGGCATCACTTCAACCTGAGAGCCGGGTTGAGACCCTGCCACCAGCCAGATAACCATGTGATCAAGCCGTCATCTGTGATCCACCATCCATTGCCTCCTCCCAGCTACCCCACCATCAGGGTTCCCCTTTGTCCTGGCTGAGTAGTTGGACACAATGGTGGGCTTTCTGGGGAGGAAGGAAGTGATTCCTGGACTTTACTCTCAGAGAAGCACCTGCAGGATCCTCAGTAAATAGGACACACCGCTCCCCTCCCCATTCCAGAGGATTCTTAGGGCCATTTGATAAAAGGCACCTGCACCCAAGACGGCCTGATTAGGAGCTACCTCATGCTCACAAAGCCAAACTCACTCGGCTGAATTCAGAGATGAGTCTTGCAGCCCTGCCACAGCCTTTGGTGAGGAAGCAAATGAAGTTGTTGCATTCAGAGCCGTCAGGCAGGCTTTGCTGAGCTTTAGGCTCCTGTCTGCGAGGAACTTACCATCTGTTTGGGGAGGCGAGATTTATGCCCACGGAGCGACTGGAAGGAGCAGCACGCAGAGTATCTAATCAAGAACTAACAGACCTCAAGGGAGGGTTTATCCCTCTCTTCTTTTTGCCAATGACAGGGAAAGGAATGTTTCTGGGCCACAATAAACATCTCGCAAAACTGAAAGTGAACAAGACTTCATCTAAGAGGCCCTTAGACGCCTCACAAAATGGTGATTTCTGGACCGCAAATAGACATTTCTCTCACCTCCACAGTAGGCATGTAGAGAAAAACCAAGGAGGGGTTTTGTGGTATCCTCTCAGACGAGAGCCAGAGAAGTAAATTGCCTTCCAAAGCTCATTTTGAGCAAATGGATGCCGCTCGAAAGTTGAGACCAGTGGTCCTTCAACTTCTGCGCATCAGAATCACCTGGAAGGTTTGTTAAAACAGACCGAGGAATCCCACCGCCAGAGTTTCTGATTCAGCAGGTCCAGATGGAACCTGAGAATTTGCATTTATAATTAATTCCCAGGTGACGTAGGTGTACACGATTGTGCTGAAGTGGACGCTGTCTGTAAACGTTCGGTCTGTGCTCAGTAAAGGTGGTGCACGATTCCGCGTAAAGCTAAACTGCCAGGTGGGAGGAGAGGGGCCAGGGTAGAAAGTGAAAGGAGGATGGAGGGGGGCAGGGAAAAAAGATGGAAACGGTCACTATGGAAGAGGTTGCACTGATTATAGACTAGCGCAGGGTTCAAAAAGTCAAATATCTGTAGGCTCAGGGAGAGTATAAAAATGAGAAAGGGTCAAGCAGGACTGAAAAATGGCCTCTGTCAGCTACAATGTGAGAGAGACAGCAGTGGGTGGGGTGGTGCTGAGGATCTGGAACTGCAAGCCCTCTCTGACGGAGACAGTCCCTATTTAACCCCAGATGGTGGTTGTTTTTCAACGAGTGGCGCCCAGCATTTGCCAGAGTTGCCAATTTTTCAAAAAGACCTAAAATTGTTTGGATGCTTGATTGTAGGCTATACCCATGAGTAATAATAACCAAACTCATAATAAAAGAAAGAAAGCAGTCCATTCGCTACCTGAGGTGGCCCTGAAAGAGACCAGGATTAAGCAATTTTCCAGAATTCGCCTCTGAAACAACAGTTGACATCTCTCAAAGGATCTGAAAATCAGCCCCTCCGGCCAGAAGGCAAGCAGATCATCTCACATTTGGTGTGATGGGGCTTTAATAGCCTGCCAGGGATATGGAGCCACGTTGCAACCTGGCTTGTAAAGAGATCAATGCCCATTTGTGCAGGATAACACACGTTGTTCATCTCAGACCGAGAAAGCAGGTGACATTTCCACTTAACCACAACTCCAGTTGCTGGGCTGCGCTTTCCTGGTGCGGACACCGCTGAGAAAAGCAGCTGTGGTGTGGATTTCCCCTGGACTCTGTCCCCGGCCTTCCTTCACCGTGGTCTGAGGAAGAAGCTGAGCTCACACCATTGAGAGTTACCAAGAAAGCAGGACGAGGAGCTCACTGGGGCAGGACTGTGTCTCACTCGCCTCCGTATCTCCAGGGCCTGACACAGGGCCCAGCGTAAGGTGGAAACTCAACATCATTGGCCTGAATAAACATCCTTTGCAATGAGACCCCTTTGGAAAATTGGCCCATTTTCTTAAAAACCTTTATTCTCCCTTCTCCTCTGCTCCAGTCTCCACCCTCCCCTTTGCTCTTCCTGCTCCCCAAGACACATACCTGAGGGTCCTTTTGGTCCTCATGTGTCTGTGTCTGTAAGACACGCGGCCATTTCAGATGTGAGTCATTTGTAGGGCTGTCGAGCGGGGGAGTGATCTTTCCTTCCACGGATTCTCTCCAGGGGACTGCAGAATCGGGGAGCAGGTACAAGGAAGAAAAGCCAACTTGAAATTTTAATTTTTTTTTAAAGCAGCTCTTTATTAGTAGCTAAGGCAGTCTCCATACTAACCAATACATAGTTCCCCATTAAAAATTAAGTTAGAATGTGTGGCTTAATTTAGAGGCTGAAATAAGGTCTAGGGTGATCAACCATCAGTTTGCCTGGGACTGAGGGGGCTCCTGAGATGCTGGGCGTTCAGTACTAAAGCCCAGAAAGTCCTGGGCAAGCTGGGGTGAATTGGTCACCCTAGCCTGCTACTTCCCCTCCAAATCTAAATATTTGTAACAACACAAGAAGGAGGAAATGGGAGGCTACAGAGAATAAGCACCTTGACCTACCCACACTGTTACAGGCACAGGATAAGAGGAAAGAAAGAAGGAAATCTTGAAGCTCCTATTGCACTTTACGGTAGAGCAGTCCATCCTCAAACAAGATATAACCCAATCGGATTAGCAAATTGTTCTCCCTTGGCAGTGGGAAGCTAGGAAGAGAATCGGAAGAAAGGCAGAAGAGTGCTGGCAAGCCCTACTGCCCCAAAGGAATTAATGTCAAGATGGGTTCCTTTTTTTACTCTGTTACAGCACTGTCCTGCCTTTTGGAGGCTTGCTCAAGGACACCTTCACAGATTCTAATTTGTCTCAATGCTCAGAAAAAAATAAATTGAAAATTTAGTTTTGCAAATTATTTCTGCAGCCTGATTACTTTGATGCAATGAACTTCAGCATTCTACCAAAGCAGAGATCAATTCCATTCGGGTTATTTCACCATGAAATGACTTCATTCAGCAACAGTGTCTTAGATACCAAGCAAAGACACTGCAACCCCATTGATTGTTGAGAAAGAAGCAAAGAAAAAAAAAAAAAAAAGTACTGCTCCAAATGGAGCATAAATGCCATTTAAAACAATTTCTGGAGAACAGTGATTGCAAAGGCCCTGAGCCAGGACAGCTGGGACCAAGCCATCAGATTCCCCTCTTAAGGCACAGTTCCCTGTTGCTGTCAGCAAACCACATATTTCTTAACATTTCTGAAGAAATGTTAAATCAATAAGCTACCTAAAGGTTGCTGACAAATCAGACACTGTTCTATAAAAAAAAAAAAAAAAAAAAAAAAACCATTGCCAGGTAGAAATTGAAGACTGGAACAATTTTTAGAAGGAAAGGGCCATTTTCCACCAACATCCCACCCTATATTTTGACATATGAGGCATATCAGCTCATATCAGGGGAACAGTCATAGGTCCTGGTTGATTCAACCAAGTCTTTAAGGTTTAAGACACCCTAAAAAGCACAAATAGAACAGGGGGTGCTCCACAATAATTGTGAAAATGATTTTTGATTGCAAAGTAATCCCTTTCATCTGAGTGGTACTTATAATTTTCAAAGCATTTCACACCACTGTGTCATTAGCTTGCCGTAAAAACTCTCCTAGTTTGGCCAAGCCCGATGTTCTTATATTTATCTCATAGCTGAAAAGTTTACCAAGAGAGCCCTTAGAAACTTGTTCTAGATCCCATGGCTAGAAAATGACTGACCCGTGTCTAAAACCTAAGGTTTCTAATTTCTATTCTATAATACATTCCTCTTTCCTTACTCTTCTAGAAACTTAGTACCTTCATCGAATCCACCCAAGATTACCTGATATCTCCTACACCACCTGATAATATTTCATATATTCTGCTCCAAAAGAAAGAAGTTTATGATTTCTCCAATAATGAGGCTTACTTATATTTCAGAATGTGTCAGAATCCTGTGTTAATAATTGAACAGATTTTCCATCTCCTAAATTTATTCAACCATTTAGTAAATATTTATTGGACTCTTCCATGCAATGTGCAGGGCACTGACATTGGACACAAAAATAAGTAAGACAGTCCCTGTCTTCACAGATTTCACAGTCCAGAGCAGGGGTCGGCAAAAATTTTCTGTAAATATTTTAAGCTTGGTGGCCATATTGTTTCTGTCACTACTGCTCAACTCCACCATTGCAGGAAAAGAACAGCCATAGACATTATATAAACAAGTAGATGTGGCTGTCTTTCAATAACATTTTATTTCCAAAAATAGACAGTAGGCAAGATTTGGCCCACAGGCTATAGTTGCTCTACTCCAGGCCTAGAAAAAATCCAATACTGAAGCAATAGTTGGGGCAATATGTTTAATGTCCTCATGTCAAGCTTGCATGGAGTACAGGTTGGCAACTTGGCACCAACACTCCTATCTATGGCTGGGAACTACCTTTCACACTTCCCTTGTGGCTTTGAGTTAGAGTCAACTAACAGAGGAATTCCTGTGATATTTGGGAAAAGCAGAGGCCATTACTTTTAGAAAGTTATGATGGTCAGAAATGAAGACAAGCAGAGACAGGTCCAGAGGGGCCCCAGTATTTTCTTTCTCTCCTCTTACTCTGCAGCCAGGTCATCTTCCAGATCTCCAGCCCTGTTGACCAACAGTGGCCCCAAGTTCACCATAAGGCACTGGACTGTAGCCTGCCAGATTTATGGATTCCACAGAGACAAGAGCTTCTACAGGAGCATCAGTTTCTACATCCCTCTCCACAGTTGCTTCCTTTGGAGTCCCTCATCAGTATCCAAACACAAATAGCATCAGATTTTTCTTCAGGCTCTATCTGTTTACTATGTCTGTGGTCCTGGCAAACATGGCACATAAATGTTTCTCTGATGCCCTGAGTCCTTGCTTCTAGCCCTTTATTGCCCCCACCACTTTCCATTTTCATGTAAGAAAAAGGTCCTCTATTAAATCCCATATTCCCATAACATTAATAATGGTTCTGTCCTCCTAACCTACAGATACACCCTATGAATAAGAGCCTTAGGGGCATAGATGAGGAGGTGATAAAGTGATTGAGACTTTCATTCTGTCTTTTTGGGGCAGGGCCTGGAAGAAGTTGAGAGAACATTGCAAAGATATTGTCTTAGGTCAGGTTGCCTTGGAAAGGCAGATGCTGAGTCTCTGAGATTTGAGTGCAGGAGGTTGAATGGGGCATGTTCTATAAGGGAATGAGGAAAGAAGAACTGGACAAAGGAAAACATGAACTGCATCTAACTGCAACTGAGACCTCAACCACTTACATGAGAAGCTCTGGAACTGGGAAGGACCTTAGGAGAGATCCTAATTTGTGGCAAAGGGGTTAGGCTTTTGTATGTCCACATTGACCAGCCAAGCCCCTGAGGAGTGACCCAATGAACCATCAGCATCTGACACTCCCAGAGCTGCAGGAAATGAGTGCCACCATCGTGAATGGGGGCTCTCGGCAGCAAACCACAGTGTCCACTACAGATGTTTGATCAAGAGGGTTTTGAAGGATAAATACAAGTTTTCAACATACTAAAAAGGGGAATGAAGATATAGAAAGATGAAATAGTCAGAGCAAATGCATCTTGACATGAAACAGTCTAAGGTGCTCACTGAATTTCTACTATACCAAAGTGTTTGTGGGCAAGGAAGTAGCTAGAGATAAGATATGTTAAGGTCAGTTTATTGACCTTTTATAAATTCCTTGTTTCCCCCTACTTTGATTAGCATGACTTTATGCCCAGAGCAAAGATGTTAATAATGTTTGGTGGTGGGTAGTGGGGGGGTGAGCAGCGAGGGACTAAGTAGATGGGTTGTGAGTGGGTGGGTTGGTGGTTGAATGGCTAGTGAGTGGATGGGGGATGGGTTGATGTGTGATGAATGAAGGAGTGAATGGGTTATTGAATCTACCATCATATAGCAAGAACTATACCTTTAGAAGAAAGAATAGCTAATAAGCTAAAGTTTTTAAGCAGAGGTCCTTGAGCACCAAGTATATTGGTTGGTGAAGTTCTGGGGAGGAACCCATTTACCACACCTGCCTGGCTCCTGCAGGCAATTGAGTCAGCAACCCTTTTTCCATAAAAGCAAGAAAGCAGGGGTTATGTCTTCAAGCATTCCCCCAGAAGCAGACCCTAAAACAAGGAGTTCACGTAAGGACCGTACTAGGGAATGAATCCCAGATAGCCCCAGAAGGGCAATGAGACAGGGAAACAAAGGCCTTGAATAAAGGTGGTTTTATCAAGCCACTGCCACCCTGGGTATCTGAATTTTAATCCCTATGTATAACTCTGAGAAACTATATAAAACACATGCTTCACAGTTATTTCATCTGAGGAATGAGAGAGTAGATTTATACACTAATTCTTATCAATCATTGTTCAAGGGCTGCAGGGTGTGATGGTAGGTGATTTTCCACTGCCTTGGAGAATATCTTCAAAGAAACAAGATACAGATACTGGCAGTCCATTGTAAACCTCAGGAGCAGGCTGAAGTTTCAGGGAATAAGGGCAGAGAACTGAGAGTATCTTCTGCAGTTTGTTCACTGTTTTATTAAGCACTTGCCAGAGAGTAAGCCCCCAAATAAGTGTAGATAAATGATTAAGTGTGAATCAATGAATCATTGAATAGGTACTAATGGCCTAATTTCAGGCAGGGAACTAGGCAAGTAGAGAAAATCTCTGAGGCAAGATTTCACACTCGTATACATGAGTCAGACACAGCAACCCAACTGCACTCCTCCTCGGGTGAAAATTATTTAATGTTTTCATAGTCCTTTAAAAGAGTCAATTTACAACATAATTGCAGCAGTAACAATCATCATAATAACTCTTTGTACTTAATAACACATTGGAATCAGCGACAATAACAATTACATCATAATGTGTTTAGCCGGCAAAGGAATTCAACTTCAGTAATATTGTACACATGCTAGTCTGTTACTTCCATTCCTTTATTTTTGACTATATAAAGATGTCTCCATCGCAATTTTCCCAAAGACCGTATTCAGGAGAGAAATGGTCTGTAGAGAAATGTGATTACTATCTTGCTGCATGTAACCTCTGCCTGCCTATGTCATCTCCTCAGCTCTAACTTGTGTGTTCCAATGTCATTACTCTTACCACAATAGCCATCATGTCACATTTTCCCTCTTTTCAGTAAAAACTCCTAGAATTTCCAGAAGCTTTTATACTCTTGAAGGCATTGTTCCTTTATAGACATTCATGTGATTCTTATGACGACTCTGGAAGATAGTCATGTGTAGGTGTTATTACAGGAAAACCCTGTAATATAGGACAAATGGGGCCAAAACATGTAATTGCATGAAACATGGGATTGTATTATTGTGAAGTTAATGAATATGTATATTTTTAGTTGTTTTTCTAGTTATCTATGGAAAAGGAAAAAAAATGTTTTTATTTAATGGATGTGTAGGAGCTAGGCTAATTATTATGAAAAATAAATGCACTGAACTTGAATCTTTCCACAGGGTAGAGGCGATCAGTCCCAGACTCCAGTTGCATTCTAACTACTATAGCCAGAAAAGTCCCAGTAATACACTTTTTACTGTCAGAAATGTCCCTGTAAGGATAATAAATTTAATAGTCATTCTAACTATAGCTGATTTAACATTATAATAATTAACTTTTAAATAGTATTTTACTGTATTGCTTCCATTTTGCATTAAACTGATGAGAAAACTGAGACTCAGAGAAGTTAAATAGTGTTCCCAAGATGACACCATTATTATTTGCTCAAGAACTAGAAGCCAAAACTAGTTTCCTGCCTAGCCCTGTGGTTTAGCTACCTCCTTAGCACATGGCCTTTTCATCCAAACTGACTGTAACTATTCATCATTCAGCAAACATTTTCCCTTCAAATAATCAAGTTTTGTTATCATTTGACCCTAATAACTTCTAGTCCTTGTTCTTATAGACATTCTATTTTAATATATTTACAGAAAGAGAATAGAGAGCTATATTCTCCATTCTCACTCAACATTATATTACATTGTCAATTAGAATTAGGAGTGACTCAAACAAGAGAGCAAATTTTTTTCTCTTAAATAAGAGAAGTCTGGAGGTAGGCAATCCAGGGTGTTATGTTGGTTCCATAGTCATCAGGATTGGAGGCTCCTTTTTGTCATCTCCAGCTTAGAACTTGGCTTCCATCCCAAAGACATGTTATGATTTAAAGATGGCCACTGAAGTTCCGGTTTTCACATGTACAAAGCTGGAAACAGGAAGAACAAAGAAGGAAAAGGACCAATGGGGTATATCTCTCAGCTGAGTCAGCTCCTTTTAATCAGATTTCCCAGAAATCTGATTCAGCATTTTATCTCATTGACCAAAACTCAGTCACACAGACACAGTTAGCAATTTAAAAAGCTTAAAAATGAACTCTTTTAGTTGAGTTCATTTGTCCACTCAAATAAAATTAGAATTTTGTTTTTATAGAAAAGGGCGGAAATCAATCAGTTATTTTCCCAAAAATGCTTCGTAAGAAACCATGCCAAACTCAGTAGCTTACAACAAGTATTTCTTTCCCATTTGTGTGTTTTAAGTCAAGCAGGGCTCACTGAGAATAATCTAAGCTGGGCTTGAAGACCTGGGAACAGTGGCTCACGCATGTAATCCTAGCACTCTGGGAGGCCAAGGCGTGATGAGCGCTCAAGGTTAGGAGTTCGAAACCAGCCTGAGCCAAGAGCGAGACCCTGTCTCTACTAAAAATAGAAAGAAATTAACTGGCCAACTAAAAATATATACAAAAAATTAGCCAGGTATGGTGGCGCATGCCTGAAGTCCCAGCTACTCGGGAGGCTGTGGCAGTAGGATAGCTTGAGCACAGAAGTTTGAGGTTGCTGTGAGCTAGGCTGATGCCACAGCACTCTAGCCTGGGCAACAGAGTAAGACCCTGTCTCCAAAAAAAGAAAAAGAAAAAAAATAAGCTGGGTTTGATATCAAACTGGGGCTTCAACTCACTCTTCTTTGCCAGACTCATTCTTCTGGGACTAGGGGCCTGACAGAGGCAAGTTATTTCCAGGCCAATAGCAGAAGTGCAACAGAGCAAGCCCAGTCAAATGTTTCAAGCCTCTGCTTCATTTAAGTTCACTAATATCTTATTGGCCAAAGCCAATCATATAGACAAACCCAAGTTCAAATGGCAGGGAAATGCATCTTGTCCACCAGGAGACCACAACAAAAGTAGTGATGTATACTAGCTGTATACTCCTTCTACAGGAAAGAATTGGGATCAATAATTCAATCCATCACAGTAAGGAATGCATGATTTTCTATTATAACACTGTCTTTCTTCTCCACCTTCAACTACCACCTCTCTATTTTGTTCTCACCTAGGTGCTGGCATCTTAGTTCCCAGATGGATGGATCCTAAGCTGTAAAAACTCATAAGTCTATTCAAAATTGCTCCCATAACAAGCCTGAGAATGTTCTTGGAGAATCTGATATATATTCCTAGAGTTTGGGGTGGAGAGGAATATATAGTAAATAGTGCCTGATTCATCCTAGAGAGAAGGGTAGAAAGCATGAACCTGCTGTGGGGTCCCACACTGACAAAGTGAGAAGATAAGATATAGTAGGAGTGGTCTGCACTGCTGGAGTTTAGTAAAGAAGTCTGCTTATCTCCCATGGTAATACTAGATGCTTTGGAACAAAGCCAGTCAGGACTTTCCTGAAAACCCAATGGAGGGTTTCACTAAGAAAGAGAAATCCCAGGAGTATGCTAAAAGGAAAAGGAGATGAAGAAAACTCACCATAAATTAACAGAATGTGAATTACCTATGTCAGTGAATAGGGAAGAACAGTGAACAGGGTTACTACACTGCATAACTCCAGGGATGTCAATCACATCACAGTCCAAGGAGTTAGCAAAACACAACCTACATGGCCTTAAGCATAAGTCCTCTCATTGCATACTGTATATATTTCTCTAAAATGCATTCTCTCCTAACACAACAAAGACATCCTTCCATGTCAATAGGTATGGACCTATTACTTTTTATGAGCTGTATACTGCTCCACATATAGATTTGCCACAATATATTTAATTACTCTTTTAGTAATGGACATTTAGGTTGCTTTCTAACTTTATTGCTACAAACAATATTTCAAAAAGCATTCTTCTACATATATCTTTTCCATCCTCATCTCATATCATACACAAAAATAAATTCTGGGTAGGTAAAAACAAACAAATGAAATTCAATGTAAAATAAAAATAGAAAATATTATTAGAAAAATACAAGATGATGTTTTTATACTTTGGGGCATGAGTAGCTTTTGTAAACATAACACAAAACCATTCCCTGGGATAGTTAATTTTATACAACTTCTAGATGGATAAACATAATGCAAAATTTGAAGACAAATATATTTGATGCTAATGTTTACAATGCATATTATAGACTAATGGCTAAAAATACATTTTATTTAAGTGGCTACTATAAATTAATTTTTAAATGAATAATTCAATAGACAATGAGCAAAGAAGATGAATTGGTAATTCACAAAAGAAGAAATAAAAATGGAAATTAAGACAATTGTGAATAAGTGCATGACACAAGAGAATAAGAAAATACAAGTAGAGAGGCGGAGCAAGATGGCGGACGAATAACACTGCCAGACAGAGGGTCTCTGCAGAAAAGACAGATTCTAGCAGAAACTAGAGGAAAGAAGCAAGAAGACGAGCATACAGCGGACAAGGGCCGGAAGGAGGGGTACCTGAGACCCCGGGAGACTCCACGGGAGGAGGCTGCGGAGGAGAACTGGAGGCAGAGACCACCGGAGCAGCCCGGAGACCAGCGGCAAGGGTAGGTGGATTCGCTGTTTCCCCTCCCCTGCATTCGGGACTGCTGGTGGGC
Organism: Microcebus murinus; assembly: GCF_040939455.1. Lineage (NCBI taxonomy): Eukaryota > Metazoa > Chordata > Mammalia > Primates > Cheirogaleidae > Microcebus > Microcebus murinus. The sequence goes on from NC_134104.1 coordinate 138,884,972, forward strand.
TCCCCAACGGGTGGAGAGACCTGCGGACACCAGCCCAGAGACTGCCGCCGCCTGCCAATGGTGAGCCTGTAGCAGACGTGGCACCAGGTTCCCAACTTCCTCCGGGCACCTCCGTGTGCACGGACCCGAGCCGCGTGGCAGGCGCCATATTGCCTCCCCCTCCCCTCCGCCGACCCTACCCGCGGCTGCCCAGAGAGACAATACAGCCACCAGCTGGAGGCACCTCCAGGAAACGGGACCTTCCCCTTTGGAACCCCGCCCGCCCTCCCAGGTGCTGCTGGCACCGTGCCGACTCAGAGGCTGAGAGACATAGACCCAGCTTGGGCTCCCTGTGGGTGAATTAGGACCGGAAATCCTCTCCCTGGTGGGAATACAGTTTGAACTCTGGGACCCAGAGGTCGGACCTGCAGACCAGATCCCCTGCACCGAGGGCTAGCATTGCCCGGGGCACAGAAGGGTTATACGTGAACAGCCTACTGAGGTCTGTGTGCCTCCAGGGGCGGATCAGCGTCCTAGAGGGCAACCCTCCTCCCAGGAGGAGGCCCTGCACCCAACCCAGGTGGCATTCCTGTGCAGGGAACCTCCCCGCCGGCATCACAGTCTGGGGAGGCCTGGTGGCTTGTGGTCTGGCCTGCTGGCAGAGGCCCAGGAGTAGCTGCGGAGTTGGGGAGGGTGGAAAGAAGCGAGGCCTGCTGCAGACTGTGGGTCTCAGACAGCCCCACCCCCACACCCAGACTTTCTGGCTGAGCGGGACCATTCCAGCCCCGCCCTGACGCCCTGACAGCTTTCCTTGGAAACAGAGAACAGAACTTTGACCCCTGCTAACGGCCTGAGGGCAGGCTTACCCAACCCAGCTCCGCCCAGAACGAGAGCTGATAACAGGACTCAAAATCAACACCATAGCCTGTTCCTCCAAGCAAACGCCACCTACTGACAGGGACAGCATCTTGCACAGCCTTTCCACGGCACCCACTGACTCAATATACAGGGAGTGGTCCAATTTCACCCACAGGCACCACCTAACGCCTCAGAAACTAAACAAGGTGTGTGAATACCCAAACAATAACCTAAGGAAAGAAACAACAACTGATCGACATGGGAAGAAATCAGCGAAAGAACTCAGGAAATATGAAGAACCAAACGGAAAACACACCCCCAAAGAGGAGCACCAGCCCCCTAGAAACGGACACCGACCAAAATCAGGCAACCAATATGACAGAAGAGGAATTTCGTATGTGGAACATAAGAACACTCACCCAGCTGCAACAACTACTCAATAACCAACACCAAGAAACCACAAAAAGTCTCCAGGATAAGAGAAAAGAAATAGACACATTGAAGAAAAGTGTAACTGAACTCCTGGAAATGAAGAATCAATTCAAGGAACTACAAAATACAGTGGGAAGTCTCAAGAACAGGGTAGATGAAACAGAAGAAAGAATCTCAGAGCTTGAAGATAACACCCTCCAATTAAATAAATCAGTCACAGAAATAGAGCAGAGAAACAAGAGAAAAGAGCAAAGCCTACAAGAGCTGTGGGATTATGTGAAAAAACCTAATGTGAGGGTCATAGGGTTACAGGAAGGGGAAGAAGACAACACTCAAGGGTTGGACAAGCTGTTTGAAGATATAATAGAGGAAAATTTCCCAGGCCTTGCTCAAAATCTTGATATACAAGTTCAAGAAGCTCAGAGGACCCCTGGGAGATTCAACGCAAACAGGAAGACGTCACGACATGCAGTCATCATACTAACCAAAGTATCAACTAAAGAGGCCCTTCTAAGAGCTGTAAGACAAAAGAAGCAAGTAACATACAAGGGAAAGCCAATTCGAATAACATCAGACTTCTCTAATGAGACTTTACAAGCAAGGAGAGACTGGGGCCCCATTCTCACTCTTTTGAAACAAAACAATGCCCAGCCTAGAATATTATTACCTGCAAAACTAAGCTTTGTATATGAAGGAGAAATAAAAACATTCTCAGACAAGCAAAGGCTCAGAGAATTCACCAAGACAAGACCAGCCCTACAAGAAGTACTTAAAACAGCGTTATGCACGGAACATCATAATAATAACCCACGAATATAAAAACAACCAAAACCCAAAGATATTAAAGGCCAGATATTACAATGGCTCAAGACAGAAATCATAGCAACAACATCCAACCCAACAGAATGATCAGTAATCTACCTTACCTATCAGTTCTCTCAATAAATGTGAATGGCTTAAACTCTCCACTCAAGAGACATAGGCTGGCTGAATGGATAAGAAAATACAGGCCAAGTATATGCTGTCTTCAGGAAACACATCTAACCTGCAAGGATGCACATAGACTAAAAATAAAAGGGTGGAGATCAATATTCCAAGCAAATAGAAGCCAAAAGAAGGCTGGTGTGGCAGTTCTAATTTCAGACAATTTAGTTTTTAAACCAACAAAAGTAGTAAAAGACAAAGAGGGTCATTATATAATGGTGAAGGGCACAGTCCAACAATAAGAGATAACAATTTTAAATATATATGCACCCAACTTAGGTGCACCCAGGTTCATAAAGCAAACCTTACTGGAGCTAAGCAAATGGATTAATAGCAACTCCATAATCGCCGGAGATTTCAACACCCCACTGACGGCACGAGACAGATCCTCCAAACAGAAAATTAACAAAGAAATAATGGACTTAAACAAAACTCTAGAACAATTGGGTCTGACAGACATCTACAGAACATTCTACCCAAAATCCACTGAATATACGTTCTTCTCATCAGCTCACGGGACATTCTCTAAGATTGACCATATCCTAGGACACAAAGAAAACCTCAAGAAATTTAAAAAAATAGAAATCATACCATGTACCTTCTCAGATCACAGTGGAATAAAACTAGAAATCAACCCTAACAGAAACTCACATTTCTACACAAAAACGTGGAAATTAAACAACCTCCTACTAAATGATTACTTCGTAAATGAAGAAATCAAGACGGAAATAAAAAAGTTCTATGAAGAAAACGACAATGGAGAGACAAGTTATCAACTCCTCTGGGACACAGCTAAAGCAGTTCTGAGAGGAAAGTTTATCTCCATAAATGCCTATAACCAAAAGACAAGAAGATCACAAATAGACAATCTAATGAAACGACTTAAAGAACTGGAAAAAGAAGAACAGACCAACCCCAAACCCAGCAGAAGAAGTGAAATCAAAAAGATCAAATCAGAACTAAACGAAATTGAAAACAGGAAAGCTATTCAGGAGATTAATAAAACAAAAAGTTGGTTCTTTGAAAAAATAAACAAAATTGACACACCATTGGCTAAGCTAACAAAAAGCAGAAAAGAGAAATCTCTAATAAGCTCCATCAGGAATAAAAAAGGAGATATCACAACTGATCCCAAAGAGATACAAGATACAATTTATGAATACTACAAAAATCTTTATGCACACAAACTGGAAAATGTGGAGGAAATGGACAAATTTCTAGAAACACACAGCCTCCCTAGGCTCAACCAGGAAGAAATAGATTCCCTGAACAGACCAATTTCAACAGCTGAAATAGAAACAGCAATTAAAAATCTCCCTAAAAAGAAAAGTCCCGGTCCAGATGGCTTCACACCTGAATTTTACCATACTTACAAAGAAGAACTAGTACCTATCTTGCAGAAACTATTCCACAACATCGAGAAGAACGGAAACCTCCCCGACACCTTTTATGAAGCGAATATTACTCTGATACCAAAACCAGGAAAGGATGCAACAAAAAAAGAAAACTACAGACCAATATCCCTAATGAATATAGATGCAAAAATTTTCAACAAAATCTTAGCTAACCGAATCCAGACACTTATCAAAAAAATAATCCACCACGACCAAGTGGGCTTCATCCCAGGGATGCAGGGATGGTTCAACATACGTAAATCTATAAATGCAATTCACCACATAAACAGAAGCAAAAACAAAGACCACATGATTCTTTCAATAGATGCAGAAAAAGCTTTTGACAAAATTCAACACCCTTTCATGATACGAACACTTAAGAAAATAGGCATAGAAGGGACATACCTAAAAATGATACAAGCCATATATGACAGACCCATAGCCAACATCATACTGAATGGGGAAAGATTGAAATCATTCCCACTTAGAACTGGAACCAGACAAGGCTGCCCACTATCTCCACTTCTGTTCAACATAGTGCTGGAAGTCTTGGCTACAGCAATCAGACAGGAAAATGGAATCAAAGGTATCCAAATAGGGGCAGAAGAGATCAAACTTTCACTGTTTGCTGATGATATGATATTGTATCTAGAAAACCCCAAGGATTCAACCAAGAAACTCCTGGAACTGATCAATGAATTTAGTAAAGTCTCAGGATACAAAATCAATACACAGAAATCAGAGGCATTCATATACGCCAACAACAATCTAATTGAGAACCAAATCAAAGACTCAATTCCCTTCACAATAGCAACAAAGAAATTAAAGTACCTAGGAATGTATTTAACCAAAGAGGTAAAAGACCTCTACAGGGAGAACTATGAAACACTGAGGAAAGAAATAGCAGAGGATGTAAACAGATGGAAATCCATACCATGCTTGTGGATCGGCAGACTCAATATCATCAAAATGTCTATACTACCCAAACTGATCTACAGATTCAATGCAATACCTATTAAAATCCCATCAGCATTCTTCACAGATATAGAAAAAATAATTTTACGCTTCGTATGGAACCAAAGAAGACCCCGAATATCAAGAGCAATTCTAGGCAACAAAAACAAAATGGGAGGCATTAATATGCCAGATATCAAACTATACTACAAAGCTGTAGTAATTAAAACAATATGGTATTGGCACAAAAACAGGAATATTGACCAGTGGAACAGATGTGAGAATCCTGATATAAAACCATCCTCATATAGCCATCTCATCTTTGACAAAGCAGACAAAAACATATGCTGGGGAAAAGAATCTCTCTTCAATAAATGGTGCTGGGAAAACTGGATAGCCACCTGTAGAAGACTAAAACAGGACCCACACCTTTCACCTCTCACAAAAACCCACTCACGCTGGATAACAGACTTAAACCTAAGATATGAAACTATTAGAACTCTAGAGGAAAAAGTTGGAAACACTCTCCTAGACATCGGCCTGGGCAAAGAGTTTATGAAGAAGTCCCCAAAGGCAATCACAGCAGCAACAAAAATAAATAAATGGGATATGATCAAACTACAAAGCTTCTGCACAGCCAAAGAAATAGTCATGAAAGTAAACAGACAACCTACAGAATGGGAGAAAATTTTTGCATCCTATGCATCCGATAAGGGACTGATAACTAGAATATACTTAGAACTCACGAAAATTAGGAAGAAAAAATCAAATAACCCCATTAAAAAGTGGGCAAAGGACTTGAACAGAAATTTTTCTAAAGAAGACAGAAGAATGGCCAACAAACATATGAAGAAATGCTCAACATCTCTAATCATCAGGGAAATGCAAATCAAAACCACAATGAGATATCACTTAACCCCAGTGAGAATGGCCTTTATCAAAAAATCTCCAAACAATAAATGCTGGCGTGGTTGCGGAGAGAGAGGAACACTCCTACACTGCTGGTGGGACTGCAAACTAGTTCAACCTCTGTGGAAAGCAATATGGAGATACCTTAAAGCGATACAAGTGAATCTACCATTTGATCCAGCAATCCCATTGCTGGGCATCTACCCAAATGATCCAGTGACACTCTACAAAAAAGACACCTGCACTCGAATGTTTATAGCAGCACAATTCATAATTGCAAGGCTGTGGAAACACCCAAGTGCCCATCAATCCAAGAATGGATTAATAAAATGTGGTATATGTATACCATGGAGTACTATTCAGCTCTAAGAAACAATGGTGATATAGCACATCTTATATTTTCCTGGTTAGAGCTGGAACCCATACTACTAAGTGAAGTATCCCAAGAATGGAAAAACAAGCACCAGATATATTCTCCAGCAAACTGGGATTAACTGAGTAGCACCTAAGTGGACACATAGGTGCTACAGTAATAGGGTATTGGGGAGGTGGGAGGGGGGAGAGGGCGGGTATATACATACACAATGAGTGAGATGTGCACCATCTGGGGGATGGTCATGATGGAGACTCAGACTTTTGGGGGGAGGGGGGGAAATGGGCATTTATTGAAACCTTAAAATCTGTACCCCCATAATATTCCAAAATAAAATAAAAAAAATTAAAAAAAAAAAAAAGAAAATACAAGTAAAAACAACAATAAAATATAACTTTTAACAAATTTTCAAAATTAACTGGTAATATTCACTGTTGGTGAGAATTTGGAAAAATAAGCACTCTCATGCTTGCTGGAAGTGGAAGACATTATTACAATTTTTTGTAGGATAATTTATCCCAATTTCCCAACATATTATTTAACAATTCAGCCATCTCATCCCTGGAACTCTATCCTATAGAAATAGGCCTACTTGCACACAGAAATGCATACACACACACACACACACACACACACACACACACACACACACACACACACACAATGTTTATAGGAGAATTATTTGTAGAAAAAAAAAGGAAAGGAAAATGATCTAAACAGACATTAAGAGTACAATATTACAGAATACTCTTCAATCATTAAAATGAATGGTGTAGAATATATTACCTAACTCAGACAAACGTCCACAATATATTTTTAGAGGAAAAAAAAAAATAAAGTGTAAAAATATGTAGCTTCATCCTATTTATCTAAAAACTATATATTTTATATTTCTTTTTATGTGTCTGCATAACTCTAGAAAAAGTCTAGAACTCTATACTCCAAAGTTACTTCTGTATGAGAGGGGATATTGGCTTAGAAGATAAAGAATTATTCTTTTAATTCGTACCTTCTATTCTTTTGAATTAGTTACGAGAAGCATATATACTTTTGTAATTTTAAAAATAAAGCTTTAAAGAAGAGAAAGTGTCTTTGTGTCTGACTCCTGCAGTCCAGTCCAGGATGAGGTTTCCTTCATGGTAAGCAGAGGTGTGCTGGTCGAAGAGCTGGACTGGGGAGAGGTGGGAGGAAGGAGAGGATGAGGAAGAAGCCCTGATTTGTAGTGTTTGTTGATTTCCATGGTGTACATATTCCCACCATGGTCAATTTCAGGTGGCTCATAATATTCCTAAATATTTAACATAATAGTTGTTCAACAAATTAATTTTTTAAAGTCAGGTGTTGAAGAGAACTGAACTGCCAAAGCCCCGAATAAACAAATCAAATCAGAAATTCTGCTCTGGTTGAATGCAAACTCCCTGCTGTCTGGGGTAAGTCTCACCCTGTATGGTTCAGGGCACATCTCCTCTCTCTCTCTCTTCTCGGCTCACCACCAAGCATTTATGGTTCAAGGCTTCTCACACTGATGCAGTCTCATCACAATTTTGCAAGGTCATTCCCTTCACCAGCTCTCTAAAGGATGCTTCACCCTTTAGAAGTAGGTCAGATGGTAGAAGGAAAGTCAGCCAGGAAGGATTCCTTGTTCATTTCAAGCCTGGGAGGCCTCCATGCAACTGAAATCTGCAGATGGTACGCACAGAGAAAGAAGGTAGGTGAACTTTCAGCCTTCACAAAACTATTTCTCCAGATGGGAGGACATGAGAGCTTCCGTGCAGCTCCATTTCCAGGTGCTGCTCTATGCTCCAGCAATTAACAAGGCACCTGGCAACTCACTCAGCCAGGAATTTGAAAGACCGTCTGCCTCCAATTTGTTCATAGTCTAATGGCAAAAGAATCGGAGAAATAAGTGCGTGCTGTGATGGCCAGGCCTATCCCTAGCAATTGTGGGGACTATAAAACCTACCTTTCTTCTCTTCCCACCCCAGGCTCCACCTATCCTTGAATGATTCTTATGTGGACATCCCACCAATATGTCCAAATTTGACCCACCATCACCCTGACCCCAAACAGCCACCCCCTTGGCCAACTTCCAGGACCAGGGGTGCATGCCAGCTAAACTATCCACCTTTTATAAAAGGGATCTGGGAATAAACTTCTGCAGGCACTTGGAAATGGCCTAAGGCCATTTGGGCTGGAAATTACAGGGTTCTGGTTACTCAGAGAATGATCTAGAAGCAGGACCAGAACTCTTCACCCCATAGGAGGAGTGCAGCCCATAAGAGGTTTGAGAGAAGTACACAAAAGCATGGGGCCTAGGGCAGGGGCCCAGTCACCTGGGAAGTACTGGGGATAGGAGTAGGATATGGGGACTAAGGGAACAACTGACCCATTCGTGGCCAGTGAGGGACATCCTGCTGGAGGAAATGAGCCTAAATGAGCTTTGTCATTTGCATAAAGGTTAGCCAATCAGAAAGCAGCGTAGGGGATTCCAGACAGAGGAACCACATGTGAAAGGGACTTAATGGCTAAGAATTACTCACAAGAGTAATTCTGATGTTAAATCATTCATGAGAGTATGTGCCTTTTTGTTTCCCCAAATCAGAGAGATACTGCCATCCGTAACCCCCAAACCTAAGAAATGGGATTAGCAATTTGGTTGGATCCACCTACAGAAGAGTGATTATGAACGCTAAAAAGCTAGATGGAGCCGAATTCTGAAGCAAATGGCACTGATCCTCTACTTGCCATGCTGATTGGTACTTTCACAGAAGCCCTCAACCTCATTCCCAACCCATCCCAAAGTCTTTCCTTACTCCCTACGCCCCCTCCACAATTCCCTGCTCTCTCAGGAGACTTACTAGAGACAGATAAGACTGGAAAAGGAATTAGTATCACAGTGTTAATTGGGGTAATGAGTTAGCAGATAATCATTTGCATTTTTATGGGACCCTTTAAGGTCTTAATTTAACTTGAAAGTGTGATTAAGGAGGGAATTTCCAGGACATAAGCATGCCCCTTGGGAAGATCTGGAAAGTCTTTCAGGATCCCTAAGGGAAAGCCCCGTGCCTCTTGGTCGTATTTCAACACCTCTGGGTAAGGGATTAGCAAATTTTTTCTATAAAGAAGCAGAGAGCAAATCTTTGTGGGTTATATGGTCTCTGTGAAAAATACTCCACTCTGCTGCTGTAGCTCAAAAGCAGCCATAGATAAAGTATAATTGGATGAGTGAATGAGTGTGCTTATGTTCCAATAAAACTTTGTTTACAAAAACAGGTGGCAGTCCCTAGTCTACTGATGCCTGTGGGAAATTTTAACTCACTCTCCTTTCCTCTTGCCATTTCTAGGAAATACAGCCCTCCTTCTCAGGTGAAATTTTACAAATATTCCTTGAAATTCTGCCAATGGGAAATCATCATTGATTGACGTAACTTGGTCAGTCCAATACTTATGGTCAGGTGGGATCTATCATGGTATCTTGATATCTTACATCATGTTGTGCTTTCTTATTTTTGAGAGGCAATCACATATATTACTTTACACTGAGGTCTTCATCCTGCCCTGTCACTTAGGGAAAAGAGCACAGCCGTGTGGCCAGAAATCATGGGCTCCTGCAGTGCGACTGGCAAGGGTTTTGTTAGTCAAGATGGGCTAGATATGCTACGGTAACAAATTAACCACCTTTGTTTCAACATAACAAAGGTTTACTTCTTCCTTATATTACACATCCCAAGCTGTCATCAGGGGAAGTAGCTCTGCTCCGCACACTATTCAGGGACCCAGGCTGATGAGGGTGCCACCATATGGAATATCCCTAGGGACTGCAATGAAAGAAGAGGGAATGTGGAAACTCCACATATATTTTTCTACTTTTCATCCCAGTAGTGACACACATTACAGCCCGCTGCCCATAGGCAGTCACATGGCCACAGCTAACTAGCTAACTACAAGGGACTCTAGGAGATGACAGAGAGCAGATGAAATGTCCAATGAGCACCACTGTTTCTGCCACCACACATGATCTTTCCCGTGAGTTGCTATATGACCCTGGATGGGGTTAAGGTACTCTGTGCTCCAGTTTCTTCCATGGCAAAGCAAGGAAACAATCGCCTCTGACTCAAGTATTGTGCTAATAAGAATTGATAATATGCTTTTAAATCACAGTGTCAGGCACTCAGTAAGCATTCAGTAAAAGTCAGCCATTCATTTTATTATTACTAACTAAATGATCATGAGAAAATGTTTTACCTCTCTGGGTCTGTGTTCCCTCATTTGCAAATCAGGTGTATGCCAACAATGCTGTTTAGAATAGCTATTAGATTAAATGGTACATACATAAAAAATCCTAGTACCATGCCTGACATACAATAAGCATTTAATAAAAGTTATTTCCCCTTGCCGTACGCAATAATTCTTTTTAGTTCTGGTTGCAAAGGGCTTATTTGTGGGAATAAATAAGGAAATGGAGGCTTACAGAAAGCAAGTGACTTGCTCAAGGTCAACAAGCTAGTTGGTGATGCAGCCAAGACTTGCTCCACATCTCTAGACTACTCCCAGTTTTGTGTTCTCTTCATTGATACCTGATTATGTCTCCTTGGCAGAGCTCACCAAGACCTTAATAGATGGTGTTGGTTTCCTGAAAACTTGGAGTACAAAGTCCTTGTGTTGTAGATACTCCTTCCCTTGCACCTTCTGACCTGGATGTCTAGTGAGTTAACATCCAGCCTTTTCCCCCCAACAGAAGCATTTAGGACTCTTGAGTTTCCTACAGCTTCCTGGGTGCAGCATTCCTAGGAGACTCCAGGGCATCTAACTAGTCACAGCCTTGTGTTGTTAACATGCCTCAGGCCACTGCAATTGACTATGCCAAAATTCCTTCCCCATCATTACACTCTCATTTCCCTCCCGGTTTCCTCGTTGCTCTGCTGGGGGAGGAGAAAGGAGGGATTGCTTTAAGAGCAATTTCACACTTTACTCTAAAAACCTGTCCTGCACTTCAGAGGAGGATATATTAATAGAAGAAAATAATCACTTTGGAAGATTTTTAGATCTTATTATGCGAACTACTTGCTTTGGGTTTTTGGAGCTATGTATATTCTCTCTAGGTCCTTCTATGTATAAGCACTTGGTGTGGCTTGAACTTCTTGCTGCTGTTGTTTTTGCTTAATTTTGGGAGAAACAATTCCACTTTGCTCATAGGATAAGCTAGTTACTTCCTATTAGTAAACTTTCTTGACTATAAAATGTCTAATTAATACATGTTCTCCCAGCATGTTGCTTTAAGTCCTATGGTAGGTAATGTAGCAGAGACCTTTTAAGACGTCTATCTTCTTAATATGCTAGGGGACCAACAAATCTTTATTGTTTTCTTTCTAATTATAAATATAATACAGAGTTGGTTGACACAAAACTATTTCATAAATATATAATACATAAAATAGAAGTTCCCCCATCTAGTGCCCTAGAGGGAAGCATTGTTAACAATTTAGAGCATAAATATTCAGCTTTGTTTTTCCACACATGCTAAAATATTTTATTTTCGTTTTCTTCTTTAAAAAACAAAATTGGTGTCATATTTTACATACTGTTCTCCCATATGTTTTTTTTTCTCTGTTAGCAGTATTTCTTGGAACTATTACATCTTAGAAAGCTGTTTCTACATTAGTATGTGCAGATCCTTTTGAATAGTTCCTGATATACCATAATGTTAATATGTTCAATTATTCCCCTACAGAAGGATTTGGGGCTCATTTTCCTTTTTTTTAATGACCATCTATGCTGAAATGACCATTATTTATTATGCTCATGTCTTGCACAGTGTATCTGGAGGATAAATTCCCATAAAGGGGGATGGTAAGACGGGATTTGCTGGCTATACCAGTTTATGCTCCCACCAACAACGCCTGAGGCAGTTTGTTCCTCTACATCCTCACTAACACTAATATTATCTTTTCTTCTTTCATCTTTGTATCATGCCTAACTTTTATTATAATTAACATTAGTGAGAATGAACAACAGTAGATTCTTTTTCTCCTTTATAGGTGATTGAAAAGGAAATTCCCTAAGTGATAAATAGGAGATTGATTTGCCCAGGAGTAATTAGCATTTATACAGCTCCTCATTCTCAGAGCTAATTCAGAAACAGGATCCACACCTTTCACCTCTCACAAAAATCAACTCACGCTGGGTAACAAGCTTAAACCTATGGTGTGAAACTATTAGAATTCTAGAGGAAAACATTGGAAATACTCTTCTAGACATTGGCCTAGGCAAAGAATTTATGAAGAAGACCCCAAAGGCAATCGCAGCAGCAACAAAAATAAACAAATGGGACCCGATTAACTTATAAAGCTTCTGCACAGCCAAAGAAACTGTCAAGAGAGCAAACAGACAACCTACAGAATGGAAGAAAATTTTCACATGTTACGCATCGATAAAGGTTTGATAACTAGAATCTATTTAGAACTCAGGAAAATCAGCAAAAAAAAAAAAAAAAGTCAAACAACCCTATCAAAAAGTGGGCAAAGGACAGGAACAGAAACTTTTCAAAAGAAGACAGAATAATGGCCAACAAACATGAAAAAATGCTCACCATCTCTAATCATCAGGGAAATGCAAATCAAAACTGCAATGAGATATCACTTATCTCCAGTAAGAATGGCCTTTATCAAAAAGTCCCCAAACAATAAATGCTGGTGTGGGTGTGGAGAGATAGGAACATTCCTACACTGCTGGTGGGACTGCAAACTAGTTCAACCTCTGTGGAAAGCAATATGGAGATACCTTAAAGTGATACAAGTAGATCTACCATTTGATCCAGCAATTCCACTACTAGGCATCTACCCAAAAGAACAAAAGACATTCTATAAAAAAGACATCTACACTCGAATGTTCATAGCAGCACAATTCACAATTGCTAAGGTATGGAAACAACCAAGTGCCCATCCATACATGAATAGATTAATAAAATGTGGTATATGTATACCATGGAGTATATGTATACTATTCAGCTATAATAAACAATGGTGATATAGCACCTCTCGTATTTTCTTGGATAGAGCTGGAACCCATTCTACTAAATGAAATATCCCATGAATGGAAAAATAAGCACCATATGTACTCACCAGCAAATTGGTTTCACGGATTAACACCTAAGTGGACATATAGGACATAAATTTATGTCCTAAGTGGACAGGCGTGGGGCAGATGGGAGGGGAAAGGTGGGGACAGGTATATACATACATAATGAGTGCGATGGACACCATCTGGGGGATGGACACGCTTGAAGCTCTGACCATGGGGGGAAGGGAGGAAAGGCAACATATGTAACCTAAACATTTGTACCTCCATAATATGCTGAAATTCAAAAAAGAAAGATATAAAAAAAGAAAGAAAGTTGACTCCAAAGAAGTTTGCAGGCCTTTCGTGGTAGCTCATGTTTTGCTGTTCTTGACTTAGTCTAATGACTTAGAACCAGGTGGTTTTCCTTAAGACAGATCGATATTTTGGTATTTAAGAATCATTTGAGAGGATTTAGGAAAAAATGGAAATATCCACCCTTCTTAGTTCCCATTTTGATTGGAGGTCCTGAGTGGGACATTTTTGTGTCTTTTGGGCTTCAGGCATGGAAAGTTGAGGTACTCATACTCCTAAATTTGACACTCTGACATTGTTACTGCATGCAAAGCCATTTCCTTCCTTTATTCAGTGATTCTCTTTTATTCCCACTGCCAATTTCAACTCCCCTCCCCACTATAAGCACCCACTTCAATGTATTCAATATATATCACAGAATTTTAAAATATCTTTGGAAAATATATAGTGTGGTTTTGTGTGAATTTACATACAAATAATACATTTAAAATGTAATATACATATATATATAGTATAAAAAAGAATATGTACGTTAAATAGTTACCCCTCCATATCCCTGGGTTCTTCATCTGTGGACTCAGTCACCTGCAGATTGAAAATATTTGGGGGAAAAAATTACACAAGTTCCAAAAAAGCAAAACTCGAATTTGCTGCATGTTGAATACTACACTGAATCCACACTAATGAAGGGATGTGTAGGCATTGTATTAGGTATCATAAATAATCTAAAGATGATTTGAGGTATATAGGACAATGTATGTAGGTTATATGCAAATACTACACCGTTTTATAGAAGGAATATCTATGTTTTGGTATCCTGGGTAGGGTGGTATCCTAGAACCAATCCCCCATGGACGCAGAGGGACAACTGTGTATATAAATTAAATTGCAATATCCATATTTCTGTCTCTTACTTTTTTTCTCAATACTATTTTTAATATCTAACCCAGACTGCAGTGGGTGTGTCCCTAGAATTTGTTGCCTCTAACTGCCACTTGGTATATCTTAGTGTACTCCCATCACCTTTTATGCATGCATTCCCCCAGTGATGGACAAGTACGGTAGGTTGTGTTCAGTTCCTCCTCCTGCTACTACAAGGCTGCAATGAACAACCGTATATATGTCCTGAGTGAGAATTTCTCTGGGGTTTATGCCCAGGAGTTCATAGGAATAGCTTTTTTTTTTTTTTTAACTTCCTATAATGTCAATTTTCAAAAATACCCAACAGTAGAGAAAATGGTATCATGAACCTCATATGCTCATCTGCCAAATTTAAAAACTATCATTATTTTGCTATACTTTAGCTCTCCTTCCTTCCTTTTGTTGTATATTTTAAGGAAAATTCCTGACATCATAACATTTTACTACAAATATTTCCATCTGTAATACATAAGGACATTTTTTAATATAATCTTAACACCAATGTCACACCTAACAACACTAAGAGTATTTCCTGTGATAACATTCAACACCCAGTCTATATTCAAATTTCCCTGATTATCTCAAAGGTAACTTTTATAGTTCATATGTTCAAATCAGCCCCCAAATAAGCTGATACATTGTATTTGAACATGATGCCTCTTAAGTCTCTTGTTCTATAAATTACACCCCTCTCCCACTTCTTCACACTATTGACCTTTTCAAAATCCTTGCTGAGCTTCCTAGTGGGCTGCTTCACATTCTGGATTTGTCTGGTTGTATCCTCAAAGTATCATTAAATCATTCGTCTGTGCCGTGAGTTTCCTGCAATCTACAAAGTACATCTAAAAGCTTGAATAGATTCAGGTTCAATACTTTTCACAGTTGGTTCTCTGAGCTCAACTTTACATCACATCAGGAGGAATATCAGGTCTGATGGTTCCACTTTTATTGATGACAAATTGATCACCAGGTTCAGATCATGAAAACCTGATTTTTGTGTGTGTATGAAATACGTTAGCTACAAGTCTTCTAACAGTTTTGGCACTATTTCATTAAGGGTTGCAAATGGTCATTTTTTTTTTTTTTTTTTTTGAGACAGAGTCTCACTCTGTTTCCCGGGCTAGAGTGAGTGCCGTGGCGTCAGCCTAGCTCACAACAACCTCAAACTCCTGGGCTCAAGCGATCCTGCTACCTCAGCCTCCCGAGTAGCTGGGACTACAGGCATTCACCACCATGCCTGGCTAATTTTTCTCTATATATATTAGTTGGCCAATTAATTTCTTTCTATTAATAGTAGAGACGGGATCTCGCTCTTGCTCAGGCTGGTTTCAAACTCCTGACCTTGAGCGATCCGCCCGCCTCGGCCTCCCAAAGTGCTAGGATTACAGGCGTGAGCCAATTTTGTCATTTATTCTATGTTTACTAGCAGGAGTTTTTCTATTAAACCAACTTTTCCATATCAACTAGATTGATTATCCCAAAATACAGTTCACATGGACAGGCAAAATATATTTCTTTTTCCTTTTACTATCAAATATTTACATAAGGTGTTGGGGAGTTAGTAACCTTTGGTAGTGAGCAGACAGGGTTTTTTGTTTGTTTGTTTGTTTAGTTTGTTTTGTTTATTTCTATTTTCATGCTCAAAATTTCTCATCTTTGCCTAATAAGATTCTTCAACTTGGCTTCAAGTGTCATTTGGACATGACTCTACTAGCTTTTGACACCTTCTTGACTTTTGGTTCATCAAGATATTGGACTCATATTGTCCATTTTCTACCCCAACTATGGAATCAGCCACTTCTTCAAGGTTCTGGTTCATTTCCGTGAGAAATAGTATTTAGAAACCACCATCTGGGCCCCATGAGTGCTCAGTGTTACAGAAACAGTGTTGTTTCAAGGCTTTTTCAGAAGAGTTACAGGTAGAAAATCCATTGTTAATAACAATAAAAAATTTAATATTACAGTATTTTTAACCTCTCTGATTTTATACCTTTCTCTATTCTTCTACATTAACAATCTTGATTCCTAGCAACATTAAATGATGACTTGTTTCATTTCTCATCCTATACACAGAATATTTCAAAATAACTATGCCAATATGGTTAATCACAGTAATCCTACAGAATAAAGTTTAAAATTTCTGCAGTTCTTTTTGTCCACAAAATTGACCCCATTAAGAATGTATAGTCTAGAAAATCTAATCTAAAGACATATGAAATATTTATGATCATCTGTGGTTATATAAGAGGTTGGCAATTTTTTTTCTGTAAAAACCCAGACTACAAATATTTTAGGCTTTACAATCCATTGGTCTCTCTGGCAACTACTGAACATTTGTAGGACAGAAGCAGCCATAGATAATATGGAAACTAAGGTGCATGACTGTGTTTCAATAAAACTTTGTTTACAAAAATGGGCAACTGGCCTGTTCGGTCCTGTAGACTCTGGTTTGCCAACCCTCAGGCTAAGTCATCAATTTGATACACAATTAGGTACATTTGTTTCATTTCTTTTTTACATTTGCAGGACTAATTTTCAATCTTATTTTCTTATATTTATTTATTTATCTTTATTTTTACTTTTTTTGGCATGTGAGGATGAAGTTATACAAGTTTCATGGGAGATTCTGATTCAGGTGATCTATGGACCTGATTTTGAGAAATATTGCCCTAAAATAAAGGCACAGCCCCCCACAGTTAGGGGGATAATCATAAGCCTGGAGTAGATTGTTGTTGGCTAAATAAATACTTCATTTAAAGGATACTAGAGAGGTGCTCAGACCCAAACCTTATTCTTGATAATCTTACCATTTGTTACTTCTTTCAGTTACATCACCTATCCCATCTGGCAAAATGCAAATTTTTCTCGTGTAACCATTTGTACATTATCAACCATGAATTCATTTATCTATTTGCTGCAGAGGTCCAAATACTTGAGGCAAAAGAGACATGGAGGAGATTGATGGAGGAAACCAAGGAGTGTTGGTAAATGAGGAAACAATATGGGAAGGCTGAGTATCTGGAGGAGGTGAGCAGCTGAAGGCATTGGGTGTTTGGGAAAGTAAGGAGGAACCTGCACAAAGCTACTAAATGGAATTGGGCCCATTGAAATTAGGGACCATCATGTTTTCCTTCTCTGCTACTAAATACCCAACATCTGGGTATTATATGGTCCAATTTATTCTGCCAGCATGGTGTTTTTTAAAGGGCAATGTACCTGGCAAGTGTAATACTGGCCTACAATAAAAGCACCCTGTCATCTTTTATTAATAGCCAACCTGAAGCATGCATGTGAATTTTCAACCCCTGCTTAGCATAAATGGTGGAATCGGGCAGTGGCAAGACTTGGACACCAAACCCAACATATTATATGGGAGAAGGAGAAGAATCGGCCAAAATATTGAGTAGGTATCAGAAGATACACTTTGCTGCTTTCCAAATTTGCCTTGCTTCACTTTTGCTGGGAGATACTTTGTACCATGAACAATTAAAAAGTATATTATAATATTCAAACTGAGGTTTCAGTCTCAAAGAAGCTTAGTACCTAATAATTAAAATAAGATAAACAAATACTTATTGGAATTTTCCCAGTACCAGAGCGATCAGGGAAAAGAACATAGTAACAAGAAATGTTTTTTAAGTCATCTTTCATAACTTTTAATAATTTGCCATTTTTAACTTTTTGAGTATTAAAATAGCATAATTCAAAGGTTTTTGATCGAGCTGCTACCTTGCTAAAGTTTTACCTCTAGTTGTCCTTTATCCTTAGCACTGTCTCCTTCCAATAAGTAGCCCCTTTTCCCAATGTTTGTCTTGTTCTTAACCTGGCTTCCTCCTCAGACAAATGTCATATTACAATTTAGGAAGCACATTTGTGATGCAAATAACAAGAGGCTCAAATAGGAAGTCAGGTCTTCTTTAAACAGGATTAACCAGCTCCCACCAGAAGTTGAGAACTGTTCAATTAAATTCCTTAGTAGGGCCTGCTGAGTTTCTTTTCAACCTCTTCTTAGTACCACAGCAGCTTGGAACTTCCAGAGATAAAACCCACTTTTCATGCAGGGAAATTGCTAAACCCTACAGTCGGAGAGAGCAGGAGCTGGTGCCCCTCCTTTGAGCAAGGTGAAAGGAGACAGAAATAAACTATCGCCTCCCATAGGGCTGAGGGACCATGGGGGATCAGTACATATCCAGTTCTTGGCTTAGCAAGTTATCTACTTGTTCTGGGCTAGATTTAAAAAAACAAAACAAAACAAAAAAAAAACACAGTCCACTATTCCCCCATTCCTCATTTATTCAGTTTAAATAATAAGGTAAAAATTAGGTCAGTAATGTCAGAGATGAAAACCTTTTCTTCTACTCACTTTGGTTCAACTCTTGGAGGCCTGCAAATTAAACTGGCAAAAGACAGATTAACAGAAAAAAAAAAAAAGACAAAGGTTTATTCATGTAGGTTCTCAGGAGCTCACAGAAAACGTGGCTCAAATAAGCAGTGAGAATTGGGGGCTTCTCTACCATCTTAGGAGAAGGGGGGGGGAGAGAAAAGACACTTATGGAAAAATGAATGGGCTTGTAGGGGAGTAGGTGGGAGGTATGATAGTTTTGTGATATTGTTTGTTTGTTCGATTTCTCCTGTGGTAGGAATCAATCCCCCACCTTAAAATGGAAATCGATCCTCTCCCCACCCCATACAGGGAAGCCTCTTTTGAAGGAGAATCTATGGCAGTTGAATTCTTTTGGAAAGCTCTGCTTTTTCAGGCAGATAAGGGCAAGGCAGGGGGAGTAGGGTATCAAGCAAAGCCTCTTTCTGCTTTTCTGCATGTGTTGATTTCCAAATGTCTTTAGCTCAAAATAATTTTTATTCAATAGTGGTATATCCTGGATCTTCTCAATAATTAGGAAAATAAGGGGGCATATAAAGATGACCACATGTGCTGCCTCTCTCTAACACACACACACACACACACCCCACCCACTATTCCCACCAAACGGAGACGACTATTAACATTTTGATATAATTTGTTTTTCCAATCCCTTTTCTTTTCATGTTTTGGCACATCATTGAAACCATACTATATATACAGTTTTTGCTTCTTGCCTTTTCAACTTAACATTTTCAACTTAGCATTTAAGAAGTGTATATGGGAAAAAACTTTTTAAAATTTTTAAACTTACGAAATCTTTCAAACATAAACTGAAGTTCAGAAAGTAATATACCAACTACCCAGGGACCTACTGCCAGGATTTAAGAGACATTAACATTTTGCTATATTTGCTTTGGATCACTCTGGGAAAAAGTCACAAATGCAGTAAAGGCCTCATCACACCCTCAGATCCTATGACTGCCACCCCTTCCCCCTTCTCAAGGGTTACCACTATCCTGAGACTGGTATGTTTCATTCCCAGACCTATTTTTAACTTTTGTCCATAATATATACCAATGTTTTATGAGGTTTCAAATTTTACAAAGGTTTCACATTTTTCAAATGGTCTCATGTTGTATATATCCTTTTGCAACTTGCTTTTTATCATTCGATATGAGGCCACCTTGGAAAAGATACCCTTTTTTCCATTTAATTATATAAAAAGAGGTACCCTTGTTCTGTTGGAAAATGGTTTAGCTTTGCAAAGGTGGTGACAGTGGTACATCCCCATCAGGCGTTTATTTGAATCCATTAATTGACATGGGACTCAAGGAACATTCTGGGAGAAATGGGAGCAAGCTCAAGACCTCATTCCTCTTAAGTTTTGAGTTGTGTGTGTAGGGAAGTAAAGGTTATCTCTTTCCCTCACCTATCACCAGGTTCATTGCTGAGACACCCATAACAAAAGACAAATTAACAAGAGAAAAGCATAGCAAATCTATTTTAAAAGTTTTATGTGACCTGGGAGCCTTCACCAACAAAGACCCAAAGACCCAGGAAAAACTGTGTTTTTTATGGGCACTGGGACAGAAGTGTGATGGGAGGACAAAAGTGTATGATCCAATTGTAATATGCTGGAGAAAACATAACAAGGCTCGTGTGTTCAGATTTTTCTTGGCCTCCAGGTATAGGGCAGGACCCCTCTGGGATGACGGTCCTATGACATAGGTCATAAGAAAGAAATAGGTAAGAGGATTCTTTTATGGGCTGCCTCAGGGAAGAAAGGTAAGAGAAGGTTAGAAAGTAATCTTCATGCTTCTGTGGTTTTCTCACTTTCCCGCAGCTTAAAATAGTATGCCAAGGTGCCATATTTTGGAGTATCAAATTCTGAGTCTCAACATTTAGATGCAGGTGGACCACACTGACCCTGGCAGAGGCCAGGTGGCAGGACAATTCAACAGAGAACTCCGAGGGGACTCACTCTATGAGTGGAGTGGGGAATCTAAATTGAGACTCGGACTCCAAAGCACGGCCTAATTTTTGGTATAGACTAGAAGATAGCTGGTGATGAACACTGCATGTGAGGATCTGGGGCCAAAATGTCACCCAATCTAGCTGGCCTGGCTCATGGGCACAACATGAGAGCCAAGGGATTTGTCCTTGTATGCATGTGGCAAGAGCTAGTGCTGTGAGCATACACTGTTGTGATAACCCTGCAATGTGGTAAGTCTATGACATAATGGTCTTTGTCTCCCATGACCTGATGCACCATGTGTGACATGCTGCAACAGATAGCATCTCAGGGATCAGCCACGGACAAGGGTGTAGGCGGATGACCTAGACTTTCTACTTTTCCTAAGCAAGGTGATAGGGCTGACCTCCTGGTGCCTATGGGCTCAACCTTGCAAATAGGTTACATGAGAGTGAAGGATGGCATCCATACATGCTTGCTTATCTCTCATAACAGATTTCTCAAAACTAAGCCATGCTGTTAGAAGCTGGACAGGGGCTACTCTTGGTATAGAGTAACAAGTAGATGAGGACCAAGGACTTCTGGAGGCCTGGTAATGTTGTTTCTTGATTGAGAGTGCTGGTTAAAAAAAATGTTCAGTTTGTGAAAACTCGTCAAGTTTTACATTTATGATACATCCAGTTTTATGTAGGTGTAGGTATACATTGGAGATATTACAGGTTTAGTTCCAGACCATTGCAATAAAACAAATATCACAATAAAGCAAGTTGCGTGAATTTTTTGGTTTCTGAGTGTATATAAAGTTTTTACACTACACTGTAATCTGTTAAGTGTGTAACAGCATTATGTCTAAAAAAAATCAATGTACATACCTTAATTAAAAATACGTTATTACTAAAAGTGTTAATGATCATCTGAGCACTCAGCAAGTTATAATCTTTTTGCTAGTAGAGTCTTGCTTTGGTGTTGACGGCTGCTGGCTGATTAGAATGGTGATTGCTGAAGGTTGGGGTGTCTGTAGAAATTTTCTAAAATAAGAAACCAGTGAAGTTTTCCACATCAATTAATTCTTCCTTTCATGAAAAATCTTCTCTGCCGCACGTGATGCTGTTTGGTAGCATTTTGCTCACAGTAGAACTTCTTTCAAAATTGGACTCTGTCTTCTCAAACCCTGTTACTGCTTTAGCAACCTTTATGTAATATTCTAAATCCTTTGTTGTCATTTCAACAATGTTCACAACATCTTCACCAGAAGTAGCTTCTCTCTCGGGAAACCACTTCCTTAGCTCATCCATAAGAAGCAACTTCTCATCCATTCAAGCTTTATCAGGAGATTGCAGCAATTCAGTCAGATCTTCGGGCTCCACTTCTAATTTTAGTCCTCTTGCTATTTCTATTTCATCTGCAGTTACTTCTTCTCCTGAAGCCTTGAACACTCCAAAGTCATTATGGAATCAACTTCTTGCAAACTCCTGTTATCGTTGACATTTTGACTTCCACCCGTGAATCACAAATGTTCTTACTGAATCCTTTCTGTTAGGTTTTCAGTTTACTTTGCCCACGTCGATCGGAGGAATCTTTACCTATGACAGCTAGAGGTTTACAAAATGCATCTCTTAAATAATAAAACTCAAAAGTCAAAATTACTTCCTGATCTATGGGCTGCAGAATGGATGTTGTCTTAACAGGCATGAAAATAAACATTAATCTCTTTGTCTGTCTCCAACAGAGGTCTTGGGTAATACGGTGCATTGTCAATGAGCAATAATATTTTGAAGGGAATCTTTATTTCTGAACAATGGATCTCAACAGTGGGTTTAAAATATTTAGTAAACCATGCTGTAAACAGCTGGGCTGTCATCCAGGCTTTCTTGTTCAATTTACAGAGCTCAGGCAGGGTCAATTTAGCATATTTCTTAAGGGCCCTAGGATTTTTAGAATGGTAAATGAGTATTGGCTTTAACACAGTCATCAGCTGCATTGACCCCTAAAAGAGAATCAGCCTGTCCTTTGAAGTTTTGACACCAGGCATTGACCTCTCTTTAGCAATGAAAGTCCTAGATAGCATCTTCTTCCCATAGAAGGCTGTTTATTCTACACTGAAAACCTGTTGCTTAGTGTGGCCACCTTTATCAATTGTCTTAGCTAGAGCTTCTGGGTAACTTGCTGAAGCTTCTTTATCAGTACTTGCTGTGTCACCTTGCTCTTTTATGTTAGGGAGATGACATTTGTTTTCTTAAACGTCATGAATCAATCTCTGCTAGCTTCAAAATTTTCTTCTGCAGTTTCCTCACCACTTTCAGCCTTCATAGAATTGAAGAGAGTTAGGGCCTTGCTCTGGATTAGGCTTTGGCTTAAGGGAATGTTGTGGCTGGTTTGATCTTCTATCCAGACCGCTAAAACTTTCTTTGTATCAGCAATAAGGCTGTTTCACTTTCTTATCATTTGCGCGTTCGCTAGAGTAGCACTTTTAATTTCCTTTAAGAGCTTTTCCTTTGCACTCCCAACGTGGCTAACTGGTGCAAGAGGCCTGGCTTTCAACGTGTCATCTTTTGATGTGCCTTCTTCACTGAGCTTAATCATTTCTAGCTTTTGATCGAACGTGAGAGACGTGCAACTCTTCCTTTCCCTTGAACTCTTAGAAGCCATTGTAGGGTTGTTAATTGGCCTAATTTCCATATTGTTGTGTCTCAGGAAATAGGGAGGCCCAAGGAGAGAGAGAGAGATGAGACAGAGGATGGCTGGTCAGAGGAGCAGTAAGAGTACACACCACTTATCGATTAAGTTCACTGTCTTATGTGGGCACTGTTCGTGGTGCCCCAAAACAATTACAACAGTAACATCCAAGTTCATCAATCACAGTTCACCAAATAGGTATAATCATAATAGAAAAGTTTGAAATACCTCACGAATTATCTAAATGTGATACAGACACACGATGAGCATATGCCATTGAGAAAATGGTGCTAATAGACATGCTCATCACAGGGTTGCCACAAACCTTCAACTTATAAAAAGCACCATATCTGAGAAGTCTGATGAAGCAAAGTGCAATAAAATGAGGTATGCCTCTATAATTTCTAGAAACTTTTTTTTTTTTAATAATTTTATTTTGTATTTCAAGCCGGCGAAGTGAAGCCTACACATGAATGATTGTTGATGCCTTCACTTTACCTATCATGGCCCATGGGCCTCTAGTTGAAGTTTCAGGACACACCTTAATTTTTCTACCTGATGAGGTTTATTCCCATAACTTCACCATTTTTCAAATTGTTCTACCAAAGGAAATCGTGTGACTTTACCCTTCCACACTCTCTCCTCCAGACTCCTGCAGTTTTATGAGAAAACACTAGAAATCTGTTACAAGAGATGAGTGAGCATATATGGGAAGGAAGGCGGTCCCAATCTCCAGGACATTGGCTCTGGGGCGAACTGTTAAAGCTCACAGCAGATGGTGCCCCCCACACAAACCTTTCCCAGGAGGGATGAGGCCCAGACTTTGGCATCATTGCATCCATGCCTGGGGTTTGCCTTATTCAGATCTCAATGAGCATTTTACAAAAGTTCTTGTTGCTGCTTACAGGAGAGAAGTAGCAAACCAAGAATTCTCCTGTCGGCATTCAGGCCCTGCTTTCCACTGGACACTGCGTGTTTCTGTTGCCTGCCCTTATTTTTCTCTGTGCGCACATTTTTACCCTGCTTCTTGCTTCTATGCCCCCACGTGTGTAGTTTTTGAAGGCAGGGTCTTTGGATCACTGTCTTTTGTTCTAAAACTTGTCTCTATCCTGCTGACAACTCCAAAATTTCCCATTAAATTCCTGTTGGCTAAACATTTTTCATGTCAATCCCTCACTAAAAGATTTTGAACCCAGTTGAAAGGATTCCTTTGACTACACAGGAAACTATATTCTTCCTCAGCCCAATATCCAATGGCGATGCCCAGTGCCTATTTTAGGTCGTTTGCAAACGTTGAAACTTTCTAAATGTAAAATGTACTGAGATACAAGATTACTACACAATACTGGGGAAATTAAGCCCTAGTAATATACTATGTTCTTTGTATGGCACCTAAATTATTACATTGCCCCCATAGAGTGCCTGACACATAATGCGTGCTCAATATATGATGTGGAAGGAAAGAGAAAGAAAGGGTGGGCGGGGAATATGAGACAAAGTATCTACTTATAGTTCAGAAATCTCTTCACATTTTCAAAATCATCTTGTTTGGCAAGATACTCTGTAAAATAATTATTCTAAGATAAAATAATTATTCTAAGATATAATTATTCTAAGATAAAATAATTATTCTAAGATTAAAAAAAAACTGGAAAATCTCACATACTGTAGCCTCTTCTTGGATATTTGCACATGAGCATGTTAAAGGTGCTGGGAAGTTCTGCATCTGAAGAACATGTTTGATTCTGGTTTTTTAAGAATATTCCATAGAATGCTCCTCTATTAATAATTTTAGTATCATCTATTCACATCCTACAGGACCAGTGTTCTTCAGAGCATACTTAGGCAAATATAGCTGCAACTCAAGCAGATATGATTCAGAGACTGCCAATACAAATCGTTCCCATGCAGAAAGCTAACTGAAACCATAATTATCAACTACATAAATGCCTCTGAGACTTCACCAAGATCATCCTGATTAGAATATTTACTTGTATCAAGTCAAGAGCATATGATTCTATTATACTACACACATTGTGCATTCTAAACATACTCTGAGCCTTTTTTGGGAGGATGCCATTGAATCCCAGTGGCTGACACCTAAAATAATGCTAGGCAGAATGGCTGTAGTCATGGGGTGTGTAATAGTCCACTCTGGGGGGTCACTACAAATGAACCACATGATTGGGAGACACATTTATTTGTGTGTCATCTGGTCCCGGCATTCATTTCCATTCTGTGTCATTAATTTAACACAGCAAAACAAAGAATCGATTACCCTCTTCAAATTCAATTGGAGCCTGCCATGCTTAATGAGAGGGAAGCAAAAAATTATTGAAACCACACTTTGTAGATGTCAATTAGCCAATGATAAAAGCAACATGAAAAAGAATGAAGATGGTTGTGACATCCCCCATGCCACTGGGAGGGAGGCAAGTATGTGACTTCTTAGATTTTTTTTGGTCACCAGATGGATATTCTACCCATTACTTCAGTGTGATAATGTACTGACATCTAGTGGACAACCAGAGGGTTGATATTTCAGCCACAAATTACACTGTAGAAATCAGTAAACTACGTAATCACAGGGTATTTGAGAAGACTCAGGCCAAATAAAATTTGGAGTAAAAATATAGATTACTTTCTCATGGTTTAAGCCAGTTAATTAAATTTGTATTTAAGTTAATATTATATTTTGAAGATGTTTTTCCCATTAACAATACCATCCCATTGTCTTGTGAAATACTGGCCCATTAATTAGATGCCTACCAGAATTAACAATTGCATGTGTAGGTAGGCAACATAATGCCAGAGACACCCAAAAGATAGCATGGAATGCTTTTCATTTCATATGTTTTTGGAAAAGAAGTTTTTTTTCTCTAATTATCAAACATGCATGAATTAGTAGGTTCTAGCCACCTGCCAGTAAAGAATTTGAGAATTTAAAGAAGTTTGGTCAAAATATTGCAAAGCTGACTACAATCATCTCAGGTGCTATTCTGATAGGAGGAAAGAAGGGTGGTTCAAGTCCAAAGAAAAGGTTTGCGTGCCCAGTTTCCCTTGTACTACTGATTAAGAGAGTCTGTGATATAGATCTTACTTACCTGGTTTATTGAATGATACCTTGTAGGAAGTAATTAGTGTTAAGATATGAGGAGAAAAATAGACAACATCTGTCTCATCAACTCTTGAATTGTGAACCAACTGAGAAATAAATTAAAGAAGTAAATTAGACAAATATTTTAAAATACAAGTTTTATGCTTAGTAGAGCAGATTGGAGAATGCTGTTCAACCTGTACCCGACATAGAGCTCCCTAATACTGCTTTTTCCTTCTGAATTAAACTTATGCTGAAATAATTACATTGCTTTTGTCCAGTTATTATATACTTCCTATTTCTTCCAGCCCTATACAGTTTACTCACAATTTCCTGTTATTTGTCCTTCCCTACAATGTTAAAAATTATCTAAAACTTGGAAATAAGGTAAAGGGGAAGTTGGATGTCTTTTCAATGTCATACTAGAATTTTGTTGAATATACCTACAGAATGAATTATTTAATTTTCTAGAAGAATGTACTTGTATTTGACTTACTACTTATTATTTGAATAGAGCCCAAACACTGTGAAGTTATATATTAATTTGTAAAGTTTTTTGCTGAAAGACTGAATATGCAAATGGAAAGTTGCCAGCCCATGTATAAAAATAGAACTGTGATCCACAGCCTGCAGGAATCAGTCCAGGAAACCAACCTGTTATGTATAGTAACCAGCCCAGGAAGCTAGCCTGCTTCTGACTTACAGCCAGCCTGACTTAAAGGGAATCAGACCCTGTCTCTAATAGCCATCCAGGAAGCCGAACAACCATCCCTGTAACAATTGGCCCCAAATGACTAGAACTAGATCAATAACTGATAGTTTCCCTAATTCCTGTTTCTGCTTCCAACTTAGTGCCAACCAGGAAAAGCCCAAATATGTACCCCTGCCCAATCACATAGCATGCCCCACTTCTAGTTAACCCTATCACCAGGTTCTCCCTGCCAACAGCCTTCAATTAGGACATTCCAAAACCTTCCCTTTTGCCACTATGAAGCTTTTTTTTTCCTCCTCTGCCTGCCTTTGAGTCTCTTCTAAAACACAAGTGACAGTGACTGGCTGCCTGGCTACAGCAAGCTCTGAGCAATAGCCTTTGCTTCTTTTCATTTGGTTTGTTTTCATTTACTTCCACAGTCCAATAGAAAAGAAAACTTCAAAGTATAATGTTTTATTGCCCTGTAAAATATTAACCAGTTTTGTATATAGCCTAGCAATCTTACTTTAACATTCTTTTTGCTAATATCTAGAAACAACTGTTCCTCATATGCTCTTGGAACCAGTTTTGCTTGTTCCCTCATTAATGAAATAGCTAAATTATTGACAGGTATTCATTCTATATTCATATGGCAATTATGTTTTCAACTTTTTAAAATATAACGCCATTGACAACAGAAAAGAAACAGAATACCTGTAAACATCTAAGTAGAAATCCAAATCCATATTGTCTTAAAAGCTGTGTTAACAGAAGAAACAGGATACTCATTTAGTCTACAGGGTGTCTTTAATTTGTTTTAATATTGTAAAATAGCCATGTCGTATTTTTTTATGGACAAGGTTTACCAAACTTGCTCAGATCACGGACTATTTATAATTTCATGACTCTGAGTGGCCCAACTTGAAACTTACATTACTTAGTTTTTGCTCTGTGACAACTCCCTAAATCCTACTTCCAACATTTATTTGTCTGACTCAAATGTATGCAATTCAGCTGGACTGACTGCTTTAGATGGGGGTTCAGTTCAGGTTTGCTCACCTCTAGAAGAGAAGCTACCTGGGACCATTTCTTCTCATGGTGATGACAAGAAAAAGCAAGGTCCCAAGGTCAACCGTGCAAGCAAACCTCAGCTTATGTCATGCTTGCTAGCAACCCACTGGCCAAAGTAAGTCACCAAGCTAAGCCCCAAATCAGGGAACAAGAAACAAGGAAGATATATCCTACATACAGCAGGAAGCACTGCAAAGTCACACGTCAAAGTGTGGATATATATATATACCTCTAACAGAGATAGAGCAATATAATCTGATCTACAGCAAAAACAAAACTGCAAAGGAAGAAAGAGCACTGCTGATCAGCTTTCAGAAGTGCTGGCATCCAGACCAGATGCAGAATAAGGCAATAGGAATAGGACTCATTTCTCAGAGTGAAAGTCCCTGAGTTGATGTAATCGCAGATCTTGAAAATCTGCAGAGCTTGAAATTTTGGCAGAGTAAAAAAAAAATCACAATTTCCGAAGCCAATATGTGTGTAAGTATGAATCAAACTTTGATCCTTGTGGCAGCCTCTGTAATTCAAATCTTAGAGTGTGTCGGAATAATTAGACATTTACCCTATTGCTGTGTCTAGTTCCTAAAGGCACTGATTAAGGTAAAAGTAAAAAGTGCCCTATAAGAACCTGAGTCCATGGGATTATGGGACAGATATATTCTGAATATACTAAATAAAATTTCTGAAAATCTTATTATGTGACCAAATTCTGAGCAATATTTAATTGCCTTTTGTCTTTCATAAAACTGACTAAATTAAAACTAAAGTCTAACATCACTAATGTGCCTATATATACCCCATAGTTGTCAAGAATTATTGTCTATTAAAATACCAATAGCTCAATGATTGTGATGGATAAGGTTAAGTTTTATTTTTATGTAAACAAAGTTGTCCAGGCTTTGAAAATGCTCTTTTAAGCAAATTACGGAGGCCATTATTCTGGACTGAGCTCTTATACAAGGCCCCAGCAAACCAGACAAAACCAGAATGGAGTCACTCATGCTCAGCGTCACTTAATCAAACTGAAACTTTAAGGAAGCAGGTAAATCTCCAAACAGACTAGTTTTTCCTGAAAACAGGAGATTCACAGCAACCAAACAGAAAGAGCTCAGTTTACCCTAGTCAGCATATTAAGAAAGTCCCCTCTGCTTTAGCTCTTTCAAAAGTAACCTATAGTAACCTGATGTTAACCAAACTGCTTTATAAAAATTATTTCATTCTTTGTTCCCACCCTACAATCTGAATTGTGCTGTCATGCCTAACAGAACACTTATTCTATGAAATGAGGTATTGCCCAATTCTAGAATCACAAATAAAAGCCAATTAGATCTTTCAACTAAATTTATCATAATTTTGTCTCTTGATACTTACATAACTGACAAAAATCCATTTTTTTTACCATCAAATAATCTATGATCACCATGTCTTTCTATGCAGCCTACCTAAATATCATATCAGTGTCCAATTACATGGCCAACAGCTGCAAAATTTTAGGTGCCTCATAAGAAATTACTTCAGTTTGCCACCCAAGTTGCTTTTTTCACTAACCATTATATGTTTGAGATTTTTCCATCGATACATGTGATTTTACTTCACTCATTTTTAGTTCTATATTGCATTCCATTGCCTGTATAATCCATTTTTAAAATTCATTCTTGTACTAATGGTTATTTTCAGTTATTACTTCAATATACCACCCCAAAATATTATTTTTTCTTAGGTATCAGGACATGTCCCAATGTCCCTAATAGAATGCATTATGCTTATAGTTTCACCCTAAATTTTTGTAAGTGTGTAGAGAATGAGACTTGCTCGTGTGATCTGCGGCCTCTCTACACTATCCCCTTTATGATCGAGGCCAATGTTGTTATTCTAATGAGAGAAATATTCAAGATGCTCTAGTCTGGACCAGGCTTTGTGGATCTCGACTAGGTAGCTCATGCATATATGATCAGCGGATGGAAGGCTGACTGGTCTAGAATGGTCTTACTTACATTGCTGTAGGTAGGCTGGCTGTTGGCTAGATTCATGTGCAGCTGGCCACATGTCTCCCATCCTCCAACAGGCTCCAAAGGTAGGGTGCCAAGAGAGAACAAAAGTCCCAAAGGCCTTTTGAGTATAGATATAAGCTTTGAACTGGTGCAATATCACTTCCTTCACATTCTGTTGGCCAGAGCAAAACATATAAACAGCTCATATTCAAATAGATAGCTGACAAATACTGCTATCTATTTGTCTGTAATAAACCACCTCAAAAGGCAGTAATTTAAAACATCGGTCCTCACATATCTGTCATTTGGTCAGGGTTTGGTGCAGAAATTCATCTCTGGTCTATTAGACATCAGCTGCGTAGCTTGACTAGAGCTAGAGGATCCACTTCCAATATGGCTCCATCACCTAGCTGGCAAATTCCTCTTCCAGAGAAATTCTGCAGGCTAGCTTCCTTGCAGCGTTAGCGAGCATCCCAAAACACAGGAAATAACAGGTGCTAGTTTCTTAAGGCTTGGCCCAGATGCTGGTACAGTACCACTTACCGCCATATTCTTTTTGTCAAGCAGTAAGCACCCAGATTCAAGGGGAGGGAACATGGGCCCATCTCTCAATGGAAGAAGTGTCAAAGAATTTGGGGGCTATACATTAAAACTGGGGCCACAGGCAGTCTCTAGACTCCAGCCTTGATGGAAAGGGTGATAATGTCACCTTGTAAAGGGCATGGATGACGGAAGGGGTAAAAAGTTATAACCGTTTTCACATTCAGTCCATCACAGTGCAAACAGAGAGGCAAGAGGGGTTTCTGATTCAATACTTCTTCTCCTTTTAACTAAGCTATTATTTATTTTTCTCAGCCATATGTTAGCTATAACTTATCAAAAGGTACATTTGAAAATACTACTCTTATTCTTTAAATGATTTAGAGAGTTTTATATAGGATGTCTTTATAATGCCTCCTTTTTCTTTCAAAATAAATGTTAGCACTTTAGCTCCCTTCAAAAGATGTGATAATCATGTTTTATTGACGGGATAACTATTATGAAACAACAGTGCATGTAATCATCTTATTCCACTTGATGGGATGAACATAGCCATTTTTCACACCAAAAAAAAGACAGCGAAGTACTCAATTACAGCTGTGTGATCAATGTAAAATCTTTCATTCATATGAATGCAGGGTCATTGATTGGACATGGGGCAGGGAATTATGTAGCTGTGGCCACTCTGTATTTTCTTTAGGCTGTGATCTCTGTGCCTTATAGACCACAGTTAAAATGACCCAGAGGTCAGCTAGATAGAATTACCCATCAACTTTCCCCAAGACTATTCTACATTGCTCCATGGGACAAAACTTCTCCTTTTGTGAAGAAATCCTACACATACATCAATTACATTACCAAATCCTTGTTTTTTCTTTCCTAGGCAGCAACCTGATTTCAGAAAAGGGATTTGACCTTATGGAAGTTTTTAAAAATAAAATATCTATAGCAACTACAAAGTACAGTTTGATAAGCCCAGGCCATGTGCTCCCAACAAATACCACCTCCTGGGGAGCATTGAAGTGGTAATTGCTATGATTTCTTGAGCATGTGGTTTGGGCCAGTCTTCGTATTATGTGCTTCTCAAATACTTTCTGTCAGGACCATATTTGGCAACAAGAAACAAAACCTTACATATAGTAGGTTTTTAAAGTGTGAACAATTATTTTTCATGTATCTAGAAGCACAAGGGTCAGACAGCATTGTGAAGCATTCAGAAACGTATGCCTCTTTCTGTCTGTATTTTCTTAGTTTATATTATTCATCTTCAAGTTTGTCACTGTGGTGTTGCATGTTGGCTGTTTTACATCTAGTTTGAGGCTACTGTGACTATCTTTCCATGAGAAGCTTGAGCTTGTAGCCAACACACAGGAATCAGAGCCAAGAACTGGAGAAATGGAGAAAGGAAAGCCTGGAGACGTTACTCACCTTGGTTAAGCCAATCCAGAAGACACTCTTAAAATATACATGTCCTGCATCTATTAAGTTACATGAATCACTACATTTCCTTTTTATTAAATAGATTGGAATCGAGCTTCTTGTCTTGTGGAACTAAATAGCCTTGACTGATATGAACCCCATTTTGCAGATGAGGAAATGTGAAGGTCTCCAGATCTATCTAAAAAAAAAAAAAAAAGAATTAACCGAGCGTAGCTGTTCTTTGCATTCACATAGCAATTCAGATAGTGAGAATGTGAAATGTGAAATGTGAGGAACTACTAGACTGAATTTGTGGAAAACTGTGAAAGTGGTATTTAGAGAGGAATATATTCTTGAATGCTTAGAATAGAATAATGACTGAAATGTACTGAGCTAATTATCAAAATAAATCCAAATTAAGGAAAAGTAGGATGAAAAAAGGTAGAAATTAAAGAAACAGAAATCAAAGATAAAATACATAGGATTAAAAAAATCATAATGGAAATTTAAAAATATTTGTATCTAAATTATAATGAAAATGCTATCTATCAAAATTTGAGGGTTGAAGCAAAATTGATACTTGGAGGGAAATGTATAGTTCTAAATGCTTGCATTGGGAAAAAAAGGCTAGACATAAATTTTGTAGATGTCCAACTTAAGAATTTATGAGAACAGAAAAACAAATTCAAAAAGTACAAAGAAAAAGGTAAAACAAGAGATCGAATAATAGGATCAAAAAGACAATCAATCCAAGAGTGGATTAATAAAATGTGGTATATGTATACCATGGAGTACTATTCAGCTCTAAGAAACAACGGTGATATAGCACATCTTGTATTTTCCTGGTTAGAGCTGGAACCCATACTACTAAGTGAAGTATCCCAAGAATGGAAAAACAAGCACCACATGTACTCACCAGCAAACTGGTATTAACTGAGCAGCACCTAAGTGGACACATAGGTACTACAGTAATAGGGTATTGGGCAGGTGGGGGGGCAGGTGTATACATACATAATGAGTGAGATGTGCACCATCTGGAGGATGGTCAGGCTGGAAACTCAGACTTGTGGGGGGAGGGGGGAAAGGGCATTATTTGAAACCTTAAAATTTGTACCCCCATAATATGCTGAAATAAAAACAAAAAAGACAAAAGTTGGTACTTTGAAAAGGTTATTGAGATAGACAAAGGCCTAGTACTCATAAGCAAGGGGAAAAAAAGGAGGGAGGCAAAAATAGATAACATTTGGAATTTTTTTTTTTTTTTTTTTTTTTTTTTGAGACAGAGTCTCGCTTTGTTGCCCAACCTAGAGTGAGTGCCGTGGCGTCAGCCTAGCTCACAGCAACCTCAAACTCCTGGGCTCCAGTGATCCTTCTGCCTCAGCCTCCCGAGTAGCTGGGACTACAGGCATGCGCCACTATGCCCGGCTAATTTTTTTATATATATATCAGTTGGCCAATTAATTTCTTTCTATTTATAGTAGAGACGGGGTCTCGCTCTTGCTCAGGCTGGTTTTGAACTCCTGACCTTGAGCAATCCGCCCGCCTCGGCCTCCCAAGAGCTAGGATTACAGGCGTGAGCCACAGCGCCCGGCCTAACATTTGGAATTTAAAAAATGGCTATATGGATAGATTCCACAGAGATATAAGAATAAAATAACATTATGAATAATTTTATGCTAATGAATTTGACAATGGACAAAATGGTTGACTTCTTAGAAAAGTATAACAATTTTGATTCAAAAAGAAATAGCACCTAAACAATATAGGAACCATTAAGGAAATAGAACCAGTAATTAATAATCTTCCCATGGGCAAGATCTTTTTTTAGGCAGGTTCTATCAAATTTTCAAAGGATACGTTGTTACAAAATATACAACCCTTCTAAGGACTAATAAATAAAACATTATTCACAGCCTGTTGTAAGGAAGCAGAATAGCTTTGTCACCAAAACTAGAAAAGAACATGAAAATGATCAGCCCATTTTATATTTCATAAAATATCTTTATGACCAAGATAGGAAAAAATTTATTAAAACAAATCACAAAAATAACTAAATATAAGAGAAAGGATTGACAAATTCTATGTTAAAATTAATACCCATTCTTTGAAAAACATGAAAAGTACATAAAAACAAGCACAAAATAGAAGAAAATATTTCAACATATGTACGACAAAGGAATAATACCTAGAATAGAGAAAGAATTCTTCAAATCAATTAAAAAAAATAAAAAATGTTTAATGAGCAAAAGACATAAACTAATCCTTCGCATGGAAAAGAATTACAAATAGCAATAAACATGAGAAAAAATGTTCAACTGCATTATTAATGAAGGAAATACAAATTAAGATCATAATGTCAGTTGAAATAGACTAGATTGGCAAAAATTAAGAAATCTGATAATTGTATCCCAAAGGGTATGAATCAATGAAAATTCATGCACTGCTAACAGAGTATAAATTGTTAGAGCAAATTATGGCAAGAAACTTGGCCCACTCATAAATTTAAAAGTTCACATATCCTAAGGCACAGTTATCGTTTACTCGTGTACACCCTAGAGAAACTCTTGCACGTGTATACCGGGATATAGTTACTAGCATGTTCATAATAGGACTGTAGCAAATAGAATAGCTAAAGCTGTCTGTAAATAGGAGAATGAATAAATAAATTATAGAGTATTTACACTAGTAAATATTTTTATAGCATTAAAAGTTAAATAACTATAGGCAGGGCGCGGTGGCTCACGCCTGTAATCCTAGCACTCTGGGAGGCCAAGGCGGGAGGATCGCTTAAGGTCAGGAGTTTGAAACCAGCCTGAGCAAGAGCGACACCCTGTCTCTACTAAAAATAGAAAGAAATTAATTGGCCAACTAAAAATATACACAAAAAATTGGCTGGGCATGGTGGTGCATGCCTGTAGTCCCAGCTACTCGGGAGGCTGAGGCAAAAGGATTGCTTGAGCCCAGGAGTTGGAGGTTGCTATGAGCTAGGCTGATGCCACGGCACTCTAGCCCGGGCAACAGAGTGAGACTCTGTATCAAAAACAAAACAAAACAAAAGTTAAATGAACTATAAACATATATAGCTATTGGAGTGAATCTTAGAAACATCATATTAAGAGAAAAAAAAGCAAGAACTAGAAGACTAAATACAGTATGAGACCTTTATATGTACCCGAAAGCAAGCAACAAGATACACGATGATACCATTTATGTAAGCCCACAAACAAACAAGATGACAATAGTATCTAAAACATAAGCAAGGGGTTTTATAAACAAAATTCAAGATGAGAGTTACCTCTGCAGTAGGTGATATGGCAGAGTGAGGGAATGGAGAAATACACACAGGCAGACTCAATAGTGTTAATACTATTTCTAACTCTTAAGTTGGCTTGTGGGTACAGCACAGATGCTTATTTTATTATTATGCATTGTAACTTTCATATATATTATAGATTTATTATTATGTGTATGTGAAATATTAGATAACCTTTTATTTAAAAGATAAAAATCGTCTGGAACAGTCTATTGAACCAGCAAGCTTCTGCAACATGCTGGCTCCAGGGCCATGCCATCTCTCCTACAATCCACACCAACGAAATATCTGCTTCATTCCCTGCACCCTCTCCAGTTCAACATATCAGAATGAACTTGGAAAAGATGCTTAGCAAGATAATGCCAAGTATACACCACACCTGCTGTCATCATTATTGCTTAACATGGTATTGGAGGTGCTATAAAATTGGAAGACAAGAAAACAGTCACTATCTGGAAATTATATGATAAATTACTTAGAAAACTCAAGAAAATGAACAAATTATCAGAACAATAAAGTTGAAAGAATTTTACAGGAAGCACCCACATACCCACCACCTAGATTCTACTACTAATATTTTACTAGACTTGCTTTATCACATATCTATCCATCTATCTCTCTACATTCATCAACCCATGTTAATTTTGGGATGCATTTCAAAGCAAATTGCAAACATTAGTGCATGTCCCCACTTAATACATTACTATGCACATTATTGACTAGAGTTCAATATTTCTTTGCATTTTTTTCTTTTGAGGTAAAATGTACATGAATATGTCTTATGCATACAATTAAATGTACAAATCTTAAAAGCTCATGCAACAAGTTTGACAAATGCATACACATTTGTAACCCAAACCTTTACTGAGATATAGAACATGAACCTTCCTAGCCAACCCCTGCTCCCACCACAGTCAGTCACAGTTCTGATATTTTTCCACCACAGAAAACAATTGGTCTGTTGTAGAACTTTATATAACAGAACCATGCAATATATACACCACTGTGTAAGGTTTCATTTACTTAACAGGAAGTTCTTAGAATCATTCACATTGTTGCCCGTATGAGTAGTTCATTCCTTTTTATTTTTGATAGTATTTCATTGTATGGACATACCAAAGTTTGATGATCCATTCTCATAGTGATGGGGATATCTAGGCTGTTTCTAGTTTGGGGCTATTGTGCTTAAAATTGAGCATTCTTATATGCCTTTCTTTGATATTTCATTCCTTTGGGTAAATATCTAGGAGTAAAATTGCTACACCATAGGGTTAAGTGTTCAGTTAAAGCTTTAATTTTATAAGAAACTGTCAGATCTCTTACAAAATGGTTGTACCATTTTATACTCCCACCAACAATTTATGGTTGCTCTACATTCTTACCAACATTTTTTATGGTCAGTTATTTTAATTTTATCCATTCTGATGGATGTGGTTTTAATTTGTATTTACCTGATTAAAACTATGTTGAGCACTTTTCCATGTGCTTATTGGCAGTTCGTTATCTTTTTTGTGATATGTCTGTCACATGTTTATGACATGACTGCTTGCCTTTTATCATTAAGTTATAGGCATTATTTATGTGTCCTAGATTACATTCCATTGTCAGATATCTATTTTGTGAATATTTTCTCCTAATCGGTGGCTCATCTATTAATATTCTTACTGGTTTCTTGGAAGAGCAAAAGATTTTTGTTTTGATGTTAGCTTTTAAATTAAATTTAATGGCTCATTTGAATTAATTCTTGTACCAGGTTATATTTTTTGAGGGAGCTTGACAAAAGCGATTTTAAATTTTTATAAAAAATAATTTTACAAAAAGCTGAGACAATTTTTATAAATAAGTGCAAACATGGATAACTTACCCAACAACAGGCAAGATATATTACAAAACCATATTACTATTTGAAAAGGCATGTTACTAGTTCAAGAAGATAAAAATAGATTCGTGATATGTGAGAGCCCAGAAACAGAACTAAAGGTGTGTAAGTAGACTTTCATATACATGTGTGTATGTGGTGTATGAGAGTTTGTATCACAAATTAGGAGGAAACAATTGGACAATTTAGTAAATATAGTTAAGAAAATTGATTCACCAGTTGGAGAAAAATAAAGTTGAAATCCATGTCACAACATATACAAAACTCCAATTATATTAGAGTCTTAAATGGAAAAGTTAAAACCATAAATGTAAGAATAGAAAATATATGAAAATATCTCTGAAATACTGGAGTGAGACAAGATCCAAAAAGCATAAATTTAGTTTATACTTTTGTAAGGGGGAAAATTGATTAATTTGACCTTATCAAAATTAGAGAATTCTCTTTAACAAAGGGCACAAAATTATCATGCAAGTGACAGACTGAGAGAAGATATTTGAGTCATCCAAAACTCGCCAAGGATTAATACCTAGAACTATGAAGGAATGGCTGAAAATCAGCAAAATTAAAAAAAGAAAATGGGCTAAGGACATGATTAGGAACTTCAAAAACTAAGAAACACAAATGGTTTAGAGAAATGCAAATAGATAATCCCATTAGAGAAATGCTAAAGAAAAGATACACCTTGATACAAATAATATTGAGAACAATAGAAGCTGGATAGCATCAAATGGTTAGAGGTTATAAGAAAAAGGAATGGATAAGCAGAACTTGACAGATGCATATAATGGAATGCTATGGAAACTGTGTAATAGAAGCAATAAACCGGATTTACCAAGTACACACAAATAGTTTTTTAAAGCATAACACCGAGCAGAAGAAAAAAAGAAAATCTGATTTATATCTCTGTTACACTTATATAAATTTTTTAAAAAACACACCCAACACCATACATTTTCTAAACCACAACAATATCTAAATAAACATGTTCAAGAAGCCTAGGAAGTTCACGTATTGCATACACCAAAATGAATGTCGAAGAGGTGAAATGGCATCTCTTAGACTATGTCTAAGTGGGAGTGAAAGGGAAAATAGCAAAGTAAAATAAAACAAAAGAGGAGCTGTACCCAGAATAAAGTGGATAAAATGCCACCAAAGGAAGTGTAAAATCAAACTCCTTTCTGGGCAGCTGACTCACACACAGATACACAATCAATCCTTGGATATGTTTTTAAACTACCTGTAAATCTATTGAATCTTCTGATCTTGCAGCCTTCACTTTATCAACTTAACCATAAAGCTATCAGAGGAGACTATCGAAAATTTTGCTGAAATCATAGAATAATATAGAATATCTTTGAGCTACCAAAAAAATAACCAAATCTTTAATCAGCTATTGTTTTTGATATAACTGACGTGTGATTAGTAACCAAGTTAGCTTGACAGAAAGGACTTGTATCAGTAATTGTCAAATTCTTCTCAAAATATTCACAAATAAAGCACTTTTTAGTTATCTTCTCAAATTGCTTTAGTTTTTTTTTTTTTTTACATCAAGCTTTTGGTATGTAATTCCTAGTACTCTCTTTTGAAAATTAGGTCACAATTTTTTCCAGATTTGCCCTTCTTTTGCCTTCCCTGTTCTCCAGAAATTCGCAAAAATAATGATCATGATAATAATAGTACTTTTAAAGTAATAAACATAAGATGAAACCTGCAAGTTTCTTTAGAACTCTAAGATGTAATCCATCTGGGTTTAGGTGGGTATATGCATTTAAAGTATTATAGCTTTGTGATATTTTGCAAACTCGTTGATATTTTATGTATTTTTAATACTAAGGTATTGATTATTCACTATGGGTCATATTCTTTGTAAAAGGATTCAGTGATTTCAAACAATACATTAAAATATAAACCAAACATGGGGATGAAACCAGCAGCGGAACATGCAACTACCAATTCAATATTCAGCTGACTACATTTATTAATAAAAGAGATTTAATGGTGATGTGGTGAGTAGGAATCAGAGATGCGAATTCTAGTTCCAAATTGTCCACTAATGACCCTTACCTGTAAAATGGCATGCTATTTATCAGGATCAAATGAGATAATGCATGTGAAATATTCCTGTAAACTGCAGAGTAAAAAGTAAATGGATATTTTAATTTTTATTTCTAAAATTGTGTCCAAAGAAATGGAAGGGTATATTAGCTAAAGTGTTTTTGCTTACCTATAAGAAGCAACCCAATTCCACCTAGCCTAAGCAATAAAAGGAATTTATTAGCTCAATGTCTGCAAAAGCCTGGCGGGAGACTGGATGCTTGGGCTCAAACAGTGTAGGCAAGATCCAGTTTCTCTCCTTTTGTTTTTTAGCTCCAGCTCCTCAATAGCTCTCCACATTCATGGCCACAAGATGGTTGCCAATGGCATTCAGGGCTACATGTTTTCTGGTACAAATCCAGAAGAAATCAGCTCTGCCACCCTGAGAGTTTAAATAAAATCCCTGAAATTAAGTATCTTTGGTTCCCATAAGACTGACTTGGGATATGTGCCCGTCCACTGACCATCACTGCAGCCAGGAGCACAGGACACACTGATGGGCTTAAGCTAATCAGGAACTGTGCCCAACGTGGCCACTTTGCACAACTCCAGGGGGCAGTGTACACATATCTCCAAGAAACAGATGCTGGAGAGCCCATCAGCACAAGCGATCTGTGGTGGGTCTCGGGGAGAAAGGTTAACATTTACATTAGAAGTCCTTTGAGCTGGGAATACAGCAGCCAGCCTCACTAATTGCAGGCCAAATCAGCAGGAAAAAAAAAATCCTAGATTTCACCTATGAATAATTTTCCTCATCCCTGAATACCCCTGCTATGGACTGATTTGTATTCCCACTAAAATTCATATATTGAAACCCTAACCCCTAGTATGACTGCATTTTGGAAATGAGGCCTATAAGAAAGTAATTAAGTTTCGATGAGGTCATAAGCATGGGCCCTGATCCAGTAAGATTAACGTCCTTATAAGAAGAGACACCAGAGAGCTTCCCCTGGGCCCCTTCACAGGCACTGAGGAAGGGTCATGTGAGAACACAGTGAGAAGGCAAACATCTGCAAGCCAGGAAGAGAGCCCTTCCCAGAAACCAGATTTGCTGGCACCTTGACTTTGGACTTCCCAGCCTCCAGAATTGTGAGTAATACGTTCCCGTTGTTTGACACACCCAATCTGCGGTATTTTCTCATGGCAGACTGCACAGGCCAAGACAACGCCTCTTTCCATATTTTTCTCTGTACACTACCACAACCTGGTTTCTCTATTCCGAGGCTGAAAAAGTCCTGTGCACTCATGGTTTTCATTTCCCAAACCCCTTTTCTTTATCAGCTTACTATGGTGATGCTCTCCCCTAATACTCCAGTGAAATTTTCTGGCAAACATTGTATACTTTTCTATCCTAATAACACATGATCATTTAGAATCATGTAACTTCACTGAATGTTCCCTTCTTCTCTCCCTCTTTTAGAATCTGTGACCCAAATCTTAATTTTCCTCCTGCCCTCTGGCTCACTTTAGTTTTCTTTACTGATTTTCCTATTTTGCCCAATAAATGCTGATCAGTCTCTAGCCTCTCTTCATGTTGTTATCCTCTTGTCACTCCAGTTCTTGAGGACTTCGTACCACCTCTGTGTTGATGACTCTGTCCCATAAATTCATCCAACCTTCCCCATACTTTCAACTTCCTGCCAGGCATCTCTAAGTCAGTGTCCACAGATCCCTGGAGCTTAACATTCAAAACAAAATTTATTGTTATCCTTATATCCACCCCTGAACAAAAACAAAGCCCTGTAGCTGTCTGCATAAATGGTGCCACTAAACCATGCAGCTACCCAAGACAGAGACCCCAGGATTATCTTCAACTCCTCCTTCTCCTTCACTTCCCACATCAGTTAGTAATCTAGTTTTCTCTTTAACAGCCTTGCTCATGTCCCCTGGTGTGTTCCCTAAGTATCATCCTGGACTAGTGTTCTCTTCCCCCATGTGGCCTCTCTGCTTCCATTTTGTGCATTGTCTGCACACCTAATGCAAGAAGAAGAAGAAGAAGAAGAAGAAGAAGAAGAAGAAGAAGAAGAAGAAGAAGAAGAAGAAGAAGAAGAAGAAGAAGAAGAAGAAGAAGAGGAGGAGGAGGAGGAGGAGGAGGAGGAGGAGGAGGAGGAGGAGGAGGAGGAGGAGGAGGAGGAGGAGGAGGAGGAGGAGGAGGAGGAGGAGGAGGAGGAGGAGGAGGAGGAGGAGGAGGAGGAAGAGGAGGAGGATTAAGAAAAATATGAAAAATATAATCCTACCATTCCTCTACTTAAAACCCTTCCATGGTTCCCCATAGCATAGCAGGTAAATGAAACTGCCTAAAGGGGATAGAATGCTATGTAATGTAGTGGATCGCACCCTCGACAACTTCACTTAAATCAGTGAGTAGATAAAGTATTACAGTGGGTTTGGTCAAGACCCAGTTCCTTCCTGAACTTTCTATCCACCTCTAGCACTACACCTCTGTGGCAGGGCATATTGTTATCTTAACTTATTGCTCACAGTCGCTTTAGGAAGTAGCTTCTTATGTTATTCCCATTTTGTAGATAATGAAACTGAGGGACAGAGAGGTTAAATAGCTTGCTGGAGATCACACAAGTAGCAGGGCAATCAAATAAACTATGGTGTCCTAACTCTCGAGCCCACTTTTTAAACTACCCATCCAAGGGGTTATATTTCTCAACCTGGGCTCCATTAATCTGTCTAGGGATAGGTCAAAAATTACACTGAAATTACTGTATGTATTTTCCTAGGGAGAGGACCCATAGGTTTTCTAAGATTCTCAAAAGAACCCATGGCATAAACAAAATGGATAAAAAAAAGAAAGAAAAAAACCTTCTATAATCAGCTGTCCCCAACCTTTTTGACACCAGGGACAGGTTTCATGGAAGACAGTTTTTCCACCGATAAGGAATGGGAGGAGGTCGCTGCCTCAGCTCCACCTCATATCATCAGGTGTTGGATTCTTATGGGGAGCGAGCTACCTGGATCCCTCGAATACGCAGTTTGCAGTGGGGTTCGGTGGGGGGCTGTGAACCACAGTTCTATATGACTGTCATTTCCAGGGACTGTAAAATGACTTCCAGAAAACTTTCTTGGGAGGTTTTGAAGGTTATAGGACTCTGGAGCATTTTATGTTACCATAATCTGCATGTTTAAAAACTCATCACATCTATAAAATCTTCTCTGTATTAATCAAACTTCCTTCCAGCAGGATATAAACAAGGTCCTGGCAAAGCAAGTGGTGGCCTGTCCAGAGAGCTGCAAGTGTCAGGAGTCCCTCCAGCCCAGAGGTTCAGGTTGAACATACAAGTATGGGAAAACAAGCTTACCTTCAACAATGCATGCAAATGAAAAGAACTCGAACCTGATCCATAAATATTTCTTTCAGGTAATGAAGTCCTCAGGCGGAAGCCCAGTCATTTCCAGGGAAGCCTGAGTCACATTTAGATTCTTTTAGGTACAAGTTTCCTCAATTGAGGTGGTCATCTTCTCCAGGCCTGGATATTTGCAAAGTACCCTGCTTGTCTTGATTAATGACTCTCTCCATAAAGCCAGTCTTGGTGATGACATGACAAAGCTCCTCTGTCCCTGTGTGTTAATAGTACAGA
Source organism: Microcebus murinus (assembly GCF_040939455.1). Classification (NCBI taxonomy): domain Eukaryota; kingdom Metazoa; phylum Chordata; class Mammalia; order Primates; family Cheirogaleidae; genus Microcebus; species Microcebus murinus. The sequence continues at coordinate 138,927,846 of NC_134104.1, forward strand.
GGGACCATTAACGGTTGGCAAGTATCCCACAATTGCTCTAAAGATGTAGAGGAATTCTAATGAAATGTAAAACATTCATCAAAAAGGATCACAATACATTTTTCAAACTTAATGCTCAGTATTTCCACTTAACAAACACTAGGACCATCCTTCTTTAGGAAATATAGACATTTTCCTTGGAAAGGAAAAAAAAACCCTTTCAAATTGTTGTCTTTATCTGTTCTCTATTTTCCAAGTTTTAGGTTATAAATATGTATTATAGTGTCATTATAAGGGAAAGTAATTCATAAACTTTTTAAAAAATTTTTTCTAAAGTCATGTACTCTTGTAGTTCTCAAAAGTATTTCAGTACCAGATCGATAGGGTGGATGGGTTAAAATGTAGACCCACCGAATCAGTATCTGTAGTGCTGGGGTCTAGAATCTAGGAAAGTGGGATCCAGAAGTTCAGAAGCCTAAGCTTCATTTGCATGCAAGCACTCCTGCTTGTTATGGACACAGCTGATTGCCCACCCAATACATTTCCCCATCTTTCCATTAATAGCACCTAGATTTTATTTGAACAGTCACTTCTTTCCATGCATCCCATAGTTTTTCAGAAAACGCTCAACCCTCCCCTCACTTCAGTAGCTGGTTTTAATCAAGCATGGGTTCAAGGGTGGGCATGTGACCTCTGCAATCTAATTAGAGTTGATCTCAGGACTCTGGCTCAAAATGTTGGGTCATAAATGCTCTGTATCTCACCAGTGCTGAATAAAAACTGTATAATCTCTATGCTTGTGACAGCCATCTTAAAACCATGAAGGGACCCAGACTTAGGAGGAAAATGACAGCATGGGAACCAGAGTGGGGAGACGGAAAGAAACTGAGTCTTTGGTGCTACCATCACGATGCTGAATAAACCAATCATGGAGATTTTATTGCCTCTGGATGCTCAGGTACACAGAATAATAAATCCTTTTCATCAAAAGGCAGTTGAATTTAGACTCTCTATTCCCTGCAACATGATGTCTTAAATGGTGTGCAGCAACTTACAGTTCTCAATTTCAGCTCCCACACAGTGGATCAGCTGATTTAATTTATTCAGCACCCAACTAGTACCTAAAAAATACCAAGCATTTTTTTGGCATACCAAGATCAGGTTTTAACCATCCTCATGGCAATCAAGTAACATTTACTTTAAAAAATAAAATAAAAGGCCAAGTGGTGGTGAGACACACCTGTAGTCCCAGCTACTCGGGAAACTGAGGCAGGAAAATTGCTTGAGCCCAGGAGTTTGAGGTTGCAGTGAGCTATGATGAGGCCAATGCACTCTAGCTCCTAGCCCCAGCACCAGAGTGAGACCCCATCTCAAAAAAAAAAAAAAAAATGATGTGATACACTTTAATGACTTTCTCCCCATCAACAGTCATGATCATCCAATGTGCTGCTATATAACAAGACCCTGGTTTCAGTGTTCCACATACCCAAAATTGTCTCCAAACTCTACTCCAGCTCCTCTCTTAGATCTATTGGTCCTACCTTGAGGTTTCTAGTTCTGTCTTGTTGCCTATGACCTGGGCATTGCTTTCCTACTCAGCCATTTGTGTTGACCCACTATTGAGATAGTCTATGTAATATTTCAGTTCACTCTTAACCCCAGCTGTTGGCTTTCATGCTCAGCTTTCTTATCCATTCACCATGAGCTAGTCCCACCTCCACAATGCCAAGATATACAAACCCCCAAACCCCGGGTGCATCCAAGAATTAGGCACTTGGATCTGGAGATGCTGGAGGTACAATAAGCAAGACTATGGAGGTTAACAAAATTAAATCTGAGATTTCTTCAAATTGTAAGGTATAAGAGGCTAGAGACATAGTCCTTACTCTCCAGGTATTTATAAGCCCAGTATGGAACAAGATCCTGGAAATTAGAGGACTCAATAATCAACATTTTCAAATAGCACTTTTCTGTCTAACAATTGAACATTATTACACCCACTCCATATTTGTTAGAAATGGGACACATATTACTTAGCATTTTCAGCTTTACTTTTCCAGAATGTAGGACACATTGTACTAATACAAAAACGGCCTCTTTAAGAGAGAAAATGCCATAGTATCACTCTTTGGGCTAATCCCCACAGTAACCTCATTACCAACAGGAAAACATCTTTGCATGTCATAAAAAAACCTACTGAAAATTTATCCATTTTCTACCTTTGTGGCCATATATCTTATTATATCTGTCTCGAATCCTACATTCCAACCTAACCAGTCCACCAACACTTTCTGGACGTCACAATTTTAATTCGCCTTTGTCTTTTCTGTTTTCTCTAACCAGAATACCCTTACCCAACTTCTTCATCAAGTGGACATACTGATCATTCTGAAGCCAGCTAAATTCTCACCTCCTCACTTAAGCCTTCTCTGATTATCTCCAAGTTGTTGCTGTACCTTCCATGTAGAAGACAGACAGTCAAGGAAAGATTACAGAGAAGCACTGCATGCCGTTTGAAGCTCAGGAAGTGTGCCAATGATGCTGCCTAGCCAATGCTTTAGGCTCTAACCAGTCGGGCTCACAACGCCTGCTTTGCAGAGGAGTCAAGAAAGAGGATGGATAAAAGGTTCAATGCTCCTCCCTGCGGTATATTCCCAAATTAAAATTAAACCATTTGTTCCCTTCTGAACTAGTACTTAAAAGCACTTAGAAACTATATTATACATTGTGCATGTGCATGTAATGGACTGTACAAGTATGTGTTGTTCAAGTATGGGTTATACAAGTCTATGGGCTCCCAACTCAAGTATAAAGTCCATGACAGCAGAAACAATAACTTCTTCATAGCACAGTGCCTGCTATACTTTATAGATCAATCAATGTTTTGTTTTTTTTTAATAAATGAAAAATGCCCTTTATATCTAATGAGAGAATACCAAGTGTTAGTGAAGTGGAACAAATAGAACTCTGTCCATTATTGGTGAGAGTGTCAATTGGCACAATTACTTTGGAAAACTATTTGGCAGTTCTTCCTGGTTTTATGTTTAAATGTACAAATATGACCCACTAATTCCACTTCTAAGTATATGTCCTAAAGAAATGAGTGTGTACGTCCACCAAAAGACTCCCAAGAATGCTCATGGCAGCTTTATTCAAAATAGACAAAAATTGGAAATAACCCAATTGTCCATCAACATTAGAGTGAATAAATAATAGTATACTACATGTAGCAGAATACTACTGAGCAAGAAAAAGAATAAACTATTGCTATACAGATCAATATAGGTGAATCATACAAATACAATAAAGAGCAAAAAAGGCCAGACCCAAAAAAGTATGTAATGGATGATGAGCTAATTTATGAATGATGACTATGAATAGGACTATGAAGTTCTAAAATGGGCAAAACTAATTTATAGGGATAGAAACCAGAATCATAGTTTCCTCCAAAAGAAATATGTGGCATTGACTGAGAAGAGGCAGGACGGGGGTGTTATAAATGTTCCGTATCTTGATCTAGGTGTAGTTACATGGGTGTGTGTATGTGGATATACGTGTAGGCATGTGTATATGTAAATAACATACATACAAATACACACACATACATATATATAAATATTCACGAAGTTGTACATTTAAAATTTTATATACTCTCTATATATATTTTATATATACATAAAACATTTTTAATGACTTGAAAGAATTTCAGATTCATTCGATTTTTTGGTTGAAAATAAGAGAATATAGTGAAAAAATATGTCAGAAAGAGTCAAAAGGGCAGAGTTAGAAGGAAAAATAGCCTTATTTTACAAATGAGGACACAGAGCTCAAAGAGATTAAATTATTTAACCAGTCGCCACTTTCCTTGTTAGTCACAGAGCTAAGCCAATATGTTTTCATTATCCCATGCCTCTGAGGCTATACTAAATCCTGGGTGTGAATGAGGAATGGAGAGATGTCAGGAGCCTGTAAGAAACAAATGGGATTTGGACTGCATTCCAGTCTCTTCCCTGTTTCCTTTCCTTGACTTAATCCCATGCTAATTACTGACTTCTCCCACCTTCCCTGATCTTCATTCTACCTTCTCTACCATCATTCACCCAGCCAAACACAGTTCTACGCCAGTGGATCTCAGAGTAGTGCGCAAATGACAGAAACCAAAAAGTAGGTAAGCACAAAGCAAGTTTCTTTAAAACTATAATTAATATACATTTGCACATTTATTTACCTCAAACCTCATTTCCGAAAAGAACTTTAGTCAGCCTTCAAAAATGCATGTATTACAAGGTGATGGCAAAAATTGAGGAAATTGGTGTGGAGGGAAAATCAGAATTGGAGGTAAAGGAGGACACACGGGAGGAAGTCAGTGCCTTAGGACAGGGAGATATTTTCTTTGCTGCTTGTAAAACTTTAATATCAAAGTCAGGAACTGCTGCTGTAACTGCCTCCCCACTGCAACCTGCATTGTAGAAGGATCCTGAAAATGAAGGGATGGATCCAAAGATATCTTTATTTTACAATAAATTAAGGGAAGTAGAGGCCTTCTTACATTATCTTAGGTGGCTCTGAAGATAAACTTAAGAAATAGGAAATGATGCTCACAATCTAAATAACAAAGCTGCCTCCAGGGTACAGTTGAGCTATAAAAAAATTAGAGAGAAAACATGATCTGCTCAGAGACAGGTTGCAAAGGATTCCTCCCCCCACGCTCCCTCAGAAGCCTTGGGACACAGGCAGTAGACTCTACCATGTCAATCAAGCTGCCATATGGTGAACTTCTACAATGTTCACAAAATGATGCACAGAATACAAAATATATTAAAATTGGGTTGTGGGAAAGAAACCACTATTCCAAATGTTGACAACACAGAAGCCAGGAAATGCACATTTTCAATATTCTCATTTTACTGCTCATTCATCAAAGCTTTACATATGTAACCAACATCCTAGAAACCAACCAAAGAGTTAAAAGTACAGCTTGCTACTATTGTACAATTTAGAGTAATAGAAATTACAGTAGGGTCATTAATTGCTGTCTATTATCTACTACTATTGTCTGAGTAACCTCAGATAAAACATTTTAATTTATTTAAATGAAAATTAAGGCTCGTGTTTTTGTTTTGCATTATGAAAAATAAAATGGAAAACAAAAAAGTCTTTGAAGACTATGAAGTCCTTAAATCCTACAAATACTTAAAAACTACGTAGTCATTATAGAATTCATGGTCCAATTATAGAGAAGAGTGGGTTCAGGGTGTGGACTAAATGAATCCTTAGAGTTCTTTCCAGTCTATAGCTTCTTCCACACAATTACAATTGCCTGATTAGACCCTGGTTCATTCAACCTTTAGACTTGCACATCTGATCTCTTAATTTAAAATTATGTTTGTAAATTTGTTTTTGTTTTATTATCTTGGTGATTAAAATGTGGGACTCTGTAAACAGTTGCACTTGGGTTTTAATTGCAGTTTGAAAATGAATTAATGATGTAATCTTGGGCGAGACGCTTAAATTCTCTTAGCCACAATTTTCTTGTCTATAAAGGAGAATAAACATTAAATTTAAATTATATTGTTAATAAATTATAATTTTATATAATATATGCATGTAAATAAACTATAATTAAATGTTAAACAATACATAAACTTTGCCACTGGGGTTGCAATCACTGTTAACATGGACATCATCACCTGCATGATCATATCTACTACCATTATCATGAATTAATGGAAAAAATATGAAGGGAAAAATCTTCATTTTCTTAGGAGAAAATCATCCCAACCCCAAGGAAACAGACAAAGGTTATTCATATACATAATTAGTAAAATAAAAAAGGCCAGTTTGGCTGGACCCAAACTTCCATAGGTATCTTTTGCAGGTGGCAGAGGCTGGGGTCGACTGTGCTGAAATGCACTATAAAACAAGTACATCATCAAGTCTAAGGATTTGTGGTAAATTGTAAAGGGCTGTGATCAAAAGAAAGTACATGCCCACAGAGCAGGCTTGGGATTATCTGAGGAAGGCGAGCAGAACTTGGACAGTGCAAAGAAGGCACCAGACCAAGGCAGAGTGAAGGCCACTTGCTTGGGCTCAGTGTCTAAAAGTCATCACCCGCTCCTTAAAGAGGAGACTTTAAGTTTATCTTGGATTTACTACATTACCTTTATGGTTATGGTGTTTTAAATCTTATACAGTATGTCGTCAGTGTGAAGGCAGTCACCACTCTGCAGAGACCAAGAGAAGGAAAATAGTTCATTCTAGGAGTCTCACAGCCATGTACCTTGTTCTAATTTTAGAGTGTGGATTAGGTCACTCTTACCTAAGATTTTATTGTCATAAGAATATCCCAAGATTTTTTAAAAAATATCTCTCTGAGTACGGTTATAGTTAGACAATTGGGTCCTGATGAATTATTGAAGGTCTTTTATAGTCCCAGTGTGGGCAAAACCAGGTAAACTACCTGGTTCATGCTTTCAGACAATGCTTGTTATAACACGAACTGCTTTCTTTGGCTCTGACATAAGACGAATCCTATTCATGACAATCGGATTAAAGTCATTCGTTAAGACACTTAATACTTAGAGTACCATTATGTTTCACTTCCTGGAAAGCCCAAAATACATGTAAATCTCATAGCAAGCAGAAGCTTTATCTGTTTAACTAGTAATGATGCATACTAACAAGTTTTCCCAAAATAGCAAAAAACCAGAAATTACTTCTTCCTGGAGCTGTACAGAGTATCGTCTTTACTATCTTCACTGAATAATCAACTCAAAGTGGAATTCCTGAAGAAACACTGGCCCTCACCAGCAGCATACAAGAATCAACATCATGTGGAGCGATTGAGGTCCAGAGGCCAGGCAGAAGCTAACCTAGAGATCGAGGGAAGGAAAACGCTTCATTCCGGGAGCCTGAGAGCCATGCACATCCAAGCCCTGTTACCCAAACTCTTCTGACAGCTCTGCTGCAGATATCACTGCGGAAGCCACTGGCTAATTGTTCCCTTAACACCAAAGAGCGAAGGATGGTGACAGGGACAATCGCATTCTAGCTGACACTTGTGAATGCTTATTATGTGCCAAGTACTTTTATAAGTGCTTTATTCTATACTAAAATATTTAATTTTCCTGCAAGGCTATGAAATAGGGTGCTATTACGAAACGCATTTTACAGCTAAGGTAGCCGAGGCATAGAAGGGTTAAATAACACATCCAAGGCCAAGCTCGTGAGAGACAAGGCGAAGATTTTAAATGGAGCTTTTCACTCTAAAGCCCACATCCTCAACCATCACTTCACTGCTCTTGGAAAACCGAGGTGTCCTGCTTAATGTCCACGTCCCCAGAGCTCAGAACCTACTGGAGTTTCTAAGGTAGCCCAGCGTGAATTAAAGGGGAGGGATACGAAAAGGGACAAAAAAAGATCTGAGGAGAGAGAAATAGGATTGATTTAACAAGCAATCCTTTAGTTTAATTTCTATACCTACTAAATATAGCCCTTCTTCCCTTAAACATTTTTTTTTATAAGAGAACAGAACACATTTTAATGGGAGTCAGGCAGAGAAAGGACAAGAGAGCAAGTAAATTGTTATCTGTAGATCATTGCACAAATGTAGGACATTTTTAGCAGTATTTGAAGCCATACGAAATTCAGTGAATGCAATTCTGCACAGACTAACTCACTGTTACTCTCCTGAGTGCTTGGCCAGTTTGCTAACTCTTTCCAGCTTCTTGTAGTCTTTGAAAGAAAAGTTACTGAACCTTCCTGTGCCCCTATTACCAAGGGTCTATTTGGGGAATGAAGAAAAGAATGACAATTCAGGAGGAGGAGGCAGATGGAGTGCACGCACTCAAGGTGAGAGAATGAGAACTAAGGCACCTACTCATTTATTTGGCAAATATTTGTGGAGCATTTTCTACACGCCAGGAATAAGTGCCAAGGAACTAACATAGGCCCCTATCGTTAAAGAACTTACAGTCTAGTATAGGGATCAGCACACTTTTTTCTGTAAAAGGCAAGATTGTGTGAATGTGTGTGTGTTTAGCTTTTCAGGCCATAAGGTCTTAACTACTCAACTTTCTGTTATAACACAAAAGCAGCCATAGACAATATGTGAATGATGGGTGTGGCTGAATTCCAATAAAACTTTATTTAAAAAAAAACAAAACAGGTGGCCTAAGTGCCATACTTTGCAAATCCCTGTTCTAGTAGACATCTCTCAAGAAAGGCTCACAAGGAAAACAATTTCTGTGTAGCTTCAAGCTCTGATCTGTTGCCTTTATCCTTGAACAACTTTTGTCTGGGTATCAAATATTTGAATCCCATTTAGTTCCTTAAGAGTTTTGCAGTTATTACTCTCACTGTCTATTAGTATTGAGTGTTGCTGGGGAAAATCTGTAGCCAGTTGGTTTTTTTCCCCCCAATAGGTGACTACCCAAAGTATGCTTTGCTTTGTCTTTGAGGTCCAGGAAACTTATTAGGATATATCTTATGACACCAATATGAAAGGCTTTTCCTTTCCACAGGAGATTTTAGCTCATTTATAAATACTGATATGACAAATATGTTAATATACTATTTTATATTATGCTTCCTTTTTCTAGTTTTAAAGCTTTCTTTAACATGTCATCTTTTGCTTTGCATTTGTGTTTCTTCTAATCTTTAATAGCATACATACTTTTATTATAGTGGTTACTTTTATAACTATAACTTAATACATTACCAGTTAATTCCTTACTATAAGCAATGATGAATTTAGTATATTTTCTCTTCCTTCACCATCCTTCTTTCACCTCTATTGTCCAATCATAGTCAATTATTTTATTGTTTTTAATAGATTGCTTTATAATGTTCATCTATGTGGTAGTTTAATATCCACTATTTAATATGTTCTTTCCTACTTTTTGCTGAGCTACTATCTGACTCTTCTTATATTCTTACTATCTGCTAGAGACTGAACATTGTGTCCCCCTAAAAGTCTTATGTTGAAGACTAAATCCCCAGTGTGATGTTATTTGGGGGTGGAGTCATTGGGAGGTAATTAGGTCATCAGAGTGAAGCCTCATGAATGGGATTAGTACCCTTTCAGGAGAGACATGATGTCTCTTTCTCTCTCGACCATGTGAGGATACAACAAGAAAATGGCCATTTGCTAATCAGGAAACATGCCCTCACCACATACCAGATCTGCCCATGCCTTGATCTTGGACTTCCCAGCTCCAGAACTGTGAGAAATAGATTTCTGTGGTTTAGCCACTCAGGCTACCGTATTCTGTTATAGCAGCCCAAACTGACCAAAACACTGTCTTTTCTCTGAGCTCTTACATTTCTGCTTTGCATTCCAGCATCACAAATGTGATAGGATAATTAAGTTTATTGTAGTTTATGATGGAAAATTGGTTGTGACTTTTATCTTTTTGATAGTATCTTTTTTTTCTTTGCCACTGTTTTCTGTTGTTTATTTCTTATATTGATCCTGTGCTGTACATGTTTCATTACTCACAGTTGAAATTGGTGTTTTTTGTAACAACTACATGTAGGAAGTTTGTGTAGTGTAACTTGAATCCAAACTTGAATGTTGTTTGGTTTGTGTGTGTGTAAAGAGTTTGTTTACCCTTTCCTTCTACTCAGCTAGTAGAGATAAACAACTGTAGGGTTTTCTGCAATGTAAGAACTTTTTTCTCCTCCACTCTGCTTCCTGCAGATGTGGCTCACCCACATCATTTTTCGTTTAACCTCATCTCTTTTGTTTCTTGAAAGGAATCCAGGTCTGGGGAGTCTCAGCAACTGCTGAGATTTCGATCTGGTCACCTGAGGCTGTGTTCTCACTTTCCATGGGTGACTTGTTTCGTGCTTCTTCTGAGCTTTCTGGCCATGATATATCTCTCTGCTTGGACCCCTTTGCTTGAATTCCATTGCTCTTGGCAGCCCTTCTACGGGTTTTGTAGTTTGGAATTTCTGCTATTATTTAATTTTGCTGAAAAGGGAGTTGGTATCTGTATTTTTCATTCTCCTTTTTCCTTTTGGAGAGCTTCTAGGAAGCAAAGGTGGGAATGTTGTATTTACTGTGTTCAAAGAGAGCACTGATGATAACTCAGGCATGTAACATGTGTGAAATTGTAAAGTGACCTCGGCTGACCAGAACAGGGACATGAAAACCAGAAAGAAAGAAAAAACATTTTAAGGTTAATAGTTACCAAACATCTGACTGCCTAGGGGTGAGCAACATCCTACTGGGAGATAAACAAAATATAGGAGGGCACCCAACCTATGCAGACAAAAGTGAACCTTACCAAACCTTTAGATGCTCTGCAAAGATAGGAAGATGGGTGTGATAACAAGAGCAAGATTTCTCTGTGGAAAAAGACATCTTAAGAGTAGTATGTGACCTCCCTTTTCATAGGTACGATGTCAGAATGAGTCTGTAGAATATATGTGGGTTAAAATAAGTGCTTGTTGTCATCTATTTTATTACTTTATTACTTCTAATTTAATATATTTATACACATACACCTAATTTTGCTTAGATACATAAATGTGATTATTTTCTTTACTGCAATGTCATTTCCCCCCTTTTCTCAAAAGCTTGTTTCTCCATCTCTCCAAAGTACCATTCTATGTGGGCCCTGCCCCCTTCCCCAGGTACTCCATGCTAACAATATTTTTGTCTTTTATGTTTTTCTGCTTATTCATAAAATTTACACACACATACATGCACATACACACAGATGCACAACACTTTTTATTATTAATGATACAAAAATAAGATTAGACGTTCTTTTCTGCATCTAGCATTTCTCACTCAATATTACCTTGTGCTAATTTCTCAAAATCATCTTATATGGCTCTAATCTGTCTTTTTAAATGTCTACATAAGATTTCATGGTATAATTACATACCATAATTTATTCAGTGGTCCCACCATTGATGAATATTCACATATTTTCCAGTTTTCTGCCACAACACACAATGTTGCAAAAGACATTTTTGCATATGTTTTATGCACTGGTGTTTTTGTTTCTGTAGGATCAATTCCTACAATTGGTAATTGCCGAGTCCAAGGAAATATATACTTTTTTTCAACTTAATAGAAATTGCTTAATTGCTTTCTAGAAAGGCAGAAACACCTCATATTTCTGCCAGCAATGTATAAAAATCCCTTTTTCTCCACATGCCCTTAATAAACATTTAAATGAGCTATTCTGATTTACATTAGTTTTCTTATCAGTCTTAGGATAATTTCCTCCTTTTTCACAAAGTGGTGCCATGAAAGACATGCTCAGAGAGAGATCCAAAAGGAAAATTCATGGTGTCAGGCAGTCTCCCCAGTGGAGCTCAGGGAGAATTTATTTATTCAGCAAATATGTTTTCAGACATTTACTCTCTGTGCAAAAACTGTACGAGGCACTGATCAAATTTTAAAATATATAAATATGCTCTTTAGAAGCAGAGAGTTCACATGAGAATAAATTATATAATAAAGTATAACATGGTGTTTCTATTTAGGAAGGCCTGGAATCTGCTTCCTGTTCGTGTGTGACTTCTTGAAACCTCAGTGTCTTCATCTATCAAATGGTTTTGATGATCAAGCCTACCCTTTGGGATTGCTCTATAAATTATATTGGATGGCTCACCTAAACTACTTAGCACAATGTTTGGCACAGAGCAAGCACTCAATAACTGGTTGTTGTAGTAGTAGTAGTAGTAATTTTGTTATTATTATTAAAGGTTTATGTATAAAAGGTTGAGAGTAGTGGGTAATAATATTAGACAGGTAGGTTGGGGCCAGAATGGGGAAGATCTTGAATGTCAGGTTGAAAAATTTTATCTTTAAGACTGTGGGCTCTCAAGAAAAAGAATGATATGATAAAAAAAAAATCTGTTCTAGGAAGATTTCCTCATCAGTCATTAATCAGTAGATAATTTAGGGAATGGGAGAGGCTAAAAGCAAAAAGACTAGGGAAGAGGTCTATCAGTTGGATGCTTCTTCTACAAAACAGGGTAATATTTGAAATATCTTTTAAATGGCATAGCAATGGCACTGACCAAATAAAACAGGTGACTGAGTCGTCAGATTGGATGTTGACTGTTAACAACCCAGACTGCTATCCCAGCGCTTAGAAAGCAAATAGCAACCCTATTCCTCAGTCAGAGAGCACTTTCCTGAGAATAGCTTAAATAATAGAGAGTTGCTTACTCACATGAAAAGAAATCTGGAGAAAGGTGCTTCTAGTGTTGGTTCATTGTGCAACTTGGCAGAAACTGTCAGCGCCCATCCATCTCTCTCAGAACTCACCCTTCTGGTGGACCCCGATCCAAAGGCTGCTACTGATGGCTGGTACTTGTGACTCTCTGCCTGCAGGCTCTCACGAGCCACTGGGGTGTTCTCATCCCATGGGAGGGGCAGGCTGGACATACCAAGGAGGGGCGTCCCTGGGAGCAGCTCTCACACAATGCCTCATGGGAATTGGTGGATAGCAACATTGAAGTTGTGCTACCAGGGAAAAAGGAAGAATGGCTGCTGGGTAGGATCCAATGGTCTTGCACAGAAAAGGGTTCTTTAATAATCTGGAGGTGAGGCGATGAGAACACATACCATGGTCTTGGCAGTGGAAATCTTCATCTAAATCCTGGACGGGATTCATCATCCATTGCATTTTGAATCTTTCATCTTCCTTTAGAAAAAAATGAAGAAGTTTTAGCACTCAACTTTGTGATTAACCTACCATGAATCTGATCTGCATATTTCTTACATAAAATGGGCTTAATACATCTTAATTGCCCACAATAGGAGTAACATTTTTCATAATGATTGGGTATTCACATTGCCCTTTCCCTGCATTTATCTGAGTGTTCAGACATATGTCAGAAAGAGTTAGGAATAGATTTGCCACACAACAGCTCCTGATTACACTGCCAAATCATCCCTCTCCACACGTCCACACTGAGACACGTAACACAGGATGGCTGCCTAAAAGTCATTTATTAATATCCAGACAGTTTGCGTGGCTGAGACAGGTAATGATTGATAACTTAGGCCACAAAGGGTCTTTGGAGACAGAATCTGGAGTATATTCCCATTTTGATTGAATGTCTAATGAGACCACAGTTTCCTTGTCAGCCTCCCTTTGACAGCCCGTAGCTGCTTCAGGCAGGCCTTTTGACTCAGCCTGGGACCCTGACTGCTATTTTGCTTACTTAACTTTTCCTAAGTCCCAGGCGACTTGCACGGTTCACTGAGCTTATCTCCCAGAGGTGAGACCCCCTCTGAGAAGGTCGCAAAGACAGCATGCCCGCTGAGCTGGGCCTGTCAAACATTTCACTGCAGACTGGGAAAGGCAGAAGAGTGAGTGTTTTGGACACAAAGCTGTCACCGCACTGAGTCGTGTCAGTATGTACCTGGGCCCAGCTGCTAATGCTGCCCGTGCCACGTGAAAGGCAGGAGGTGACGGAGTTTGCCGTCAACCCCGTGCTCTTTTATCATTCTTGGCGTGGAAATAAATTGGTTTCACTTTTTATTTCCTTCTTTGAAAGTTCTTTAAATTCTAACAAGCTAATGGAGCCGATTCCTTTCGCCACCCCAATCCAAGTCCATTAACACCCACTCTGAGTTTCATCATAACCTCGTGCCCCTTATTAAGCCACGCTATCACTCACATTCGGTTTGTCCTGTAGAAGGAAATACCCGACGGTGTCTGCTAATTCCCGGCCGAGAGAGGAATCCAGTGAGAGATGTCAGCCAGTCCAGAGCCCTTCAGAGATTGTTTGCTTGTCAATCGCCACCTAGCTGCGTCTTTGGGCCAACAGGGAGGAAGACAGGACATTAGTGGGAAGCCACCTTTTGGCCATCGCTGCTGGTGGGAGCTGCAAAAGTGAGGAGGCTTGGTGAGCCCCATGCTTTCAAACAAATGCTGAAGGCCGTCCACACAGCAAGAAAGCAGTGGAAGCTTCTGGCTTCCACCTCACTCAAGAGTCAGTCAGTGTACAGGAAAGGACTTCGAGGGTTTTGAAGCTTCCTCTCATGTCTTCACTGTATTTGTCATTTTATCTCCTGTTTTCACAGGCTATTAACAGGAAAACCCAAGCGTGAAAGGTGCCCGTGGCCCTGAATTAAGGAAATGCAGGAAGAAAGAGCAGAAAGATACCGTCTTGCACACAACTGGTTCCAGGGGCAACAGAAACCAAGGAAGAGTGTACGTGGTAGCAGCTACAAGGAGAGAAGAAGTTCAATTGAGGCTCTACAGTGTTTTTAGGAAGAAAAGACAAATGGAGGAAGATGTTCTTGGACTCAGAAAGGTCTCTGGAAGTTAGACCAAAACCAGACCTCTGGGAAGCACGATGTCTTACAGGAGCTGCATCAGTTTTTAAATCTAGACCTGAGCAAACGAAATGTGGTACCCATTCACCACATGTGGCTACTGAGCACTTGCAATGCAGGTACTTGGAATTGAGGTACATGCCAAATTTTGAAGACTTCATATAAAAATAGGATATTAGATGTCACTACTTATTTTACATTACATGTTGAAATATTAATAGTTTTAATATAATGGATTAAATAAAATATATTAATTTTTATATTATTTATTTTGTTTCAGGATATTATGGGGATTTAAACGTTTTAGATACATAAATTGCTTTTGGCAAGGTTATAAGTGTGCCCATCCACCAGATAGTGTTCATTGTACAGGTGTGAATTTGCCCTTCCTCTCCTCCTCTAAACTGTATGATTAAAATTAGCCTCACCTGTTTCTTTTTACCAATTTTAACGCGGTTCACATTATGCATCTATGTACACACAGGTCTGGACAAAGAGATGCAGACTTTCAAAACTGTGGGTAGATAGGTTTGCCACACTGAAATGTCGCCCTCCTCCTCTGGACCCCTGAGCTTCAGGCTTCCCTGAGAATCACTAAAATCAGCCCCAGTAGAGCAGTGAGGTCGGAGAATTTTGGCCCTGACACCAACAACCAGCCTAGAGAACAAACATGGCTTTTAATTTATGCATTGATTCTTCCTCTTGCCTCCGAAAAAGAACCAATTTGGGGGTATGCTGAAGGCACGGGAAATAGGAAACTGGAAAGAGGTGTCAGTTCCCCTCTCTGCCCTGATTATTTTTTCCTTAATTTAGCTCCGCTTTGTCACGGAAATGTGCATCTTCTTCTTGCTGACCCTGACGCAGACAGACAGTCTCCTTACATAGGAGACGCCATGGGATGGCGTGAGGAGTGCCGTCCCTTTCTCATGGGGACACTAGGCTCAGAATCATTTCAACACTCACTGTCAGGAGGAATGCGATGTCTTAGAAACACACTTTCTTATTTTTGCTTACATACTGGGGTTCTTCTTTACCCTATCAACTTATTACTGGAATTTGCAGAACATGTTGTGAATTCTGGTTGAATGGTAGGTTTTGATTTCAAACAACCTCTTTTTATTAGTTTTGTATTTTTCCTTTTGAAGAAAATCCATTCATCTGGGTAACAAAAATGGATTGACTCATGCAATGTACAAGGACATTATCAGATACCTTGTTCTCAATGAATTCCCAGAGTAACTGAGTGAGACAAATTTGTTATTAAAAAAAAAAATGACAGAAATCTGTACAGAATACAGAGACATATAAAGGAAGGACTGATCAATTTTTCCTCCAGAGAGATCAGGAAAGACTCCAAGGGCCTTTGAGTTCAGATCCCTCGCTCCCTGCACACACACACGCACACCTGCCACAAGTCTGAGCTCCAAACTTGCATATCTAGACACCCCCAGATATCTCAACTTGGATGCCTCAGAGACATCTCAAAATGTACAAAATGCATCTCGCTTCCCCCTACCAAAAAGCCACTCTTTTCCTGTCTCCCTAAGCTGCCCTCAGTTCTGCATGTCAGTAAATGGTACCACCAACCACTCAGTTCTAAACTGCAAGCTGAGTATGACCCCCAAGCCTTCCTTTTCTTCCGCGTCACCTCCGCCAATCCACTTGTGAATCCCATCAGTGCTGAGCCATCATCTTCTCTTGCTCGTGCTGAGGCAGCTGACCCCTACCCAGACTCCCTCCCTGCTTCCTGCCTTCTAGGTAGCAGCATACACGAACTTTCACAAACGTAAATCAGATCGTGGCCCTTTCCTGCTTATACCTTTACAATGGATCCTCATTGAACATGAAATAAAATTCCAAACACTTCTCTTAGAATCCACAAAGATTTCTTACACAGGGCACAGAGAGTCCTAGTCGTGAAGGGGAAAATAATAAATTGAATTACTTTGAAATTATGACTTTTGTTCATCAAAGAGAAGTGAAAAGGCAACGCATGGAGTGAGAGAAGGTATTAATATTTGCAAAACATGCATCTGTTAAAGGATGCATATCTAGAATATAAAAAATTCAAATACATCAGTAAGAAAAATAAGAACTATTCAATAGAATATGAGCCCAACACTTGAACAACTGCATGATGAAAGAGAACATCCAAATGGCCAACACACATACAAAAAGGGACTCAGCCTCATTAATCATCAGGGACTAATTAAAGCCACATTGCAATACCACGGCCACCATCAGGATGGCTAAAGGCAGATGGGCTAATTCCAAGTGTTAGAGGGTTTGGGAGCAACTAGAATGCTCACATGCTGCTAGCAAGAGTGTAAATTGGAACAAGCTGGCTAGAAAACTGTTTGGCAGTATCTATTAAAGTTGAACATATTCATATCCTATGCCCCAGCAATCTTACCGTTAGGTATATACACTCTCCTCTCCCCAGATACACTCACGCGTACACCAAAAGATAGGTACAAGATTGTTCTTAGTAGCACTATTCATAAATATGTTCAAGTTGGAAATTAACCAAATGCCCATCAATGGCTGATAAATAAATAAATGTTGGTATAGTCATGCAATAGAACATGCAACAACAATAAAAATGAATTCAATCACAGAAAAAAACATGGTTATCTTAAGACCATACTGTTGAACAAGAGAGCACTACTATATGATTTGTTTATGTTACATTTGAAAGCAGGCACGACTAATGAACGCTGTCAGAAGTGAGGTTAGTAATCACCCTGGCAGGAGTGGGGCCACCGTGACTGCAGCGGGGACCATGGGGTGCCACTGCAGGCTCTGTTTCCTGATGTGAGTGTTGGTTACACAGGTACCCTGAGTGTAAAAACATTTATGAGAAGTGTGCTTATGGTTTTTGTATGTGTCTTAAACTTCAATGAAAGTTAAAGGAAAAAAAAAAAATAATCCAAACTTCCAACCACAGCCTATAAGGCCCTGCCTTCTCTTCAATCTTCCTGAGTCTATTTCCCCAACTTTCCCTGTGCCAGCCTGGGTCTTTTTTTTTTTTTTTTTTAGCTTCTCAAATACCCCAAGTTCATTGTCACCTTGGGACCCTTGCCTGTTTTGTTCCCTCTTCTGAATGCCCTCCCCTCCACTCTTCACCTAGCTAGCCCCAAGTGTCCTTCACACCTGAGCTTAGATGCCTCCTCTTCTTGGTCATTACATTCAAAGTAGGTTTCTATCTGTTGTTTTCTATCTTGAGCTCATGTTATCTTCCTTTAAAGTACCTATCATGACTTGCTTTATTTTATGCATTTGTGTAATCCGGGGAGGTGCTCTTTGTGTTTAGAATGTTAGTTTCGTGAAGGTGCAGACGCTGCCCTGTTGGCCATAGTATCTCAGAACTAGCATGACCAACTCATCTCGTTTGACTAGGACTGTCCTGATTTTAAAACTTAAACACCCCCATCTGAGGACACCCTTCAGTCCTGGGCAAATGAGATGGTTGATCACTGTGAGCAGAAGGTAGCCTGCTGCCACTATATAGTAAACACTCAATCAATGTTAAATAAACAAATGAAAAAAATATATGTTGTTCAGGTGGACCAAATAAATAAATAAATAAAGCAGAAATATAACACTTATTTTCCAAAACTGACATAGAAAGGAAGGAAAAGTGGCCAGGATCCAGGGCCTCTGCATCCACCAGGGCCTTGGTAATGTGTTTACTATGTTTGATTATATATTGGTATAATTTTGTAATGTATCTCAGGGCTTCAAAGTTGCTTTTGTGCTTGGTAACTCTTCCCCATGACTTTTTTTACTTTATGTAAAGAAACCTGCTGAAAGACAAAGTAAGGGCCCTGCCTGCAAACAGGCTGGTCAAAACATTTCATTTAAATGATTAGGCCACGTTGGCATTCTCAGTAAATGGAAGCCCTTGAAAAAAAAAACGTATCATTATTCTGTCAGGCAGAGCAACTTTGCAGGCTCCACAAGCACTGGGGACAATTTTCATCTTCCTCTAGTGTGTCCCTTCTGGAGTATAGTTTCCTCAGCAGGTGAGACTAACAGTTTCTAAAATTGAAATGATAACTTAAGTGTTCCCCTTTTCAGCTCTCATCCAAGCTCTCCTTTTGAAACCACCAAAAGCTCTGTTATAACCTCCCTTGAGAGTAACTGCTTCTTGACTCGGCATTCTTTTCTATTAATACTTGTGCGATTAACAGGCCAAGTTCAGCTGAAATGAGACAGCAGCAATGTTTTCATGACTGGGAGGTACAAGCCAGTCAGATGGGCAGTCCCAGGCCACATAGAGCTTTGGTTACTCGTTGTTTCCCATGTCTCCACATACCCCCTTACAAATCTTCTGTCGTCCATAATTTCAACCTGGCTTTATTGGGGAAAGCATTTATGAGTAAGCATGTTGCATTATTATTATTTCCAATTCTTGATCATATGCTTTTGGTCTTGTGATTTTGTAGTTCTTTTGGTTAAAGGTTGAGTCCATGTCCCCATGCACTGATGTTGGACTTAACCACGTGACTTACGTCATTGAGTGGGGTGTGGGTGATGCCAAACTGTTCTAAGCCTTGGTCTTAAGAGGCAGCACGTGTTTCCATTCATGCTCTCACTATCCAGCCATTGCCATGAGAAGAACGTGTTCCAGTAGCTCACTGATCCAAGGAGGAAGAAAGACATGTGGAGGACAATTGGACCCAACCCACGGCTTCAAGCCAAGCTCACCTGAGCAGAACCTAGATTAGCCAACCCTCAACCAACACACAGACGCATGCGTGAGCATGTAAGGCTGTTGTTTTGGTGTGGTTTTTGTAAAGCAAAATTACTGTGTTAAAGGAAAGTTTATAAAATGAAAATGAGTCTACCTATACCTTGGTGCTCTCCTGAACCTCCTAATGAAAGTCAACCAAGTTGCATAATACCTTTACCATCCCCTTCCACAAGAGCAGTGGCAACTCTTTGGCAAACAAAGTCATCTCAGGCCAGCAAACATTTGTTGAGCATGCACTGTGTGTCAAGTCCTGAGAGCACAGGGATAAATACAATAGTCACTCAGCCTACAGAGCTTATGTTTTGGGTGGAACACAGACATCTAAAACTCTGCTGTATCATAATGTGGAAAGTGATAAGATTATAAAATGCACTGTGCTATCTTGGGACGTGATAATTCCCATTGTCTAAGAAAGACCATTTTCCAAGGTTAGGAGACCATGCATTGAGAAGATGGAGAGCCCAGGGATAAAGCATGGATACAGGCATGGGACCATTATCTAGCACTGAGTGGGCACATCTCTCACCAGTGTAGTGACAAGCTACAGGATGTCCAGTCCCTTCAGTCCTAAAGTGGTTGCAGAATGGCATTTGGGGTCATTTCTACATAGACTAATATAAAGTGATTATCTCCTCCCACTCTTTGGGTTGTCTATTTGCCCTGCTGATTGTCTCCCTGGCTGTACAGAAGCTTTTTAATTTAATCAAGTCCCATTTATTTATTTTTGTTGTTGCTGTGATTGCCCTTGGAGTCTTCTCCATAAATTCTTTGCATAGGCAATATCTAGAAGAGTTTTTCCAATGTTTTCTTCTAGAATTCTTATGGTTTCATGCCTTAGGTTTAAGTCTATTATCCATCTTGAATTACTTTTTGTGAGTGGTGAAAGATACGGATCTTGTTTCAATCCTCTACATGGGGCTATCCAATTTCCCCAGCGCCATTTATTGAATAGGGATTCTTTTTCCCAGTGTATATTGTTGTCTATTTTGTCAAAGATCAGATGATAATACGAGGATGGTTTTATAGATGGGTTCTCTGTTATGTTCCATTGGTCTATGTCTCTATTTTTGTGCAAGTATGCTATACATCTGATAGAAGGCTAATACCAGAATCTAAAAAGAACTCAAGCAAATCAGCAGGGAAAAGCAAACAACTCCATTTAAAAGTGAGCAAAAGACACAAACAGAAACTTTTCAAAAGAAGATAGACTACATATGAAAAAATGCTCAACATCACTAATCATCAGAGATGATTAGTTTCATCAGAGAAATGCAACTTAAAACCATAATGAGATATCACCTTACCCCAGTTAGAATAGCTTGTATCAAAAAATCTCAAACAACATACATCATGAGTGCGATGCACATCATCTGGGGGATGGAAACGCTTGAAGCTCTGACTCCGGGGGTGGGGAGGAAGGGGGGGAAAAGGTAACCTGAACATTTGTACCCCCATAATATGCCAAAATAAAAAAAAGTCTCAAAACAATAGTTGCTGGCATGAATGTGGAGAGAAAGGAACACTTATACACTGTTGGTGGGACTGCAAACTAGCGCATCCTCTATGGAAAAAAGTATGGAGATTCCTCAAAGAACTATTATAAAAGTAGACCTACAATTTGATCTAGCAATCCCACTAATGAGTATTTATGCAAAGGAAAAAAAAGTCATTTTATCAAAAAAAAACACTTGCACTAGAATGTTTATTGTATGCTGTGACTAGGCTGATGCCATGGCACTCACTGTAGCCTGGGCAACAAAGCAAGACTCTCTCAAAAAAAAAAAAAAAAAAAAAAAGAATGTTCATTGCAGCACAATTCATAATCTCAGAGCTGTTGAATCTATCCAAGTGCCCATGAATTCATGAGTGGATCAATAAAACGTGGTATATGTATGCCATGGAGTACTACTCAGCCATAAAAAATAAATTAATACCTTTTGCAACCATTTGGATGGGACTGGAGATAATCCTCCTAAGTAAAGTATCACAAGAATGGAAAAACATACACCACATGTACTCACTATTGAATTGAAACTAGCTGATCAGCACTCATGTGCACAGTGGGAAGTAAAACCCTACAGAAATCATGCAGGTGGGAGGAGGGAGAAGGGGATGGGTGAAATCATACCTAATGGTACAATGCACACTATCTGGGTGATGGGCACACTAATAACTTTGACTCAAGCAGTACAAAAGCAATCCATGTAACTAAAACATTTGTAACCCCATAATATTCTGAAATTTTAAAAAATAAAAGAATATTAGATACTGAGTATATTAAAATCAGTTGTGACCTTAACTTGTCCAGTTTCTGGTTGAATTCAATAAAATTCATATGAAAAGCAAGAAAAGAAAAGAAATAAAGTAATTATCTTCTGAGACTAGATACCTACTTCCCTTCAGTTTAGAGGCAAAAAGAAAAGAGATGGTTTATAGGGCCAACTTGTATAATTTCAAACAGCAATAATCTATGGCTTCTATTTGGCATGATTCTCTCCTTTTTTAACAGATATATTGAGGTCTACTTCATTTACCATAAATTTCACCTGTTTTAAGTGTACAATTCAATGATTGATTTTTAGTAAATTTACAGAGCTGTGCAGCCATCACCTGAATTCAATATTAGAACATTTCCATCTCTCCAATAAAGATCTTTTCTATCCTTTTGCAGTCATTCCTAGTTCTCATTCCCAATCATAGGAAACCATTAATCTACTTCCTGTCTCTATAAATTGCCTTTTTGTTGACATTTCATATAAATAGAATCCTACAGTATGTGGTCTTTTGTATCTGGCTTCTTCCATTTAACATGTCTCTGAGGTTCATCCATGTTGCAACATGTTTCAATTCCTTTTGTTTTTTAAGGGAATGATTTTCTCTTACTAGCTCCACCACTGGCCAATAAAAATAGAAGTAACATTTAAAATTACTCATTAAAAAAAATAAAAAATAAAATCACTCATAATTTATAGCTTTAGTTTCTCAAGCAATCAGGTGTAGGAAAGCTGGTGTCTACAAGAAATGGTGATAATACTGATCAAAAAAGAACAGGGTTTATTTTCTACCTCTCATATCCCTTATCACCCTGGCCAGAAAGAATGCACATCCTTGGAAAAAAGTCCCCATTATATATTTCCCTGACCATGCATAAGTGCTTCTTAGGCTACTTTGATCTTGATATGCTCTCTGTCTGTCTTTCTCTCTGTGTCCCGCCCTCCCCCCACCATGTGTAAGTGTGTGTGTGTGTGTGTGTGTGTGTGTGTGTGTGTTGTTGAACCTCTAACTTGTTAGTTGAGAACACTTGGACTTTTTCAGTGGTACAGAATCTTATCCAACAGGACTTTATTGGCAAAGACCAGAAAAATAATCCAACTATATTGAAGACCTAAAACTCAACTATTAAAGTAAAAACTTGTAAATAAATACCAATAGAAAAGGGACAACTTGTCTTAACACTTTGGTTTGGAAAAACTTTAAGTATTTTAGCTATGCAATTCAGGAAGGAAAACATAATTTTCGTATATAATTTTCTATATAGTTGCTTAGCGTATCCATCAGTCAAACTGGATCATCAATCAGCTCGTGATTTCAGGGGATTTTGAATTATCTCCTTTTGTAAAATCATGGGCAGAACAGCTTAAGCACTATATAGAATAGAACACTATATAGAACTCTCTATAGACTAGAGTGCATAACCAGCCAAGAAAGTTGTCCAACCTATTTGGGAATCATGAACAATCCATAGACCAGCTGTGCCCCCAAGCTAGGAACCACATTCAATACTCCCACCTCCAACCTGATGCCCAAAGAACACCTTCAGATTTGCATGTCTATTTCAGATTCCATGCTAGAATGCACTATCTGTCTTGAAGTAGCACACTAAAGCCATCTACGACATCACTATGGTCAGCTGAGAGACAATACCACGCTAAACATCTCCACACAAAGCAACTGCAACTGTGCCAAGCCTAATGTTGTAAGCTGTGCCAAGAAGAAATGATCTGGCAGTGCTTTGGCAGCAAGTTTGAATCCAAACAATCTGGAGAAAGGAAAGGCAAGGTTTAAATTAAACAGAATTTAATTGAACAAAGAAAAGGACAAGACAGAACTTTGTAACTATAATAAATCCTGCCAATTCAAAGCTAAGAAATAATGGATAGGAGAAAAGGATGGGAACATAAAACCTCCAGATCCATCTGAATCAACAAGGCTTATCTCATAAAAACAGGATTGTAAGCAACAAAAAGAGGATTTGGCCTAAGGGTCATAAAGCCACTTGCTTCTTTACTTCCATAGTGTGGAGCTTTTAGGGAAAGCAAGGGCCACAAGAATTACTCTGCATTTTAAAAATGTGCATCTCTTATGGAAAGTGTGGAGTTAACCTTATTCCTTGGTACATGGGACATTATCAGCATGTATAAGGCCTTCCCTCGTTTTATTTGCTTATTTATGTAAACCATAAGAATTCTAGAAGAAAATGTTGGAAAAACTCCTCTAGATATCAGCCTAGGCAAAGAATTTATGAAGAAGACCCTGATGGCAATCACAGCAACAACAAGAACAAATAAATGGAACTTTATTAAATTACAAAACTTCTGTACAGCTAAGGAAATAATCAACAGAGCAAATAGACAACCTACAGAATAGGGGGAAATATTCCCAAGTTATACATTAGATAAAGGGCTAATAACCAGAATCTACAAAGAAGTCAAGTAAATCAGCAAGAAAAAGGCAAACAACCCCATTAAAAAGTGGGCAAAAGACATGAACAGAAGCTTTTCAAAAGAAGATAGACTACTGGCCAAGAAACATATGAAAAAATGCTCAGGGTCACTAATCACCATGGAAATGCAAATTAAACCACAATGAGATATCATCTTACCCCATTTAGAATGGCTTTTATCCAAAAGTCCCAAAACAATAGATGCTGGCATGGATGCAGAGAGAAAGGAACACTTACATACTGTTGGTGCCACTGCAATTTGTACAAACTCTATGGAAAATAGTATGGAGATTCTTCAAAGAACTAAAAACAGACCTATCATTTGATCTAGCAATCCTACTAGTGGGTATTTACCCAGACAGAAAAAAAGCCATTTTATGACATAGACACCTGCACTAGAATGTTTATGGCAGCAAAATTTACAATCTTCAAGCTGTGCAATCAACCCAAGTGCCCATCAATTCATGAGTGGATTAACAAAATGTGGTACATGTATACCATAGAATACTACTCAGCCATGAGGAAGCATGAATTAAGGCCTTTTGCAAAAATTTGGATGGAACTGGAGACCATTCTCTTAAGTGAAGTATCTAAAGAATGGAAAAACAAATATCACATGTACTTGCTATTGAATTATAACTAACTGATGAGCACTCATGTGCACAGAGGGAAGTAGAACTCAGGAAATCAAGCAGTGGGGAGGGGAAGGAGGGTATGGGCCAAAAACTACCTAACACATACAATAAACACTATCTGGGTGATGGGCACCCTTATAACCCTGACTTAAGCATTACAAAAGCAATCTATGTAACCAAAAACATTCATACCCCCATAATACTTTGAAATAAAAAAAAAAAGAGACAGAGAATAATTGAAAGAGATGGAGAGGAAAAAAAGTTAAATTGTGGAAAAAATAAAAAGCATAAAATTTACCATCTTAAACATTTTTAAGTACAATTTAGTAGTGTCAAGTACTAGTTGTGCAACTATTTTCCAGAACTCTTTATCTTGAAAAACTGAACCAATGCCCAGCAAACAACAGCTTCCATCCCCCCACCCCACACCCTTCACCCCCAGTAATCACCCTTCTACTCATTATTTCCATGAATTTTACTGCTCTAAGTACATGATATAAGTGGAATCACATAATATTTGTCCTTTTGTGACTGCCTCATTTCACTTACCATAATGTCCTCAAGGTTTATCCATGTTGTAGCATGTACTAGAATTCCCTTTCTTTTTAAGGATGAGTAATATTCCATCGATTGTGTAGACCACGTTTTGTTTATCTGCTCATCCACTGATGAACACTTGGGGGCTTCCACCATTTGGCTATTGTGAATAATGCTACTATAGACATAGTATACCAATGGCTCTCAACACTCATCTTTCAAAATTCTTTGGGGTCTATATCCAGAAATGTAGTTGCTTGATTATGTGGTAATTCTATTTTTCATATTCTGAGGAACTGCCATACTGTCTTCTAGAGTGGCGCAGTGTTTTATGCTCCCACCAACAATGTCCAGGCATTCCAATTTCTCCACATTCTCGCCTACACTTGTTATTTTCTAGTATTTTTTTTGGTGGTTTTTTGATAATAGTAGCCATCCTAATGAGTGTGAAGTAGTGTATTTTTTCCCTTTCATCACCTTTCTCTCTTCTGTTCCCTACCCCATCAGCAATCATTTTAATGTTTATTAAGGTTTATTTATAAATATGTACTATATTTGCAAGTCTTTTTATTATATAGAGATAGATTGTTACATATCTCATTCTATTTCTTCCAATTTCCACTAAGCACTAGCTTTTTAATGTCTATCCACATTGTGCTTTGAGTCCATTTTTTTCTACCTGTTACACGGTATTCATGTGTGCAGACCACATTTCACCTACACGTTCCCATGGTGGTGAAATGGCTTCTAACACCGCACCACCACAAACAATACGGAAATTACTGTACTCCTATGCATTTCACTGAACCTGTGTGAGAACTCTTTGGGCTGTCTACCCAGGACCAGGGCATGGAAGACACCTATATATATCATAAGAGTATGAATGCTGGATTACTTTCCAAAATGGCTGCCTCACTCTACATGCTCATCGCTCTACAAGCACTTAGGTGGTCGCTGTGTCTCCTCTTTCAGGTTTTCTCTGTATTTTGCCAGTCTAATGGGTGTCAAGAGATAACTCTTTGTTTTACTTTTACTTTATTTTATTAATAATGACTTTGAATATTCTTCATATCCTTCTTAGCCTTTTGGATTTCTGTCTTCTATAAATCGCCTGCTCATACCTTTTGTCTATTTTTCTTTTGGGGTGTTGGGTTTTGTTTCTTGTTGACTTGTAAAAGTTTATTACATATTCTAGAAATTAGTCTTTTGTCAGTTTAGACATAGCGAATAGTTTTTTCTCAATATGATAGCTGTCTTTTAACTTTGTGCACAGTATCCTTAATTGAATAGAAATCTTTAAATTCATAAATTAAATTTTAAAAATAGGGACTATAAGGAGATATTGGGAAAGTTAAGTGTTACCTGCTTAGATATTTGTATTAATGAACAAAAGACACATCTCAAATTAGAATTAGCAAAAAAAAAAAAAAAAACAGAGCGAGTGGAACTTATCATGACTCAAAAATATTCAAGACTCTTGAGGGTTAGGGAAGAGGCTGAAAACAAGAACTGAAGAATAGTCAGAAACTGAGGTCTCTCTCTCTCTCTCTCTCTCTCTCTCTCTCACTCTCTCTCTCTCTCACACACACACACACAAATACACACACATACATTTTCTCTCATTTCTATTTCTCTTTGCATCTCTTTCTATACTCTTTGCATCTGCCTCACCCATCTCTCCAAACTTACTTTCCTCACTTTCCTGTGCATATAGTTATTTCACATCTCCTGAGTTCCCAGGTCCTTAGTTCAGAAAATGCACTAAGCAACTACACATCCCAATTCTAAAATCCTGGGATAGGGATTGACAGCTCCAACTGTCCAATAAACAATGGCCAGAAGGTGGAGTCAGGTCAACAGAGATAGGACTTCAAGCGAGCACCAATTTGGTGGCAGCTCTCAGAAGGGGAAAATCAGGGCTATGCTGATACCATATAAAGATTTTGAGGAGACATAGATATTGGCAATGAGTGAATATGAGACTTGTGTGGAATTTGTCTTAACACCTGACAGTGCTTCTTGCCTTGTTCTCTCTGCTGAGACCAGGGGGCACCTGAACTTCAGTTCTGATTTCTGGACCACCTTCGGATCTTGCTTTTCCAAGATTGTCCTGAGTATCCTCTTGTGCCCCTGAGAGTTGGTGAATATGTCCCATACAGCCCAATAACTGGTTTCTGCATCCTAATTCCAAAGATCATGTCACAAAACCTGTGGCTCCTGGTCCCTGACTAAGGTCTGAATGGATAATAGATTCAGTTTTTCCCATGAAAAGCAGCTTTTCTAGGCAGCTGTCTAGTCTCTAGGACCAAAGTGTAACTATAATAATGAAATACATATATTCAGTCTTTATTAATCTTTTATAAATCTGATTCTGTACCTTCTGTATATTAGACAGTTTGTGTATGCATTATAAATATTTTACTTTTTTCACATATACATACACTAAAAAATACTCAGTATTGTTGAGTTCTCATTTTGAACCAGGCACCATGCTGGGTGCTTAATGTTTACAATTGCCATTCAGCCCTATAATCCTCCCAATTATAGCCACAATCCTCACAGTGATGCTGTGAAGAATTATTATTGTCCCCAATTTTTGGTTGAGGAACTCAAAGGTAAATGATTAGGTAATTTGCCCAGAATTAGAAAGTGGTGTGTGTGTGTGAAGCTCAGATCCATATATATTTAGTGGCCAACGTTTGTTTGTCATCACAACACAATATTTTATCCTTACTTATGTGTGCATGTATTTACGCTTGTTATTCACTGGTTCACTGCTATTATTATTTGCTTTGGAATACAAGAACTCAAAAGGCAGTAGCTACTTTCTATTTGCTTTACGTTGTACCTCATGTCTCAGTTTAGACGTATACCTATAGAAAGAATGATAAGCCCACTGAGTAGAATATTCCCAAGAGTGTATAATGTCTAATTTGAACACTGAAGGAATCCTCTAGACACAAATCCAACACATGAGAAGGTTTACATAAAACACAGGAAAGTGTGGAAATACAGAATGCAAATTTACCCAGTCAATGGGAGGAGATTTTTTTAAATTTATGTATTTATTTATTCATATATATATATACATATATATATATATTTGTGTGTGTGTGTGTGAGAGAGTCTCACTCTGTTGCCTGGGCTAGAGTGCCATGGCATCAGCCTTGCTCACAGCAACCTCAAACTCCTGGGCTCAAGCAATGCTACTGCCTCAGCCTCCCAAGTAGCTGAGACTACAGGCATGTCACTATGCCCGGCTAATTTTTTCTATATATTTTTCGTTGTCCAGCTAATTTCTTTCTATTTTTTGGTAGAGACAGAGTCTCACTCTTGCTCAGGCTGGTCTCAAACTCCTGAGCTCAAATGATCCGCCCGCCTTGGCCTCCCAGAGTGCTAGGATTACAGGCATGAGCCACTGTGCCCGGCCTAGATTTTTAGTCTAATGTCTGCAGCATCTTCTTAGGAGCAATGCACAGAACAGAAGAATCCCAACCTTCCCGAAGGCCAAGCGGCCATGGCTACTGCACACATAATCACTTAGTTCCTGATTGTAGAGTCTCCTCCCAGAATGCCTCTGGGAGTCACTGCAGCCGAGTAGGAAGGGGACAAGCTTTGTGTTTGACCCCTACTGTTGGCTAGCATTAGCTATTTGACCTTGGAAAATTTACTTCCCTGAGCTCCCGTTCTCCCATCTATAAAATAATCTTTCCCTTGCAGGGTTGTTGCAAGTATTAGAAAGGATTTTTCTTCCTTATGGATGGGAGGCATCACCGTCATCACCGTCATGGTGGAAGGAGTAGGGAGAACATTAGGGACTTCATTGCACCCCAGTGACATTTTGGGGCCACAAACACATGGCTGGGGCTTCTGGTGATGCATCTGCTGAGGCCAAGGGATGGCCTGCCTCTATCTCCTCTCAGAGAGAAAGAAGGGATTCCCCAGTCCCCCATGACTCTGGAAATCTTTCAGATAAAAATGACAGGAAACCCAATCTAAACTGGCTTAAGTAAGAAGGAGACTTTATCGGCTCACTTAACTTGAGAGACCACAAAAGTGCTGGTTTCAGGACCAGCGGTATTTGAAGTTTAACCTCAAACTTCAGGGGTTTCTCTCCTTTCCTTGATTCTGCTTCCCATCCTCTGGGTTGGCTCCACAGTGTGGTAAAACTTTAAAAGGGGATAAAAAAGGCTGCCTGTAGCTACAGCTTCACACACTCTGCTCTCAGCGACCCCATGAAAATATCCCTTGCTACTTGCTCCTGGAAAAGTCACAGATTCACACCACTTGGACCAATTTAGCTCAGGCATCCATCGTGGAAGCAATCCCTAGGATCAAGGCAAGGAAATTATATTGGTGGGCTCGGGCCTGCGTCCCACAGCCAGTCCTGGGGCTAGCAGCGAATTCAGCCTCGCCTAAACCACATACACAGAGAGCAAGATAGAGGAAGTTCCCCAAGAAAAACACAGGTGCTATTAGAAGCCCCAGAAGGAAATGGATGCTGGAAGGCAAAAAACAATGGATACATAGCATAGGCCCTAAATAACATCAGGGAAAACTATAATTACCAACATTCACTCAATGTTTGCTATGCTCTGCAATAAGCACTTTTTGTTCATTACCTCATTAAAGCATCACAAAAATGGTGCAATGCATATATATTACTAGTATTACCCCCATTTAGCAGAAGATAAAAAGGAGGCACAGAGAGGCTAAGTAACTTGTCATGAGGTCAGTAAATGGCAAGGTTGAGATTTGAACTCAAGCCACATGGCTCTAGAATCCACACCTACTCTGGTGGGTTGAATAATGGCCCCCTAAAGATATGCAGGCCCTAAACCCTGGAACATGTGGGTGTTGACTTATATGGCAAAAGAGACTTTGCAGATGCGATTAAGTCAAGGATCTCGAGAAGAGGAGACTATTCCAAATTATCCTAATGGCCCTAAATGTAATCACAGGTCCTTATGAGAAGGAGGCAGAGGGAAGTTGGACTACAGAGAAGAGAAGGCAAGGCAATGATGAAAGCAAAGATTGGAGTGATGCACTTTGAAGGTGAAGGAAGAAGCCAAAGGACAAGGAACATAGGTGGCCTCTAGAAGCTGGAAAAGGCAAAGAAATGTTCTCTTCTGGGACCACTATAAAGAACCTCTTCTCTCCTTTCCTCTCCTCCCCTCCCCTCTCCTCTCCTCTCCTCTCCTCTCCTCTTCTCTTCTTCTTCTCTCCTCTCTCTATCTCTTTCTTCTTCCTCCCCTCCAGATCTCTTTGCCCCGCTTGCATATGCCCCCCTCAAATGGCAACCCCCATCTGTGTAAGGCAAGTGTCTCCAAGACTCCCCAGTGATGGTGCACATGCCTTATATAATCCCTGGGACTGTGGATACCATGGATTTCACTGTGATGATTAGGCTATATCATTATGACACGGTTCACTTTAAGAAAAGGGGATTATGCTTATGTGTCTGACCTAATCAGGTGAACCATAAAAAGATCTGGGCTCTTCCTGAGAGGAGGATGAGAAGCATGAGAGGGATACAACGGAGGGAGAGATTCCACTGCTGGCTTTGGAGATGAAATGCCCCATGCAAGGATTGAGAGCAGTCTCTGGGAACTAAGAACAGCCCCCAGTCAACAACCAGCAAGGAAATGAGAACCTCAGCCCTACAGCTACAAAAAAAACTGAATTTGGCCAACAACCTAAAAGAGTTTGGTGAAGGATTTTTCTCTAAAGCCTTGATAGAGGAACACAGCTCAGCCAACACCTTGATTTCAGCTTTCTAAGACTCTGAGCAGAGAACCTGGAGACACAGGCCCAGACCTACCAAACTGTTAGCTGATAAGTGAGTATTGTTTAAATCTGCTAAATTTCTGGCATTTTGTTACAAAATAATAGAATACTAGTATACCATTCCTGGGTCTACACAATCTCCCAATTCAAACATCCAACTCTGTGTTCTAAGAGACTAGAAAAAAATCAGCTTGTCCCTAGTTGGGTCAAATGTCCAACACTGACCTAGACAGCTATGGCCAGTGGGCCCAGCCATGTTTCCCACTACTTCCTCTGCAGTGGTTGTGGATATACAACCTCAGGGAAGAGGGCATAGACAAGGCCCACAAGCTGGCTGGTGTATGCTGCTATTGTCCTTCCAATCTGATTGTTGTAGCTTTCTATCAGTCTACACCCTGCTTTGCATTATGTGCATTTCATCTTGCCTAGTTAGCTCATGGACTCATCAAAGGCAAAGAAGTGGTTTGACACAATAAGACAAGCACTATCTTAAGGGACACAGTGGGCTGAGTGCAAATCTACTTCCTTGCTGTGTGAGCTTAGGCAAGTCACTTAGCCTCTCAGGATTCCTTCCCTCATTTGTGAAACGAGAGCAACATGCCTACCGTGCAGGGCTGCTGTGACAATTAAATGAGATGAAATAGGTAAGCCCATTTGTGGGTCTTCAGTAAATACCAATTCCCCTCTGCTATTCTTTATCCATTTTCTATGTCCACCATAGCAGCTAACACAACAGTATGAGCTCACTGCTGCATAAAAGCAAATTTTAAATCCATACATTGGTTGGCTGATTGATGAGAAGGAGTAAGGCAACCAATAGCATGGAAGTAACCCAATTATCACATGCCACAATGGTGTCAGCAGAGGACAGAACTAGTAACAGGTTCCCTGGATTTGAGTTGGCCACAAACATAATAATGAATAACATGATAATAGCATCAGACATTAATTGATAGTGTCCTATACTTTGTACCAGGCACTGTGCTGAAGGCCCCCTTAGTGTATCTCATTTAATGCTCAACAAGAACCTTTCATAAGTACCATCATTACCCCATTTTACACACAAGGGATGGACATCCAGAGAGACGAAATGACTTACCCAGATAAGGAAAAGCCAAAACTCAATCCTGAGTCTATATGACTCCAAAGTCCAAAGCTCCTAGTCACTCTACTTCAAATTGCCATGAACATGGTCTTCCTCTTTTGGAAACAGAATTCAAGTTGGTGGAAACACTTGTACCCACGGAGACTGAAACTGAACAGTAAGACATAATTCTTTTCATTGACATCTAGGCTCTTTTCACATCCTTAAATTTCCAGGAAAGATTATTTTTTAATCACAGGGAAATATCCAAGGAAAGGATAATGGGCTTATGTCTGCCAAACCACAAGTGGCTCCTCAAAAAGTAGAGTCGAGAACAACTCCATCTCCTCGTCTAGAGGAACACTCCCTCAGTGAAGTCTTCCAGAAAATTTCTGCTTGATTTTCAGTTGTTCAAAAAATTAAGACAAAATGAGAAGCCTGTCCTTAGAAGCCAATAGTCTCTGTGGGGGTTTTTTTGTTTTTTTTTTTTTTTAATGCATGACTGAAACCTCTCCAGTGGTTAGAAATTCTTTGCACTGCTTGGGGTATCAGAGGAATTCCGTGTCGCCCTTGACGAGCATTGTTTCCCTCAGAAGGCTGACATCCTTATCTTTATCCCTCACCCAGGCCTGGCGAGGAGCTCTGCTCTCCTTTGGGTAGTTTCACAGCACAGGAAAGCTAGCCCTGGCTGCCGCAAATACCCCGAGGCACGCTTTGATAGTTTTAATAACCTTGTCCGTTCTCCGCTTAAGAGTCAGCCATTATTGCTCAAGTCTTTTTAAGCCAGCTTGAAATTCACCTTGGCAAGGATTCCATCCTTGTTGGACACTTCCCCCTGGCTTTTCAAACTTAGTGAAAGGAATTGAGACCTAGTGGGAAATGCCTGCCCGTCGCTGCTCTCCTTCTAGATTCTGGATGAAATTTCCCATAGGGCTGCCCTGGCTCCTGGCTAATTGGGCTGTTTTATTGTACAACAGCATCAGGAAAAACTAAGGGTGATTCTATACACCAGCCTCCAGGCCTCTGTCTCTGAGAGTCTGGAGGATCTGTGGCAATCAGAGAACAACACACCAAGGCCCACATTATGACTTGCTTACATGGATGCCTGGGCTGTGCTTTTGGGCTCCCTGCCCCATTAGATAAAATGCTTCTTATTCATATGATATGTTGACAAATAGCAAAATGAAACAGTTACAGAATGCTAAAGAGCCCCCCCATATCATTCATATGATAGGTTGACAAATAGCAAAATGAAACAGATACAGAACGCTACAGACCTCCTTCCTCTGCTCTCTTCCTTGTCTACATGGCAAACTCCTACTTAACCTTCAAACTCAATTCATCCTAGACGTCACCCCGTCCCACAAAAGCCCTTCAGAGCCCAACTTTACAATGCACGGTGCTCTCTCCACTGTGCTCTGTGCCAATCAAGACATTGGGTTATTACAATTTGTTAAGTGGTCAGCAACCTCTGATAACCAAGCCTAGGAGTGGAGGATTGGGCCAGGAGAAAACCTGTCATTATAAGCAAATGCAATTCAAGGTGTGGTGAACGAACTATCTGAGACCAGCCCACCAGGAGGGAGGTAGAGAAACCAAGAACAGCCTTTAAAATCTCTGCAGTTACTGACAGTACTGGGACATTGTACAAAAGTATCAGTCCACAATAGATTGGAAATTTAAAAATAAAAGTACTATTTTGCTTTGTTTTTTTTAATCAGAGTTTGAGATGCATTGGTGTAGGAGACACATTGGAAAGAGGGAGGGAAAAGAGGGAAGAAGGGAGGGAGGGAGGAGAGGTAGCAGGGGCAAGGAAAATAAAAATAATAGTCTTTGTATAATTATGTATTAATATTAATTTAACATACAAAATATTTTACACATATTATATCCCTGGGTTCTTACCTCTATCATGCAAGATCTTCCTTCCGTTCTGCAAACACTCCAAGCACTGGTCTATCTCTCTTTCCTTTGTTCTCTTCTTTCACTGGGGTGTGCTCTTCTCCACTGGTTTCTGCTGCTGTTGTGATCACAGCTCACGTGTCATCCTTTGAGGAGCCTTCTCTGGCCACCCAGCCTACAGTGTTCTCCTTCCTTACCCCATGCCACCCCCCTTCATCATATGACCCCATTTATTTTTGTTTTCCTCCATGAAACTTAAAACAATCCAAACCTATTTCATTCTTGTGTTTGCTTATTGTTTCTGTTAAGTTTCCCACTAGAATATGAGCTCCTTAAGAATAAGCATGCTCTTGCTCACCTCATACCTCCCACAGCTAGATAGTGCCTGGCATAGAGACCAATGAATGAGTGAATGGATTGAATGAGTGAATGAAAACCGTAGGTACCCTCATTTCCATTCAAAATGCAAAGAAAATAAGAGTTTTAGGATTTTGCTCCAAAGAATTTCAGTCTTACTCAAGGATGTACAGCTCCTCCATAGACCCAAGACTCCAAGAGAGGCTCCTGACTCCAAAAGTAGTGCTATTTCTACCTTACAACGCTGCCAGAGGTAGAAGTTTCTAGGGAAATACCTACAGAGATTCGCAAAACATAATAAGAAAATTCACATCGGGGAAATGTAGCTATAGTCAGCCTCTGCAGTTCTAAATAGGGATCCCTTTGAAATTGAAGGAAAAAAAAACAGCAAAAGCCCAGGAGATTGAATTGGGGGTCTGCTTTCAGCTGAGATAACATCTAAACTCTCACCTATTCCCTTCCCCCCTAGCTCTAAACAATCCCTAACCCCCATCTTTATTATTGTAAGAGAAGAAAAAGCAAGGACTTTGGAGCCAGGTACACCAGAGTTCAAATCTTGATTTCTTTCTTGCTTGGGCAAGTTCCTACAACCCTTTTTCCCTTGGTTTCTTCATCCCCCCTTTACAGGGTATACAGTGATTAAATGGGGTGAGAAAGGCAAGTGCCCCCCAGGGATATTCAACCAAGACAAATTCCCCTATCTTTTCCTTGTTGACATGCCTTTAACATCAGCTAATTGTACTGGTGCCAAGTGGATAGGAGAGTGAGTACAAAATGAATGAGGATTTACAACCCACACAGCTTTTCAAGGTAGTTAGCCCTACCTTGTGAATGAGGTCTTCACATTTACCCTCCTAACCAAATAATTTTTAGCCAGGCTATAACCTCACATGCAGCCTCATTGCTAAGCAAATGACCGTTAGATTGACCCCTATTTACATAAAGGAGTAAATGGCTGCTTCCAATGCCAAAATAGAATTGTATGAGGAAATGGTGTTCTTGGAAACTGAAGTCTTTATTTCTTCTTTTCTCCTTTGACAGCTTAACTAGTGGGAAGAGTTTTGGAAACAGACAGACAAGAGTTCAAATCCCAGTCCTGCCATTCGCTGGCAAGTCACTTCACATGTCTTAATCCTAATTTCCAGATCTGTAAAATGAACATAACACTTCTTACCTCGATGCATTCTTGGCGGGCCTGGAGATGGTGTGATGCAGACTGTGGAAGGTGCTTGATGAACAGGAGTTTTAATTCCTCGCCCAAATACTTGGGCTTAGCCACAGGGGGAAAGGTCTGCCCACAGCAGCAGGAAAGGGGACGGTCCCATTACAATAGTGCCTGGAGCATAGTAGGCACTTAATAAATATTTAATGAATGAATAAAATGGAAGAGTAATTTGTTTGCAACTGTCAAAGAAGAAATATGTTCATATCCTGAATCCTAGCATGGTGTTCCAGCATTTCAGTTCATGACACTAACACTTATTCACAAGAGTCCACCAAGAACAAGAGTTGTTTAGTCTAAAAGTCTTGCCCATCTTTCAGCTCCTTCCAGACTTGCTGAAGGAGCCCATGGTCTAAGGTCAATTGTGAGTGGTGATGTGCCCCATTAGGTGTTAGATTGAATGTACCAAAGGTAATACTTCCATGGCCACTGAAGTGCTTCCCCGGGAGAGAAGCAGATCCCCATGGAAGGAAGATTTGAGGCTGCCACCCTCGAAGCCATCTGGCCCTGATTTAGAAGTGCAGTTCATCCAAATTAAGACCGCTTACTGCACCTGGATTTTTAACTGGGCACACCACCCCCAACTCTTCCTACAAAGAAAATGATGCATGAAATGCCATCCTGAAATTGGATAGGAGCAGGAATAAAAACAATCAGGCAAAAATTGAGGGTCCTGAAAGGAACCCTCACTCTGGGATTTGCAAAGCTACACAGAAGTCCAGATGTAATACTTAGCAGGAGAGATGTAGTTGTCTGTCAGACATCAAGCCTCGTTTGCAAAGCTGTCAGTCACTGCTATGTGCTAGAAAGTCACCGTGTGAACTGGCCAGCACCCAGGAGGATTTCCGAGACATGAAAATTCAGACAAAGAAGTGCCAGTGAGCATTGGAAATCTTAATAATACTGGACTCCAAAGCCACACCAGTTTCTCTCCCTCTTTGTCCCTCGTCCTCATTTCTTCCTCTCACTTCCTCTTTCCTCTCACTTTCCCCTGCTTCTCCTCTATTTTTGTCTCCCCACTTCAGTTTTGAAAGACTTACAGGATTGAAGGAGCAGAGGAAAGTAGCACGTGAGAACCTAAGCTCATCAGAGACACTTTCTATTTGTCTGATGTCTAAACTTCCACAACATTCACATACACAGATTTATTTTCTTTTCTTTTGCTCCCTTTTATGAGAAAAGGACTAACAGCTAACTGATATCATAGATTCAATTTTTTAAAGAAACTAATTTCAGGGGAAAACACAAGGTCAATGCAAATTCAATGTTTATCTATCTATCTATTTAATTTTGCAAAATTCAATAAATCCCTCCTGAGCACCTGGCATAAACTATGCCTTTCTCTCCTGCTCTCTGCCCCAGATCAGTCTCACTACAAATTCATGATCAGCCTCCACTGGACCTTAAGTGCTGCTTGAAGTCTTTCTGCATTTCTCTGGTCAGCACTCTCACCCATCCTCCACACAGGCCAATGTAAATCTTCACACTCATCAAAGCTTCTACTTTATCCCCCACTCCCACTCCTGGCTTTGCTCAGAAAAGCCCCCTCCTCCTCCTTCACAGTGAAAACAGAAACCATAAGGCAAGGACTCCCTCACTCATCGGCTCCCCAGCTCACCTCTGTGGGTATCACCATGGTGACAATGACAGTGGGATGCTCTGGGTCCCCTCTGTCCTACACTACCTTCTCAGAAGACCTATCTTGTTAGTCTGTCCTTCTTCCTCTAGATCTTTGAATTCTCCCTTTCTACCAGTTCTTTTCCATCAGTATTTAAATATACTTAAAAGCTTATTCCATCTTGACAACAATCAGACAGATAAAGCCCCTCTTCTGCCCAGGCTGGCCCTTGTGGTCTTCTCGTGCCTCCTCTTACACCTCATACCCTCATTTGTTGAGAGCAAGTCTACACTCACTTTCCCTCTCTGCTCCCCAATAAAGGGAGGAGTTTTGGATTAAAGCAGACTTGAGGCAGAGTTGCTCTTTCCCCACCTGAATTATGTGATCATGGGCATAGTATTTAACTTCTCTATATCTCAGTTTTCTCAAGTAAAATGGAATAAATATTAATCTGATTATTGGGTGAATATAAAATGTGGCAATACTGGTAAAGAGCTAAGCACAGTGTCTGGCATATAACAAGCTTTTAAAAATGTAGCTATAATTATTATTTAATTTTTAAGACTTTGTAATCTAGTTTCTTCCCTTACGATTCAACCACCATTGCTCTTCCCAAAAATCTCATTGCTAAATTTGATCAAAGATGATTTTTCAGAATTATTTCAACTGCAGGCTAGAAACAGCC
This sequence comes from Microcebus murinus, assembly GCF_040939455.1. Taxonomy (NCBI): domain Eukaryota; kingdom Metazoa; phylum Chordata; class Mammalia; order Primates; family Cheirogaleidae; genus Microcebus; species Microcebus murinus. The sequence continues at coordinate 138,965,445 of NC_134104.1, forward strand.
TGCCCACGCCATTCTCAAGGAAAGGATCAAAAGTTGCAAGTAGATGTCTACCTACAGATGGACTCTCTTGGAGAGAGCATTGTAAATCATCATAGAAGCAACAGGAGAAACTCAGAGTGAAGGAGAAGGGGACAGGGAGATCCACTCACCAAGATTGGAAGGTACCTGGGGGGACATCTAGGGGGCAAAGGAGCGAACCCTGGGACTCCACATTCTCCCTGCTGACACTGTGACCTGAGCTGTGAGGACCCCCCACCACTACTGCAGGCCCCCCACACTGATCAAGGAACTGCTTAGAGACTATATAGCAATGATGCACGAGAGAATAGGCACAGCAGGGATACAGTGGCTTCTGTTCCCAGGTGGCTGCAACTGATGCCATTCTGAGCTCTTGGGTCCAGAGCACCCAGTCTATACAGGGATCAGCTTCACAGCAACAGCCTCTGTATCACCCTTTCTGGGCCAGGGAGGGAGTAGGAAGGGCAGGGGCTTTCACATGCCCAATGACCAGGACCTGAGTGCACCCCCAACCAGGAAATTCAAACAGAGGGGCACTGATGCCATTTGAGAGGCCCTACGGCAACAGCTTCAGAGGGAGAGAGCCCCAGTCATCTGGCAACCCAGCTCCCATGGCCCCACAAGCTGCGCAGTGGAACGTGCCTCTACAGAACTGCACAAGACCTGGTGGGCCACCACCACCACCTGTGGACTCACGTGCTACCCAGCAAGCAAAACCCCTATAACATCATGCAATGTCACACCTGTGGTCCAGCACTCCACCACAGACCTGCTTTTCATGAGCCACCCCTTGCCACAAGCTGCCATTATACCTGGACCTGGATAGAACAAACACCCACAGCCTGGACACCAGCAGCCACTGCAACCACCATGGGGAAGCCCAGGCAGAGCAGTCTCTTACAACGCCCACCTCCATGGAGAGGGATTCACACAGCCCCAACCCAAACTTCCAACAGCAGCTGGGGACCAACCTACCACTCCACACAAAGATCACCCAGCACTGGCTTGGACTGTTACAACCACAGAGGAATGGGACAGTGCAAAACAGCCACCAGCTACATTACAAGATCTCAGTATAACCACCCCTTGCCTGCTGGACCAATCTTCCAGAATAGGACACAAATGCACCATCTAGGGATTTCTCCCTCCTCTAATTAAATAGGAGCATTCACAACAAAGGAACACAGGTACACTACAAACTTACCTGTCCTAAAGTGAGAGAAGAGGTTTCAGATGAAAAGAAACCAGCAAAAGAACTCTGGCAATGTGAGAAAACAAGCTAGTTTAGCACCCCCAAAGGATCAAAATAGACCTACAGCAACAGACCCCAAACAAAAGGAAATTGTTGACATGTCAGAAATGGAATTCAGAATATGGATGGAAAACAAGATGAATGGGATTGAAGAAAAAAATGAAAACCAACACAAAGAAGCAAAAAAAAAAATTTAAAACATGAATGACAAAAATGAAAAGGTCACTAAAGAGATAGACAACCTAATAAGGGATGTAACAGAACTTGAAAAAATGGAAGAGTCATTTAAGGAATTTCAAAATACAGCAGAAAGCTTCAACAGCAGGCTAGACCAAGCAAAAGGATGAATTTCAGAGTTTGAAGATAGGGCTTTCAAACTAACACAGTCAGTCAAAAATGCAGGAAAAAGTAAAGAAGAATGAACAACACTAAGAGAAATATGGGACTATTTAAAGTGAGCCAATATATGAATTATAGGTATTCTGGAGGGAGAAGAAGAATAAGCAAAAAGCATAGAAAACCCATTCAAGGAATTATTGAGGAAAACTTCCCTGATATTGCCAGATAGTCATACAGCCAGATGCAAGATGGTCATTAAACACTGAGAAGATTCATAGCAAATAGGACATCTCCAAAACACATAGTCATCAACCTGAACAAAATCAAAAATAAAGGAGAACATCTACAAGTTGTAAGATTAAAGCAACAGCTAACCTACAAAGGAAAATTCATCAGGCTGACAGCAGACTTCTCAGAGCAGACCTTACAAGCCAAAAGGGATTGGTGCCCTATTTTTAGTTTTCTTAAACAAAACAACTGCTAGCCAAGACCTTTGTATCCTGCAAAACTAAATTTCATAAGTGATGGAGAAATAAAGACTTTTCCAGACAAGCAAACATTAAGAGAATTTGTCACAACTGTGACTACCCTACAGAAAATGCTCAAAAGTTCACTATACATGGAACAGCACAATAGATACTCACCAGTGTAAAAGCACCCCAAAGTTAAAGCTCACAGCTCTTACAAAACAATAACACAAAAGGGAAAACAAAATAAGATATCATTTGACATGATGAACAGAGCAGTATCCCACAATCAATACTAACACTGAACATGACTGATTTTAATGCTCCATTTAAAAGGCATAGACTGGTTGAATAGTTGAAAAATCATAATGTAAGTATATGCTGTCTCAAGAAACCCATCTAACTTGCAAGAACTCACATAGACTCAAGGTAAAGGGATAGAAAAAAAGATTCCACACAAGTGGAAACCAAAAGTGAACAGTTATAGCCATTCTTATATCAAATAAAATTGACTTTAAACCAACAATGGTTAAAAAAAAGAGAGAGACAAAGATAGTCATTATATAATGATAAGAGGGGGAAATTCAACAAGTAGACATAACAATCCTAAGTATATATGCATCTAACACCAGGGCTCCCAGATTCATAAAACAAATTCTACTAGATCTAAGCAAAGAAATAAACAGTAGCATCATAGTCACAAGGGACTTCAATACCCCACTGACAGAACTGGACAGATCATCAAAGCAGAAAACCAACAAAGAAAATCTGGACTTAAATGGAACTTCAGAACAAATGAACCTAACAGACATTTACAGAATACTCTACCCAAAAACTACAAAATATATATTCTTCTTATCAGCACATGAGACATTTTACAAGATTGATCATATCTTAGGCTACAAAATAAGTCTCAGAAAACTCAGAAAAATCAAAATCATACCATGTGTCTTCTCAGACAGCATAGAAAAAAACTAGAAATCAATTCCAAGAGAAACTCTCAAATCTACACAAAGCCATGGAAATTAAATAACTTGCTGCTGAATGACCCTTGGGTCAATGATGAAATTAAGATAGAAATCAAAAGATTATTTGAACTAAATGGCAAAGGGAACACAAGCTTTAAAATCTATGGGATACAGAAAAAGCAGTGCTAAGGGGAAAGTTTGTAGCCTTAAATACTTACATCAAAAAGACAGAAACATCACAAATTATCAACCTGATGTCACATATCAAGGACCTAGAAAAAGAACAAACCAAACCTAATGCCAGCAGAAGAAAAGAAATAACAAAGCTCAGAGGAGAACTAAACAAAGGAGAACCCAAAAAAATAATACAAAAGATCCTTGAAATAAAAACTTGGTTCTTTAAAAAGATAAACAAAATTAATACACCACCAGCCATATTAGCCAGAAATAGAAAAGAAATGGTTCAAATAAGCACAATCACAAATGAAAAAGGACACATTACAACTGATACCACAGAAATACAAAATATCATCAGTGAATACTAGGAAACCTCTATACACACAAACTAGAAAACCTAGAGGAAATTGATAAATTTCTAGAAACATATAACCACACAAGCCTCAATCAGGAAGAAATAGAAATCTTGAACAGATCAATAATGAGCAGCGAGATTGAAGAAGTAGTAAAAAAAATGCCCAACACAAAAAGCCCCAGACTAGAAGGATTCACAGACGAATTCTACCAGTCCTACAAGAAAAACTGGCACCTATCCTACAGAAATTATCCCATGACATCCAGAAGGAAGGAATACTACCTAACTCTTTCTACAAAGCCAGTATCACCTTGATACCAATGCCAGGAAAGGATACTACAAAATAAACAAAACTATGGACCAATATCTATTATGAACATTGATGCAAAAATCCTCAACAAGATACTAGCAAACCGAATTCAGCAACACTTCAGAAAATAATTCATCATGATCAAGTGGGTTTCATCACAGGGATGTAAGAATGATTCAACATACACATATACACACATCAATAAATGTGAATCATCACATAAGCAGAAGCAAAAACAAAAATCATATGATCATCTCAATAGATGCAGAAAAAAGCATTTGATAAAATCCAATACATTTTCGTGATAAAAGCCCTCAACAAGCTGTCCATAAAAGGAATGCACCTCAAAATTACAAAGGCCACATATGACAAAACTCACAGCAAAGATCACACTGAGTAGGGAAAAGTTGAAAGCATTTCCCTTAAGAAATGGACCAAGATGCCTACTGTCACCACTTCTAGTCAACATAGTACTGGAAGTTCTTGCCAGAGCAATCAGGCAAAAGAAAGAAATAAAGAGCATCCATATCAGGAAAGAGGAGGTCAAACTGTCCCTGTTTGCCAATGATATGTTCCTGTACGTATAAAACCCTAAAGACTACATCAAAAGACTTCTAGAATTGATAAATAAATTCAGCAAAATCTCAGGTTACAAAAATCAATGTACACAAGTCAGTAGTGTTTCTATACACTAATAACAGTCAAGCTGAGAGTCAAATCAAGGACTCAATACCATTTACAAAAGCTATGAAGAAAACAAAATACTTAGGAATTTACCTAACGAAGGAGGTGAGTGATCTCTACAATAAGAATTACCAAACACTGTTGAAAGAAATTATGGATGGCACAAACAAATGTAAAAACATCCCATGCTCATGGATTGGTAGAATCAACATTATCAAAATGTCCATTCTGCCCAAAGTGATTTAAAGATGCAATGTAATTCCCATGAATTACATTGCTGAGGCTGGTCTCAAACTCCAATATCTTATTTCATATATCTAGAAATATAACCAATAATAACCAAATATAACCAATATAACCAAAATAACCAAAAATAACCAATAACAAAATAACCAATAATAACCAAAATAACCAATATCTTATTTCATATATCTAGAAAAAATAATCCTAAGCTTCATTTGGAACCAAAAAAGAGCCCAAATAGCCAAAGCAATCTTAAGCAAAAAGAACAAATTTGAAAGCATCACATTACCTGACTTCAAATTATACTACAAGGTTATTAGTTATCAAAACAGCATGATACTGGTATAAATGTAGAGACATAGACCAATGGAACAGAATAGAGAACCCCAAAATAAAAACATATGCCTATGACCAACTGATCTTTGACAAAACAGACAAAAACATACATTGGGCAAAGGAAGCCCTATTCAATAAATGGTGCTGGGAACATTGGACAGCCTCATGCAGAAGAATGAAATAGGACCTATATCTCTCACCATATACAAAAATTAATTCAAAATGGACTGAAGACTTAAATGTAAGGCATGAAACCATAAAAATTCTAGAAAAAGCATAGGAAAATCTTATAGACATTGGCCTTGGCAAAGGATGTATTACTAAGACCCACAGGCAAATATAATAAATGGGACTTAATTAAATTAAAAAGCTTCTGCACAGCAAAGAACATAATCAACAGAGTAAACAAGCAACCTACAGAATTGGAGAAAATATTTGTAAACTGTACATCTGACAAAGGACTTATATCCAAAATCTACAAACAACTCAAACAAAACAGCAAGATAAAGCAAACAGCCCCATCAGAAAGTGGGAAAAAGACATGAACAAAATTTTTAAAAAGTAGATAAATGACCAAAACCATATGAAAAAATGTTCATCATCATTAATCATCAGGGAAACATAAATTAAAACCACAATGAGATACCACATATCCCTATCAGAATGCATTATTAACAAGTCAAAAACAACAGATAGCTGGCCTGGATGCAAAGAAAAAAAATGTCTATACACTGGTGGGACTACAAACTGGCTTAACCACTATGGAAAACAGTATAGGGATTCCTCAAACAGCTAAAAATACCCCTAGTATGCAACCCAGCAATTCCACTACTGGGTATCTACCCAAAGGAAAAGAAATCATTTTATCAAAAATACACCTGCACCCAAATGTTTATTCCAGCACAATTCATAATTGCAAAGATATGGACTCAACCTATGTCCCCATGAATTCATGAGAGGATAAAGAAAATTCAGCATTATACATACACATATACATACACACACACACACACACACAGAGACCCTGGCGTACTACTCAGCCATGAAAAAGAATTAAATAATGTCATTTGCAGCAACTTGGATGGAACTGGAGACTGTTATCCTAAGTGAAGTATCTTAGGAATGGAAAGCCAAACAAAATATGTTCTCACTAATAAGTGGGGGCTAAACAATGTGTACACATGGGCACAAAGAGATATAAAGGACATCAGAAACCAAGAAGGGGGTGGGTGAGAGGGGAGTGAGGGATAAAAAGCTTACCTATTGGGTACAATAAATACCATCCCAGTGGTGGGCACAGTGAAAGCCCCGACTTCAGCATTATATGGTGTATCCATGTAACAAAATCATTTGTACCTGCTTAATATTTTGAAATTAAAAAAAAAACACAATTATCTCACTTGATCCCTTTGGCACAACTGATGGCTTTTTTCCTTACGAAACTAGTTCTCTGTCCACTTCTTATAATATCCCAACACCTGCAGGTGTACCTCTGAGTTTCATCCCCCACCCAACCTATTTTTTCATTCTTCTCATACTCTCGTAGTGATCTCCCCTGCGCCTATGGCTTCTACAAACTGGCAATGCCTGAATCAATGTCTGTGGTCCAAAACTTTCTCCCAAGCTCCATATTGAAAGATCCAACTGCCTGTGTGGCACCTCTACTGAGAAGACTCACAGGTACTTCCAACCGTCCCAAGCAGCCATAGTCATCTTCCCCATGTCTTCCTGTGTGGACCATTAGCACTCACCCAGTTGGCTTTCCAGAAACCTTGCACTGGCATGGTGAGCACATCATTGTCCCCTGTGTGTATTAATGTCACTAATTTCCAACTGATATATATTTGTTGCATCTGCCTAATCTATTCTCTACTTTATACTCAGAAAATGAACTTTAGTTATCTATTTCCTTGAGTCAGACTTTTGAAAATACAGAAAAGTACAAAGAATGGTAAAATGAACACTCATATTCCCACTACCCAGATTTTAACAGTGATGTTTCTAAAACTAAACTCTTACCATATGGCTAGTCTGTAAAATAAATACTCAATGCCGCTTCTCTGTCCTTAGGATCAAGTTCAAGCTCATTTGCAAGACTGACATGACTCTTTGTGATTTTCAGCCTCTTCTCACTCACACTTCCCCACTCAGCTATCTGAAATCCAGATCACAGCAAACCGTTTGTGTTCCCCCTAAAACGCCAAGCTTCCTCTGCAGGCCTTTCCACCTTTGAGGAAAAGTGTGTTAGAGGGATGAGAAACTGCCTGAGTATGGAACAGTGCAGAAATAAACATTGGAAAGTAGTTGGCAGTCAGCCCATAGAAGTGAGGTTTAGAGCAGCACCTTAGATCATACAAGTGACAACATCACAGAATCTTAGGATTGATCAGAAATTTATTTAAATCCATCCGTTCCTGAACTTACCCACCATGCCTTCAAAGAACCTGTATTTGAAAAGTAGTAAAGAACATGTGCCATGTTTTGCATCTTCTTGCTTTTTAATATACTAAAAGGAGGGTATATAATACATGGAGACAGATGATTATAATTCTCTAAGGCTGCTCCTGAAAGGCAAAAATCTTTCCCTTGACATCCTTCCATGGGGCAAAGGTGATCTTTGAACAGAAAAGGAAAGAAGGCCGGTAACTTCAATTAAGCAGTCCTTTTCATGAAGGTAGCAGAAGCATCTAAAAGTTTCTGGCAATTCCTTTATTTTATGAGGATAGTTTAAAGGAAACCAAGAAGGAAGAGAAATCTTTTCACTTCTTATGACAGGCCTCGCAAATTGTCTTATTTTAAGCAAATGCTGGTATTTCTTTAGCTACCTGGTTACAGTAAATGGTGCCTAGAAAATGGCAAAACAATCGTAAACCAGAATTCTCTTATTTTAGCCTGTGTAGAAATTGGTCTTCAAAGATACTTATCGCATTAAAGGAATGATGCCATTTGGATTAGTAGAAAAACTAACAAAATACTAGTATATTGTGCAACCACACTACCAGAATTATTTATGAAATGAGTAGCCAGTGTAGGGGAAAATGGATTGCACAAACAAATAAGCTGCCTAATCCACAATGGAAATTGCTCCAATTTCTGTGGATGATTTGAGATGGAAGCTTTGTTGTTTTTTTCAGAATTTAATAGTTGTTAACTGATCACACCTATGCTTCTACAATGATTTTTGTAAAATGTGAGAATAAAACCAAAGGGCTTCATTTAAAAAAAAAAAAGTAGTAATGAAAGAGAAAGAAAAGGAAATCTGTGGATGAATTTTATATATGCTGCCTGGGTTTTTGTTTAGGGGTCGACTTTCTTCATTACAAATGAGAGCTTCTCCCCAACACACACCATGGATAACATTTATTCTGGGACATAACTAACTTTCTAGTAAAGTGTAGTATTTCCAAAATGTTGCCAGTTCCATTATGTAAAATGTATACTGCCTTTTAGAACAGGTGTTTTAGAAAAATTAAACTTGTGTCAAAATAGATATCTTAATTTGTAATGGGAAGTTAACACAGATGGCCGTAATGAGGGCTCTAAACTATCAATTAATTTATTATTTAACCTTTATATCATTATGCACAGACCCTGAAAATATTCTACCCTCTAACCACAGTTTTGATCAGATGTGCTCAAAGGTGTCAGCAATACCTAGGTGATGCTCTGAATGGCATGGCAAGGTCAATAGAAAGTTGATGGAAACGCAGATTACGAGGGAAAAGGGTTTGGAAAACTCAGCCTCTGTACTATGTACAGGCCATGCTGTACATAGAGGGCAAGTGTGTGAGCACCTTTGTACACACACACACACACACACACACACAGGACTATTTCAGAAGCACAGTAAGGAAGTCAGAACATTATGAGCTCATGCTTGTCTCTAGAAACCACACCCATTGGAAGGTATCGAGGCAGTCCCTTAGATAAATTTTGTGGTCACTATTTATTTAGCACCACCTATGCTTATAAAGGATGATGCCTACCTAGTCTTTTATAAGTATGATCTCATTTTATTCTCACAATAGCCATATGTAGTAAACTGTAATATCTCTATTTTACAGATAATAAAACAAAGATCCTCTTCATCACCAAACTTCCATGTGACCTTGGGAAAAAGTAGCAAGGTCATTCATTTCCAAGCCATATTTGCTTGACAATGGCATGTTTCCCAACTTCAATAGGAATCAAATTTGATTTTATGGAAGACCTGTTAGTTTATTCCAAGGAATTTGTAATTGAGACACAGAGAAAAGTATGGATTTTATTTGATTGCATTCTTCTTTTCACAATAGTATGCTTTATTTTAAAAGCTAAGGATAAATACTGGGAAGAAGGACACAGCACAAGGTGTTAGAGATGGGCAAGGAAGGCAAAAAAAATAAGGCTGGAAATGTAATCAGGGCCAAATCATAAAAGCTCCACATGCCATCTTAAGAAGGGCTTTAGCCACAGGGTGATAAAGCACCTTTGAAGGATTTTCATCAGGAGTTTCTAGATTTAACCCCATTTATGTCTGCAGGATTGAGTACAGTGTCACCTCACTGTCTTATAGCTAAAAATTTTCAGAATTTTTAGCCTCTTGACATGTTAAAATTCCTAAAGCTTTTCTTCTGCAGTGAAACTTTAATTACTATAGAAAAGGAAACTCCTGATGTCTGTGGACTTTTCCACCCACTCAGCATGCTCAGCCCTCCCTACCTGCTCATTGCTACGGTATTCCCTGTTCCCCAACTCAAGCAATAGAGCCCTCTGATCCACACACAGAGAGAAGAAAGACAATAATCACTCAGTTCCTGTAGCATGAACCCACATAACTAATCAGCCTCTACAATGCATTTCTCCTCTAAACCATCCCCTTTACCTTTAGCTGCGTTTTCCTTGAAGCTAGAGCTTTTATCTAACTTGAAAGCTAATAAATGGAATTATTCCTTAGCAGACATCACTAATACTAGGCTAAATTTTAAAACGTTCCCTCTTTACAAGTTTAAAATTACAAATATGTTATGCCAGAATACAACCTTTAAAGTATAAGTGGGTCGTGTTTTTTAAGCTTAAATATAAAATGTGTGCTCCACAGGTTTTTTTTCTCCTTTTGGATAAAGAGAAAGTTCCTAATGAGAAAATAGAAAATGCTTTTGGTATGAGACAATCCAAAACAAACACACACATACACACAGACACACACACACACACACACACACACACATACACACACAATTTCTGCTTTTGAAGATTGAATGGTAATGCAGAAAGAGTTGTTTAAAAGGAGTTATAGAATGCCTGAACAAATAACATCCCAAATATTTCAAGTTATCACCCAGGAGGGAATTTCTACTAGCACATGCTGCAATATGCCACGGGCAGATGAGAGCCTCTAATTCCGAACATAAGCTGGGCCTCCACCTATAAAAAATTCTACAAGCAACAGCATGCCCTGGCTAGAATAATGATGTATGACTTGTGGCTGAAAACATTCCACAGCTCGACAGATGGCTCTCTTCTGGGGTTTGAGACAGGCAGGCATCAGGCAATATCCTGACAAGAGTGAAATACTGACCCAGAAAGAAAAAAATCAGAGCCCAGGGAGATGGCATATCTTTTGTGAAGTGCACCATTTTCTAGGCGTGCCCTGCAGGAAGCTCCCCCCAACACAATAACAAAGCAATTGCTTTATTACAGAAGCATGTCGGGGAAATCATAAAACAAGAGCCATTGGTGCAAGTGCAATTCTATGAGTTATTTTTATTACACTGAGATATTAAGATTTTGTTTGTTTATCTCTGCATTCAGAAGCTAAATCTTGTTATTGTACATCTACATTTTTTAACTCAAAGTTTATCCCTCTGGCATATTCCAACCCAAATTCCTTATATTCCCAGTGAAGATTCTCTTCTATACCAGGGAGAAAAAAAAAACATATAGCTGTTAACTGATGATAAGCCTGTGCTTGGTCCTGTGAACAGCCCTACCCATCCACCAGGACATGCACTGGCTCAGTGCAACCCGAATTCACTGCCTTCCTTCCAAAACCCAATTCTCCTCTGGGTTCCCCAAATAGATAAAGGACTGCCATCCACCTTCCACTGTCCAATCCAGAAACCTAGGACTCATGTTCGCCTCCTGTTACCAGCCAATAACCAAACCCTGTTACTTTGACACCAGAATCTTTCTCCAGCCTGTTTCTCTCCAGCTTAACTGCCACGTCCCAGGCCAGCTCATTGCTGTCTCAGCTCTGAACTCTGCAACTCGTAGCCAGGGTGGTCTGCCCCAGCACAGCTAAAATTGAGTTTCTCTTGCTTAAAGCCATTCTAGCAGCTCTTGGCAGATTTTAGAATAAAGTCCAAAGTGCTTACCATGGCTTAGGAAGCCCTTTAGCTTTCATCTGAATCCTCATCCCTTGCCATGCCCCACCTTCCACTCTATGCCCTTACCTGTCTGAACACTATATGGCTTTCCCAAAGTGCTGTGCTCTCTTGGCACCTGCTCATATGTTGCTCCCGTTGCCTCAAACAAGCATCTTCCACCCCCCTGCCTCCTGTTCTTGAGCATCGACTCAGCTTTTTTCTGTCACTTTTTCTCCAGTAGATGCCCCTGTTATCTTCTCATAACCCTCTCTCAAGTCACAGTACTTGTTGGTGTCTGGTCATGTCATAGGGTATCCCGAGATTTAGGCTCAGAACTTAGAACATTTTAGACATTTAAATATTTGTTCAATGAATGGATGGACACTTGTTGAATGACTGCATGATATCCTGAATTAATAAATCACATTCCCGATTATTTTAGCAACTAATAGTACATCTCTCTGCCTCCTCCAACCACCACCCCTCCTCTCTCTTCCTGTTTCTTACTGACTTCTGCCCTGATCTGGTTCCTAACCTGGTCCCTCCTCAGACCCTCTGGACTTGGCGTGTGTGTGTGTGATATCCCTGCTGTCTGAGCCATGGCTTTCCCACAGTGTCTCTGATCTGGCATGCCCCCTTGCTCCCCTATCCTCCTTTGAGCAGGGCCAGCCTCATGGAACATTTGGACACAGCCGCTCAGTTGCCTCCCGCCTGGCCCAGTCACCCAGGGAGTTAGAAGTCGGACATTTTAATACACATCCACAGTTCCTCCTCCTTGAGTCCCTCCTCAAGACTTAAACAAAATTGCATGATTTTTGTCTCTGTGATTATGGCTATGATGTTGAGGCAGGACATACACAACTTTGTAGGCAGATGTGTCCCTGTGGCACCAAAGAATGAAGGTCAACTCAGGTATGTGCACATGCCCTTCAGTCACAGGTGCCTCCAATAGCCACTGCCATGGCATCATCAGCTCATTGCTTGTCTTCATGTCAAAGAGTCATAGAGATCCATCCCAGAGATGTGGGTATCCATGGACGCCCAGGGCTCAAACTTCGGGGAATTTTGTTCTTATAAACCAACTGTGCCACACTGTAAAGGAAAGTTGTGGCAACCCAGCACAGAGGACTCCGCCAACTTTTTGGCCTCACTGCAGGGTTTGCTCAACAGCCCCACCCACCATCCTCTTCACTGCCAGGAGTCACAGGCCAATGATGTTAGGGCACTGCAGCTGAGCACCACTGGCCTAGAATATTCCCACACAACACTTAAACCCCAAGTCCTCACACCAGCTCCCTGAGACCCTCCCATTCCCACCTCTCTTCTACTTCCCTATATGTTTTCCACTTACTTTGGTCTTGATTTCTGCCACTCTGACCTTGGCTATGAGATCCTGGTCTTGATTTGGTGTCTACACGTGGACTTCCGGGTGTACAACACCTGGCTTTCCTCCAAGACTCTGATTGGGTCATTCTCCAGCTTAAGAGTCTAACTTCAGGGCATCAACCTATCCTAAGGCCAGTTGGAAGTAGAAGGGGGGAATGGTAGAGTCAAAAATAATAATAATGACCCAGTATTGCCAAGTGGGCAACACACTTCCTGTGGGTGCTCCTCATAGAGAGCTCTTTATCCTAGACTTGTGTAGACTGAAACCTAAGGCTAGTGTTGGAGGTCAGCTATGTTGCAATTGACTGATAAAATGAATCCGGTAGATTTTGAAGAGCAATCTGTCTCCTATTTATCCTACCTCCAGATACCCTGCTGTCCTTCTTTAAGGCATTTTTAATCTGAAAAGTGCACACTTCTTAAAACATACAAGGTGGAACTGAAAATAACACATCAGACATCACAGAACTGTGAGCCAGCCTTTAAGCAGAAAGTTGGAATCTTGATTTCAAAAGCCATTAAAAGCCATCCTTTTTCTTCACTCCCTTCACCTGCCCATCCGATTGCTTTTTAAAAAAAGATGCAAGATCTCAAGGAGAAGAGGGTGCAAAAAATAGAATGCCACTTTTTTTCTCTTCACTCTCTCACGGATAATGATGTGGGAACATCAGTCGGTATAGATAACCAGTGTAAATTAAAAGCTTAACTGGAATCTTGTAAAAGGCCATCTCCACTCCCTCTTGTCTACTCCCATTCTTGCACAACGCACAACATCACAACTTGAGAGAAGGCAAAAAAAAATCATCTCTAGAAAACTCAGCAATAACCAGCTGTTCAGTGAAATGTCCTTTCTTAAGCCTCAAGCCTTTGATTAACGAGTTTAATTTAAAGAGATTTCTCCTTCTCCCACTTAAAACTGAGCTGCATGAAGTGTTGTCTTTGCTTATCATGATCATATGGAGTGTTTATAGGCCAAAGGGCGTCTTGAAAATCTAAGACAGACTGAAGACATTTTTAAATGATTAGGGACAGCACTTCCACCCCAATACTTTCCATGGTATGATTAACTTCAGGGGAAATTTAAACCATAAAACCCATAATACAAAGTCAAATGTTCTGAAGGATTTACTCCTGTGGATTTAGAACTTAATAAAAAATACAAAAGTTCATTAAAGTCAGGCCACAAATCAGGCTCTTTATTCTGGTTAGGGGCAATTAGAGGAAAATATACAAAAGAAAACATCTGAATCATCATGATACTGGATTTTGCTGCTCTGTCCAAACCTCTGCCTAAGTCCATGCCCAGTGCCCTGCTAAGGGGACCAGGACCCCATGGGACAGAAGTCCTACTGATGAACACCTGATTAAAGGTGGGCACTCAAGAGTTTCTTTCAGAGAGATTTGAATTTGTACACCAACCTTGTAGTTATATAGCCACAGGTACAGGACTGGGAAAGTTGTATAAACAAACTCAAGTGCTGACTTAATTTTGGAATGGATGCAGTAATACTATGAGGGTAGAGGCGGAGACAGAGAGAGAGACAGAGGAGTATCTCAAAGCTTTCAGTTTTACTTTCTGCAAAACAACATTGGAGTTCCCTGAAATAAACTGCTTTTTCACTTGAGCTTTCCTAAGGGATTTCTGTTGCTTGCCACAAAGAGATGCCAGCCCATGCCGTTGTGTATCTTCCACGTGTCGTTTCACTGTGATCTGTATTTTCCTGGGTTAAACCGTACTTTTAGGCAATTATTATGTTTCTTAACAAAAATCCAATCGTTGGCAAATTGCCTCAGGCTCCCAGTGGTTTTATGACTGTGGAATTTTATTAAACATATGACAAGGCTAGAAACTACATCCTCGGTTTTCAAGAATTTGTAACAAAACAGAGTTTAAGTCAAATCTCTCTGTAGTAAATGAAGCACAAAAAACAAATTACTATGAATCCACTGAAAGAATAAAATTTCTGTCAAAGGCCCCTCATAGTTACTCTTTAATCTGTATCCCCCACACCTTTCTCAATCATCTGGAATCTTTGATGATTTTATTTTGTTTTGTTTATGCTTTGGGAAGCATTTGGGGAACTAAATAGGTTTTGCCGGATGTTAGAGGTAGGAAGTAGCAATCAACTACAATCTTTGACGCCAAAACAATAAAATTATGAAGAACTCATTTCCCTTCTCCTTTTTCCCCTGGAAATGAAAACAGTGCACAATCAAGCACATAAATTGTAGAGGATAAATGACATTTAGAAACAATGACCAAAATAAACAAATGCATTGCAAAATACAATATGCCCAGCTAAGTCAAATTTCAGATAAACAATGAATATTGCACAAGACATATATATATATTATACCTAAAAAATATTTTTAATTTGCTAAATCTAGCAACCTTGACTTATCCTCTTGTCTCAAAAATTCAAATGAAGCACCTAAAGCTGAAAACATTGGGTTTATAAACACCTCAATGTCCCTAAAACGAGCTGCTAGACACACCTTGCTTTCGGGTTTGGATTCTGCCTCAGCTTTGGTGCTTAGGGTTCCTTAATCCCCCATCTATTCTTTACACTCCTGCCGAAATTGTCTTTCTAAGATTCCACTTTGCCTCTATCGTCTACTGTAACTGGCAAGCTCCTTCAGGGCAGGGCCCCGTCCAATTGTCTGTTTCCTCCGAATCCTGAGAACACATAAAAGATGTTCAAAATAAATGTTCACTGAGATAAAATGTTTGCCTCTGGCCTTCTACATCAGTCCCAGACTTCTCTTCTTGGCTTTTGAGAGTTTTCAAGCCTCAACCGAATAGTTTTATTGTTTATTTCTTCTCAACAAGAACCTTCACATTTATTAAGATTTTGTTCTTGCTGTTTCCCAAACAAGCTCTACTCATCCTGCCCTACTGCTCATGCTAATGTAGAAGCTCTTCCTGCAATGCCTTACCTCTGCACCCTGAAGATTTACACAAACTTTACTTGAGTTCCAGCTCACGTACCACATTCTTCAGGATGACTTCTTTGATTGTGCCATCCAGTGCCATCTCTGTTTCATGAAACCTCCAAGTTAGAAGTGAGAGCACATCACAAAGTGTCACCTTCAATGGTTTGCTAATTGCAGGGTCTGTTAGTTCAGTCACCCCAGCTGTGAGGTCCTTAAAATCAAAGACTGTGTCATAAATGTCTCTGTCTGCCCTCTTAGCATAATGCTTGTCCAGTGGACATGGCCCACAGAAAGGCATTGGATATTATTTCCATCCCTTTTAGCACTTCCTATCAAACCACTAGAGCATAATTCATGGCTTAAAACCTCCAAGAGCAATGAAGGAATAGGGTATTGGCAGTTTCATTGCCCACCTTGTCAGGTCTTACCTAGTCAACATGCAAATATTCTAATTTCCAACAAGCTACTGGGAGCTGAAACTTAGGTTGCCTTAGTTGATTTTCCAGAGGCTGAACCCCATGTGCCAAAGATAATTTTTAAAAACTCTACTGTAGACAAAAATCAAAACTTAGAAAGTTATTTAGGGGCTTAGGGTTAGGAGCATGGTACTTTAATCTTGAGCCTTCCACAAATTTTAGTCAATCCAACAAACTTTTAAAAATCAAAACCCATTTTGGTGTGCATTTCTCTGACTACAAGAGGTCGAGTATCTTCATGTTTACTAGACATTTGCATTTCCTCTTCTTTCAATAACCGGTTCATATACACAGTATACTCAGCTGCCTATTATGGTTTGGGCTCAGTTTGAAATCTGAACTTGAGATGTAGTTTTGGGAGTCAATAGGAGTGGTCATTGAAGTATCAGTGTTGGAAAAGACAGACAGGGAGGGTGGTAGATATGAGAATCCAACTGTGCTTGTCAAAAACTATATAGATTTTTATAGTTAATTTTTCAGAATTATCCATTTAGCAACGGCCAAGTGAACCAGAAATGAACAATTTAAAACTTAATCTTAAGCCCTCTGCTCACATTTGATGTTATAGGATTTTTATTGGCATAAACTAAATCATGTTTCCAAGAATCAAACATATTGGTAAGTGGGAAATTTCCAGAAGGCAATATCAATAAAGCTGTGTCTGCCACTCCGATTTGACACTGTGAGATAGAGATAAATCTGGCAAGGGATAGTGGCTGCATTGAGCTCTGTGTAGAACTGATAGTGGTCCAAAATAATGAAATCATAGCATCTGCTCTGACTGGGTATAAATTGTTTAGAGCAATTTCTCTGGCTACTGGGCCAAAGTCAGAATTATGCACTGCAGATTGGAGAGTCAGAAATGTTGACGTAGAGTTCAACATTAAGCAAAACAATGCATGTTGTTGTAAGTTAACCATCATATTAGCTGTGGAGGGAAATAATTTTTAGAGATGCCAAAGGGTCAGGATATACCATTAGCCACTTTACTGTAGCAGAATTTGCTAAGGGCATGATTACAGGCCAGTGTGGTTGGCTGATGTAGTAACCAAGAACTAATACTATAACCAAGAATTGCTGAATACATAGGAGTCTGCAAGGTGTGATAATGTTGTTATCAGCCCCTGGTTTGGGGATCATGAGAGCTATTTTTGTTCCTCCACATATCGAGAGAAAGTCAGAGGACAATAATAAAACTCCACCATTGTGAGATCCCATTCCAGCTCTGATATCCTAGAACCAGTAAAAGCAGAGAGGCAATGAGACTACCCAATGATGCTTTTCTCACTCCCAAACTGTATTCATCAAAATAATAACAATGGTAACAGCAATGACAGCAACAAGAGTTAACAATTAACAAGTGCCTTCTCTATGTCAGGGACTATGCTTCTCATAATGCTTAACCCATAGGTAGGGTGGATCATTTAGGAAGTAACTCGTGGCTTGGCACAATCTTTCTGGAGATCTTTCCTGTCTCCAGAACTTCCTGAGTGTGCAGATTGATGGATCTTGCTATTAAAGAAGCAATATTCAACTCTAACCTCATATGCAATATACAGTGTGAGTCCAATGTTTGGCTTCATTATTTCTTCTTTTTGGTCTTGGTTGGATATCTGTGCAGTCATATAAGAAAGTAAATTAGCCCTATAAGTGAACTCCATTTAATGCTGAATAGGAACACTTCCAAATTCAGTGATCTTATGAGATTTAAAGAGGAAAGGCGGTAACAAAAGAAACTGACTAGTTGCTTTGGATACCTAGTTTTAAAAAAATCTGGCCCACTACCTAGGAACTACTCAGATCTTGGAAAGACTCTAAAGAATCCTTGTTTGTAGAGTTGGGCTATTTTCAAATAGCTATTTTTATGATTCACTTCTATTCTGAGGGACAAATGGAAAAAGAATTCTTGAACTTTTCTGCAAAACAATTGCCAAGTTTTGTTTTACCATAGTGACTCAGAGAATCACAGTTACATTGTCCTGACCTAGGAAGTCTTCATTCTATTTTGGGAAGTAAATAGACTAAAACAAGATTTTTTTTTTTCTTCTCCACTGAAGAGATGTTCGGTACTCTGTTCTGGGACATGGTCAGTTCATTGTATATGGTGGAGGTGGCCTTGGCCAACCCTGGGGAATAAGTGACATCTGGCTTTACCCCAGTTACTGTTTGGGGTTCTCTCTGGATCACAAAGGTTACTCATTTGATTTTTTTTTAATTTTGATTTAATTGTAAGAAATAACAAAGAGATAGTCTGTACACCCTTAATCCAGCTTTCCCTGATAGTAACACCTTACACAACTATAGTACAATATCATAAACATGAAATTGATATGGATTTAATTCACTAATCTTATTGAGATTTCACCAGTTTTACATGTGTGTTGTGTGTGTATATGTGTATGTATTTAGTTCCATGCAGTTTATCACATGTATAGACTTGTGTGACTATCACAGTCAAAATACAAAACAGTTCAA
Source organism: Microcebus murinus (assembly GCF_040939455.1). Lineage (NCBI taxonomy): Eukaryota > Metazoa > Chordata > Mammalia > Primates > Cheirogaleidae > Microcebus > Microcebus murinus. The sequence continues at coordinate 138,984,212 of NC_134104.1, forward strand.
TGACAACCACTAATCTCTTATTCCACTCTGATTTTTTTCATTATAAGAATGTTATATGGAACATAAGAATGTTATATTTTTACATTATAAGAATGTTATATGATTCAATGGAATCATATGGTGTAACCTTTTGAGATGAGTTTTTTCACTCAGCATAATTCATCTGCAATCCATCCAAGTTGTTGCATGTATCAATATTTTGTTCCCTTTTATTGCTAAGTAATATGCCATAGTATTGTGCCACAATTTGTTCAACCATTCACCCACCGAAGCATATTTTGGGTTTCTTTCAGTTTGGGGTTATAACAAATAAAGATGCTGTAAACATTCATGTGTGAATATAAGTTTTCATTTATCTGGGAAAAACATCATAGAGTATAATTCTTGGGTTGTATGGTAAGTATGTGTTTAGTTTTATAAGAAACTGCCAAACTATTTTCTAGAGTGGCTATACCATTTTTACATTATCATAGTAATGCATGAGTTTCTCCATGCCCTTGCCAGAATTTAGTGTTATAACTCATTTATTTAAATTCTTTTATTCATTATGATAGGTGTGTAGTTCTACCTCATTGAGGATTTAATTTGCATTGCATTTCCCAGATGGCTAATGATGCTGAACACCTTTAATGTGCATATTCACCATCTGCACATTCTCTTCAGTGAAATGTCTGTTCATGTCTTTTGCTCATTTTGTAATTGGATTGTTTGTTTGATTTTTACTGGTGAGTTCCAAGAGTTCTTTACATATCTTTACATATTCTAGACATCAGCCATTTGTCAAATATGTGGTTTGCAAATATTTTCTCCCAGTCTGTAGCTTGCCTTTTCATCCTCTTAACAGTCCTTTGCGTAGCAAAAGTTTTTCATTTTGATGAAGTTCTATTTATCAGTTTTTTCTTTTATGGATTGTGCTTTTGGTATAAGGTTTAAGAAATCCTTGCTAGCCTTAGGTCCTGAAGATTTTCACCTCTATTTTTTTCTAGAAGTTTTATAGTTTTACATCTTACATTTAAGCCGATGATCCACTTTGAGTTAATTTTTGTGTAAGGTATGAGGATTAGATTGAGGTTCTATTTTTTGCATATGAATGTCCAGTTGCTCCAGCACTACTTGTTTGAAAAAACTGTTTCTCTTTCGTTGAATTGTTTTTGCACTTTTGTCAAAAATCAAGCATATTTGTGTGAGTCTATAACTGGGTTCTCTATTCTATTCCATTGATCTATGTGCCTATACTTCCACCAACACCACATTGTCTTGACTACTATAGCTATATAATAAGGTATATAATAAGTATTAACATTAGGTAGAGTGATTACTCCCAACTTATTCTTCTTTTTCAAAATATTTTAGTTATTCTGGGTCCCGTGCATTTCCCTATAAATTTTAAAATAAATTTGTCTATGTCTATTGAAAACTATGCAGAGCTTCACATGCAAAAGAGTGAAGTTGAGCCTAACACCATACACAAAAATTAACTCCAAATGGATCAAATGCCTAAATGTAAGACCTAAATCTAGAAAACTTTTGAAAGGAAACAGGGACAAAGCTTCATGACATTGGATTTGGCAATGATTCCTTGGCTATGACACCAAAGGCGCAGGCAACAAAAGCAAAAATAAACAAATTGGGCTTTATAAAAATTTATAAATTTTGTGCATTAAGAGACACTATCAACAAGGTAAAAAGGCAACTGACAAAACTGAAGAAAATATTTGCAAATCAATAAGGGATTAACATCCAGAATATGGAGAGAACTCCCTAAAACTCAGCAAAAACAACAACAAAAAAAACCCCAAACAGCCCAATAAGAATGATAAAAAGACTCAAATAGACATTTCTCCAAAGAAGACATGCAAATGGCCAATACGTATATAAAAAGATGCTCAACATGACCAATCATTAGGGAAATGCAAATCGAAACTCTAATGAATTTTCACCTCACATTTATTAGAATGGCTACAATCAGAAAAACAGAAAATAACTAGTGTTTTCAAAGATGTGGAGAAAATGGAAGCTTTATATACTGTAGGAGGGAAAGAGGGAAATGGCATACATAGCCCCTGTGGAAAACAGTATTGCAGTTCCTCAAAAAACAAAAAAAAAAAAAATAGAATTACCATATGATACAGTAATTCCACTTCTGGGTATATACCCAAAATAATTGAAAGCAGAATCTCCAAGAGATATTTGTACACCCCTGTTCAGAGAAACTAAAATGTGGAAGCAACCTAGTGTTTGTCAGTGGATGAATGGATAAGCAAAATGTGGTATATACATATGAAGGAATATTTTTCAATCGTAAAAAGGAAGGAAGTTCTGACTTATGCTAAGTAAAATAAGCTAGTCACAAAAAGACAAATACTATATGATTCCATGTATATGAGGTACTTAGAGTTGTCAAATTCAGAGAAACAGAAAGTAGAATGATGATTGCCAGGGGCTAGAGGGAAGGGAGAAAATGGAGAGTTGTTTTTTAACCAATATAGAGTGTCAGTTTTACAAGATGAAAAGAGTTATGGAGATGCATGGTGGTGGTGATAGTAGAACAACATTGTGAATGTAAATGTATTTAATACCACTGAACTACACATGGAAAAATGATTAGGATGTAAATTTTATGTTATATGTATCTTACTACAAGAAAAAAAATTGGAAAAAGAATAAAACCATACTGGAACTTTGATAAGATTTGCATTAAAGTTACAGATGGATTCAGTGAGAATTTGACATTTGCTATGTTGAATCTAGCAATGCATGAACACCACTTTGATTTTAATTTTCTCCTGCAGGTTGCTTTGCCTCTGCTCCTGAATTAAAATGCTCCCAGGGCTCACATATGAGTTTCTTACAGCCTTTGGATCCAGAGCTATCATCACTAGTTCTGGTCTCTAGCTAAATCCTCTATGATTGTAGCTTAGGCTACTATCTAGAGCATTATGGAAAAAGCCAAAACTTGTGTTTGAATTCTACCATAGCTAGGTGTTAGCTGAGTCACCTCAAGTCCCAATTTCCTGCTTTGTGAGATTCCTTGCAGTATAGGCCTTAAATAGGAGCTATCATTATTATTATTACTGTGACACAAGCTCCTACCACTTACCTAACTCAGTGTGTACAGTTAGACTTTAGCATCTAAAAATGCCAAGCTGCCATCATTTTTATTAGTGATATTTCACCTATTTTTATCTATCATTCCCATTTGTTATAATCAATCCAGGCTCTAATATAATTCATGTTTTTTTTATCTCCATTGTTGAAAATTAACAATGAAAAAAAGCAAAGTGACATGGACAGAGTCTGACATACCACTAGAGAAATCTCTTCTCATTTAGGTCCTTTGGTTGTAATTAACAGAAACACATTCCAGGAAATTGGGCAAAGGATATAAAATAAGAGGAAGCCCAAGAACTATGCCTGGGAGCAACAGTACTAGGCAGCAGCAAAATTAGGTCCATGACAGCCTTGCCCAGGAGGCTGGCTCTGGAGTGAATGAGCTATAACCATCAGCTGTTTGCGGGTGTCATTCTATTGAAGAGGTGAAGAGCCAGGAGAAAGGTCTTCGTGGCTGAGCTCAGGGCTTGTGATTGACTTCTGGCCTTTCCAGAGCAGCACAAAGAAGAATTTGGACAGTGAGATCTCTCAGCATCTGTAATAGAACAATTCCACCTGCGTTTCCTGCCCTCAAGTGAAATCAGGGTGCTGTCATGAGAAATAGGAGTACTTAGATACCACAAAGTGCCAAAAGTCCATTCTAATTTTTACTCATTTGATAGTGATTCATTGATAAGCACTCTCTGACCATAGTCATTCAGCCAGAAACAGATCCACCCAATTGTCCAGAAACAGATCCACCCAATTGTCCAGAAACAGATCCACCTAATTGTCCAGAAACAGATCCACCTAATTGTCCAGAAACAGATCCACCTAATTGTCCAGAAACAGATCAACCCAATTGTCCAGAAACAGATCCACTCAATTTTGTCCAGAAAACAGATTCACCCAATTGTCCAGAAACAGATCCACCCAATTGTCCAGAAACAGATCCACTAGGTCCACCAAAGATGTGTTGACAGATTGACAAAACGTCTTGTTCAAATGCAGGTATGAGAAGCCTATGGCATCCTACGGGAACCTGGCACAACTTCACACTGGTGTTTGAGCTGCCACACTAGTTGCATAGTGACCCCAAGTTCCCCACTCAGCCCCAGGACTCAAATTTTCTCCTTGACAAAAAGGGGATGATAGTTCCAATCTCACACTTTGGTGGGGTTTCATAAGGAACTAACTACCTTATTTGTTATCTGTTTGCTAGTTATAACCCCAACTGCCTCTTTATAAGCATAGAGACTAGGTGGAAGGCCCTCAATTCTGTTTAGTTGTTTTTTTTTTTAAATGAGCTTAGGAGTACACACCAGGAAGAAGAAAGCTGAAGGGAGAATTGAGTTGCTCTGCAAAAGAGAAGAAAGAGAAATGTAAGCCCTCAGGACATCTGGAGCAACCTGGGAGGGAGAGATGAGGAACAGGGCTGTAGAAGAGGGGGAAGCCTCCCCAAAGAGGCAGTTTCACATGAGAGGGCACGTGTTACAGGACTAAGGCACAGTCAAGGTAACTGAACCCAAGTGGCAGAGAAAGCCAACAGCCCACAAACACCCATCCCATTTACATCCCCACCCTAGGAAGTTGCACAGATCTTGTAGGTAACACTCCATGGACCATAGAATTGGAGGGACAGGTAAGATTCCAACTGACTTCTGGGTTATATATATTTGCATTCATATTTGAGAAACAATAGAAAATTGAAATCTCTAGTCCTTGGGTGATTTTTCTCAAGCAGAAAAAAAGGGGGAGGAGGGGAAGCTCTTTGTTCTGTTATTCCAATTTTAATCATGTATTTATTTTCTAAGGTCATAAATGATTGTTTATATGTTTCCATGAGTTAAATCACACTTCAGGATTTTTGTTTGTTTGTAGTTGTTGTTTCCTGCTGTGGATTTTAACACAGATGCCTTTCCTTTTGAACCAAAAGTATTGATAACCATTGCCCTACAACGGCTATGTGCTCGATTACTTGGTGGGCTCTTTTGCCTTCTGTTGATGTACACAATTAATTACAGGCATGAATCGTGTGTGTCTGCTATGTAGGAGAACCCAAGCTAAGATTGGCTGCCACCCACCACTCCCCAGAATGTGCCTACCCACAGCCTCTGCAGAACACGTAGCCCCAGGAGGAGATATTTATACCATGTGGCCTGGCCATGCTGTCCTCAGCCAGGGGTGCAAATCTAGGCAAGAGCCGTCAAACCATAGACTGTCCATGACCTCTGGAGTGGCCAGAGGTGAAAAGACAAGCTACATCAGTCAGATTCTCTTTCTTGGGAATTTGAAAAAGGGAATGGGAAAGGAAGAATACTGAAACTATACATTAAGGAAGGCTGTGAGGTAGCTTCATAGGTTACCTCATGAGGAGTCATGAGCAAGCCAGGATTAGGAGAAAGCAATTCCATGGTAAGAGGAGAATAAAGCAGACATAGAAAATTGATAGCATCATATTAACCTCAACCTATTCCTGCCCCAGATATGAGCCAATAAAAGCCATTCCCTTTGCTTCTTACATTCTCTCTCCTTCCTCTCCCCATCTCCTCCCTTCTTTGCCTAAATCCACCAAGGCAGAACTGTTAGAGTTTTGCCACCAGAGATGATGAAAATAAATCATCCCAACTCCCTTGTTTTTCCCCATCCAGGCTCAGCTCTACAAGGGATACACTGACCACTTCATCACAGGGAGGCATAATGACACCAAGCCCTTCCTTTGTTTTCTCAAAATGTCCAGATGGAAAGAACATCTGAGAATGCAAGGTTTTCCCATCACAGTGCTCTTCCCTCTTTTTGAATCTAATTGTGGCATTAGAAAAAGAGAGATTGGCTCTTGCAAACCTCCCAGTGAAATGCCTACTGTAACACATCATTAGTCAAATAAGAAACAACAAGGTCAGCACGATGTGGGAGAAACGGCAATGTGAAATTTGCTGTCAATTCAGAACTGGCAGGTTTGTAAGGAAAGGAAAGAGAAATGGGACATAAAAGTAGCATCACTACAGGCCACAATATATAGGTGTGCAGGAAGAAAATACAGTCAAGAGTATTTTCAGGATGTGGCAAGAGGTTGTGGCTCAACCAGAGGAATTTATATCTGTAACTGGCCTCCCCAACACGATAAAACTGCACAAAAGCTACTTTTAGATTTTGAAGATCAAACAGCTCAATTCAAAACATAGATAATAAAATAACAACCACTGCTTAACAAGGAGTAGGAGAGAAAAATCATTTGCTACATTTCCCTGGATCCACTCCATACCTCCAACACACAATCCTGAGCAGTTAATTTATTAAAGTATGGATGGCTGCCACAGATGAGGGGAAACACGCTACCAGTGATGGAAAAAGAAACAGTAGACAGGAGATCCTTCACTAGCAGTTAAACATGAGTAAGATTTCAGAAGCCAGAGAAAGTACGATAGCAGGTGACTGAGTCAGGGGAAAAGAGAAGTGCTGTTTGCCCTAGATCAGTAAAAAGGATCTATATAAAAAGAATCCCTATTTAATTTTTTAAAAGTTTAGATTTTAAAATAAACTGTTGGTTATTGTTTATTCAATTAAGAAATTAAAAGGATTTCCTGAGATTGACCAATTTTCTAGTTTTGACATCAGCCATGGCTGTCACAGACCAAGAGGCAGATGAGAACACACTCCCTGCCACAACCTAACTCTTAAACAGAAGATCTCCATCCAGTGACCCTTAAAAAGATTCTGAGGACTATAAAGTCACAAGAATGACATCTTGAAGCTGACAGTATATAAGCTGGCTGAAGATGACATTTCCAACTACCTCTCCTTGTCAACCCATAGGAAGCATTGGGTGAGGGAGACAGATCTGTTGAGATGCTCACAGACTTGTATGTGTGGCACTTTAATGGTGAGATAAAAAGGAATTGGACATCTCATTTACATTTTCCTACCACCATCCCTTCCTTACGATTTCTCCCTGCCCCCTAATTCAATCAGATGCTTAGTAGCCAGAGATAAACAGGAAGACAGTGTAGAAAGCAGATGATAAAAATGCCTGCTCTAAATAAAGAGTCGATAAGAGTTTTTGATCCAAAGTAATGAGTGGTTTTTGTTTGAAGCCCCAGCCAAAAAAATAATAATAATTAATAATAATAATTCAAAATATTCCCTCTTTTTCTCCTAAAGTCCTTTCTTCCCCGGTCTGGCAAATAGTAATGCACTAAAGAAACATTTTCATCTTTGTGTCCAAACATGCTATTCAAAGTAGGGTTCTATGTGAGATAGCCCCAGGGAACTTTCTGGAAGAAAAAGGCAGCCCCAAAAATTGGATGCACAAACTGTTTTAAGGTTTTAAGATTTGGTGAAGTATATTGTGCCTTTGCTGTGCCCCAAGCCAGAAATGGAAAAAAGAAAAGAAAAAGAATCAGTAAAACAAATGGCTTTCCAGGCACTGCAAAGGGACTCCGTATTTCAATAGGTTTGCAAAAATGCAGCAAGCAGGAAAAGCAGTGTGCCCAACACAAAGCGACCCAGACCCTGGAGCTTCTGGCTGGCAAGTTGCCCAGCAGAGAGAATAGGATGTTATTGAATTTGCAGGCATCTCAGCCAGTGATGAAGGTGGAAGAATGTTGCAAAAGGATAAGGGAAGGAACAGGGATTGGAAAGCAGGAATGGAGGGCAGGTAAATTCTGGATGTAGAAAATTATTTTTCAAGCATAGAAAATACTATTAAACTATTTTTAAAAAATACCACTATTGAAACTATTAAAAAAAAATACCACTGGAGAAGTAATGTATAAAACGTGTCCTTAGTAAGGGGACGTATGACAAAGGGTATATGCGTCATGAAATATACTCTGTGGTCAAGACCCTCTAACCACTAAGACCACAGATAATTAAATAGAAAAATCCAATCAGGCAGAAGGAAGGCACACTCCAAGTATTTAATAATACGCCACTTCATTGAGTATTCACACTCTAGTCCCAGGCCCAGATTTGCGATAAGAGCAAAAATATAAACACACACATATGCGAACACACACACACACACATACCCAGAGGCAGAACATCCCAAGACCCAAGCATGGGAGGAGGCAATGAGAAAACTCATTCACAAGGACTTTTTAATTGCTTTGCGTTTGTTTTTCATCTTCTCTCTCATTTCTTCTGATGGTGATTATGATTGTATTTTGAAACCATGATCCACCACTGCAGCACTGTAATTACATAAATATGACATTATAAATGAAGGTTAGCGCCAGAAATAGCACAGCAGAGAGGGGTGCAATTTGTCTTTGTGGATGCAAGGGTATGTGCGTGTGTATATAAAGACCGCCCATTTCTACAGCGTTTAAAAATCATTTGCTAGTCCATTAAGGGGACTCTAGGAAATAGAACAAAATCCTCAGGCCCATTTCCAGCTGAAGAATACAAAGACAAGAAAAGACACGTTACTTTGGTCATAACAAATGGAAATGATGAGGTAAGAGCCAGACTTGGATGGAGCTCAGATTCCTCAACTGGCTTATAGTTGAGGGGCTACCAATGGCTCCACTTGTGGACCAAAATCGGTCTGGGGCAGTTCAGCTGGGCAACAGGCTCCTCTGTGTCACTAGACCTTAGGGCATATCTCTTAACCTCCTGTATCTCCTTTAGAGAACCACCTCTCTCCCCTAATTTCACTCACGCTTGAGGGCAGGTCTCCACCCAGAATCTTCAAACAATAGTGATAGGGATTGGACAATAAACAATCCAGTTTCTTCTACTCTCATGGAAAAGGAAAATTCTTAAGTGCGTACCACACAGCATGTGTGGTAGTTCTAAAATATGTTAAATTCTTTGAGCCTTTATTCTTTAAAGGATAGAGACTGATTTCCTTCCTCTTGAATGTGGGCTATACTAAATGACTCACTAAGAATGACCAGAATAGGACAAGAGTGATGCTAAGTGACTCCCATAGCATAGCTCATGAAAGACCTGCTTCTCTTTTGGACCACTTCTCCAGGAGAAAACCAGCCACCATGTCTTGGGGACACTCAAGCAACTCGTGGAGAAGTCCACACAGCGACAAACTGAGTTCTCCTGCCAACACCCAGCACCAGCTCACCGGCCATGTGGCTGAGCCACCTTGAAAATGGATCATCCAGCCCAATTCCAGCCGTCAGTTGATTTCAGCCTTGACTGACATCTTGACTACATGTATACTTACATGAGATCCTGAGCCATACCTACCCAGAGAAGCCACTCGCACATTCCAGACATATAAAAAATGTGTATGTAGTAAATATGTATTGCTGTCTTAAGCCACCAAATCCTTGGGTAATTTGTTATGCAGCAGTAGATGACTAATACAGAGTCCCCATGGTGGTGACCCCAGTTACCATAGCTACCACTTGCCCATCAATTCTCTCACTGTGCTTCCTTGAATCACTTCCAAAATAAAGGACTTTCACTTGAAATCCTTGTCTCATTTGCTTTAGGAGTCTAAAGCACACCAAATAAGCAGATATTGTTATTATCCTCACTTTAGGGATGAGAAAAATTAAGATACATAGGTTGGAGTTACACAGCAAATAATAGCCACACCAGGTTTTTTGAATCCTAATCCGCTGCTTTCTGGTTTCGCTGCATCTCCCTGCCACCTGCACCCCCATCTTCTGCAGTTTTAAGCAACCTCCCTCCTCTCCGCAAGAACAAATCAGTTAATTTGTTCATTCTCTGTGAGCTTAGACACTCGTCTTAATCACAAGATTTAAAAATCAGTCTCAGCAAATTCAATAACCAAAGCAAGAACTTTCAGTCACTTAAGTCTAAGTGTATCTGTTTTTCCTAATGATACCTGTACACAGCAGGGAAGAACGATTAGCAAATCAATAGATTATTCTTTTGTTGACATTAATGCAAAGGCTATATGTGACTCTACCTTGTTTTGTGTCTAGACTACAGGTGGTGGCCTGAAACTGCTGACCAACGCTGCCCGTAATTTATTGAAGTCATGAACAAACGACCACGCTGGGTGGGCAGGAAACGATGAAGATAAAGCCATATGTGCTGAGCTTTCTATTGGGATCAAATAAAATGTACAGCCAGCTCATCTGTCAGATATTTAATCATAATCATTATTGTGTTATGTGGTAATTAGGCATAAATGGGACATGAATGACTCTTGCTAGCAGTATTTTATATATCAAACAATTTCTGTGTTTTCAAGTATCCGTCTCTTTGATAGTTTTCAAGTATCTGTCTCTAATTGGTGTCACTGTGGTTGGTTTTCCCTGAGTCGCAGTGGTGGAGGAGAATGTATATGGGCTCTGGAATCAAACAAGTCACTCTCACTGTGTGGTCTTGATGCAGCCATGTGACATCTCTGGGCCTCTTGTATGGAATAAAAATGAGAGCCTCTCTGCAGGGTCACCACGAGAATCAAGTTAGAAACTGAAATGCAACAGCTAACACAGCGTTGGCATGCAGTAGGTGCCCAGTAAAGGTCTCCTTCCTGTCTCTTCTGTCAACATGACTTTCATAGCCACTAATGTCGGAGAGGCTGGATCCTCTCCCCACAGGTTATCTTTTCCTGCCTTGAATTCCCACCCCCGAGAGCACCTGCTTTCATTTTCCAAGTTACACTGTCCCAGGCTAAAATCCCAAACTCATCCGCAGCCTTTAGCCCATTCAAATGACCAGTCCCTTCCACCACACCCTGAATAAAGAGATGATCTCACAGGGCTCAGGGTAAATACAAGCAACTGTCTTTAGCCCAGGGTAGATGGTCCAAAAATGTAAAAGGTACATTATTTTGAGCAGTTATGGCGGTTGCGCCTATAATTTCTGCAGAAGGCAACACTCAGATCTCGACACAAAGAGCAGACTTTCACCGGGTCACCCATGAAATAAGTGGACGGATTTTTTCGAAATTCCCCACCACAGCAGGGAGATTTCTGGCCACAAATGTCAGATGCGTCTATAAAGCTCTCAACTTCACCAGACAAGAACCGCTTTCAAATGCAACAAGTGTAAGAATCACTTTCAAAATAAGAAAGTGAGACATGGAGTAAAACAAACACGAATTGAGCCAGGCGCTATGTTGACAGCAAGGTCCCTGGCCTGGAGGGGTAGATAGAGCAGTGATCCTCAATCCCAGCTGGTCAACAGTGTCCTGTGGGGGCTTTTAAAATCTCAACACCCAGGTCTTAACCTATTGATAATGACTTCTCAACTAATTCAGAAACTGAGAATACGGCCAGGCATTAGTATTTTTTTTAGATGCCTTGTGTAGCCATCTTTGAGAAACACTGTTAGAGTGGAAGCCAAAGTGCTGCAAACTTGCTTGATGTTAGATTCACCTGAGGTCCTGATTAAAAAGACAGACCCAAGAGCCCTAGCCTGTATATTCTGAATCAGAATTTCCAGAGAAGGAATTGGGAATATGTATATGATTTGAACAAGAGCCCAAAGATTGGTATAATTAGTTAGACAAAACTTTATATTGTCTTCAAAGGAAAGAATCCACCTATACGGTGAAAAGATAACCTACAGAATGGGTAAAAATATTTTCAAATCATATATCTGACAAGGGGTTAATATCCAGAAATATATATATATGTGTGTGTGTGTGTGTGTGTATAAATATATATGTGTGTGTATATATATATATATATATATATATATATATATATATCCTACAATTTAACAAAAACAAATAAATGGACAAAGTACTTGAATAGACATTTCTCCAAAAATAGATATATGAGTGGGCAAAAAGCATATGAAAAGATATTTGACATCACTAATAATTAGAGCAGTAAAACCAGAACCACAAAGATATGACATATCACCTCATAGCCATTAGGGTGGCTGTTATCCCAAAAAAAGAAAGAAAAAGAAAAAAGAGAGAAAATGACAAGTGTTGGTGAGGATGTGAAGAAACTGGAACCTTTGTGCACTGTTGGTGGGGATATAAAATAGTGCAGCCTCTACAGAAAACAGTATGGAGTTTCCTCAAAATATTATACATAGAATTACCCAGCAACTCTAGTTCTAGGAATATACCCAGAAGAATTCGAAGCAGGATCTTGCAGAGATATTTGCACATCTATGCTCATCACAGCATTATTCACAACAGCCAAGAGGGAGCAGCAACTCAAATGTCCACTGATGGATGAGTAGGTAAAGAAAATGTGGTAGGTATATGCACTGAAACATTATTCAGCCTTAGAAAAAGGCAGCAATTCTGTCATATGCTATAACATGGATGAATCTTAAGGACATCATGCCAAGCAAAATAAGCCAGTGACAAAAGGACAAATACTGTAGGATTCCACTCATACAAGATGTCTACATTAGCAAAATTCATAGAAACAGAAAGTATAATGGGGATTACCAGAGGCTGGGGGAAGCAGAGATGGGAGAATTGTTGTTCCATGGGTATAGAGTTTCAGTTTTGCAAGACGAAAAAGTTCTAAGGATCTGCTGCAAAACAATGTACATGTGGTTAACACTATTGAACTGTACTCTTAAAAATGATTAAGCCAGTAAATTTTAGGCCAAGCATGGTGGCTCACACCTGTAATCCTAGCACTTTGAGAGGCTGAGGCGGGATGATCACTTTAGGCCAGGAGTTCCAGACCAGCCGGGTTAACACAGAGAAACCTCATGTCTACAATAAATAAGAAAAATTAGCTAGATGTGGTGTCACGTGGTGCTTGTGGTCACAGCTACTTGGGAGGCTGAGGCAGGAGGATCACTTGAGCCCAGGAGTTCAAGGCTGCAATGAGCTATGATCATGCCACTGCAGTCCAGCCTGGGTGACAGAGCAAGACCCTGTCTCTAAAAATAAATGTTTATATGGGGTTTTTTTTTTTTACCACAACTAAAAATTGAAAAATGTTCTTTAAAAACTTTAAAAATCTGATAGTGTTCAAAACTTCAACAATTTTCATTGTCCCATTATTTTTTTTTTTATAGCTCAGAAAGCAAAGAACTCAGGGTTTCTCAGTTCTCTCTTCTGTAATAACAAAACAAGAGCAAACACCAGGAGCCCAGCCCCCTGTCGTGGTGAGAGTGAGAAGGGCTGCCCCAGGCCACCCGTGGGGCCCAGAAGACTTGGAGGGTGACACCCTCATTGGGAAGAAATGACACTGCCCTGAACATTATGGAGTGTGTGATGAAGGCCACCTCTGCAGCTCCTATGCTGTCCTCAATAAAACGTACTTGCTCACTCATCTTTCAGTGTGACGGAACCTTCCTGGCTCCGCACACTGGTGGGCGCGGTGCCCAGGCAGACACCCAGCCCAGCCCAGGAAACGATGCTGCTGCTCATTCCCCATCTGCTACCTCCCCTTCCCCACCCCCGCACAGCCTGGCCCTACCCAGATCCATTCTCAGCCTTTCTCCCCTCTGCTCTGTGTCCCATATCGCCACAGAAGGCTCCTCACTCTCTGGCTTCTGACGGGGCCCAGCCCATGTGAGCTAGGGGAAGGAAATGAGAGGGCGGGAGAAGAGAGTGAGGCCAGGGTATTCTTCAACTGAATCCTCCTCCTCCTGCGCCACATTTCCTGCTTCTGGGAAGACACACCACCCTGCTGGAAAGCCCCTCCTCTGTGGCTCCGGCCTCCTAGGGCTCCGTCACATGCCTGCTGCCCCTGTTTCAGGTCTAGGCTAGGTAAAGGCTCCCTGATGCTGTTGCTGGTGCCTTAGCGTCCCTGTGGGTTTCCTGACCCTGCGCACACCTCTTATGTAGCATCATTCTTCTTAAACGACCTTCCATTTGAGTGGAATCCAGCTTCCTTCCAGAACCCTGAAACCATCTTGTTTATGGAGGGCAAAAAGGAAAGAAATTAAAATAAGAAGAACACAAACTAGCCAAGGCTATTGTGAGCATCTTTGGAGATGACTGCACCCAAGCATAGCCATGTTCAGCACCTGTCACTACCACGTGTGTAGCTGCAGCGATAGGAATGCTTGAACTGTTATAATCCCATACCCAGAACGCATCCAAAATACTGCCTGTCTTGGGGTTTCCTATGCCTGAAATGCAGAGATGGAAGCAAAAGCATCCACACTGCTACTTTGGGGTACTGGTGTCCCTCATGCCTTGGTCAGACCTTAGAGAGAAGCTCCCAGTAGGGCCTTGTATTGGCAACGCTCTCCTTGACCCTCGGTGGGGAAGGAAGGCCCTGAAGGTTCTAGAGGGGCAGAAGTAGAGAGTAACTTAGCAAGAGTGAGAGGAAGGCAGGTAAGCTCTCTGCAACCACAGTGGAAAAGAAAGTTCAACACTTTTAATCATAGAGTACCTGCAGCAAACTGCTATTTAAACTTCTGAGCTTTCAGGTGGAGTTTGGAAATGTCTATATTCTCAGCAATGTCATGGGGAAACTTGATAAAAAAAAAAAAAAAAAAAAAAAAAAAAAAGGTCTTTTCAGGGCCCCAGTAGGGTTGCAAGGGCCTCTGAACAACTAGCAGGGGAAAACAATAAACAACTCCTCCCTCCACACTCCCAGCCCACTGCTCTGACCCACAGGCCCCACTGAAGACTGGAGAGGCACAGAGAAGGACAAGGAAAGATCCAGGGGTGTTTGGTTGGAGAAAGGGCAATTTCCGAACATGCAGGGAAGGAGATTGCCTTGAGAAGAAAATCTGAAAAAGGCAACAAAAAATGGGGGGGGGAAAAATCCCAATCGGTGGCCGGAAAGTGGGTAAGCTGTAGAAACAGATAGGAGCATGGTACATAAGTATTAAAATGGCCCCTAAATGACACATGTTCTTTATCTCTGGAAGCTACTTCACTAGCTCCCATTTTAGGCAAAGAGGTTGAAAAGAAAGGCTAGGGGTGGCTGTGTGCTTTGGAATCAAAACAGCATCTGCAGTATTATTCACTGGACCAAGATGTGTAGAAGCCATCAATCTTTCTGCTTGGGGGGATAATTAATTGCCAAAGGGGCCCAAACAGGCTGCTTCTCCCTCCCTGAGGTCTGGCCCTGAGTTCAGCACAATTAGCTAAGTGCTTCTGCGCTGGAGAAAGCTGAGAGCACCGTCAGCTCGCTCTTAAGCACAGGGGCTTGAGGAATCTCCGTGTTATACCTGTCCCCCAACCAGGACCAGCACCCTCCACCGACATCTCTCGGGGGAGGGGGGGTGGAAGCACAGATGGGTGGGCATGGGCTCTTGTTTAGGCTTCGGGGGACTGGTGAAACCTGCAAACCCCTTCCCCAAACAAGGTTCTTAAGGGCATGAAATAACTACTGAGGATTATAAAAGAAATCACTTATACTGAAATACAGTTACCAAAATATTTATTTTAAAAGACAAATTGGTGATGTCGTAATAGTTGCATCTCTCTGTTAAACATTAAATAATATGACCTAGGGGCCGTGCAATAACTTAGAGTCATGGAAGCGGTGAATATTTCAAGATACCTACAACCATAGCCGTGTGACATGAAAGTGTCTGTGATATTTACTGATACTGTTAATGCCACCTCCAGCCACTGAAGGCTCATGCCTTTGCCAGTTAAGCACTAAAATTCCTATGTGTAGGCCTGGGGCGGTGGCTCACACCTGTAATCAATCCTAGCACCCTGGGAGGCTGAGGCGGCCGGATTGCTTGAGGTCAGGAGTTCAAAACCAGCCTGAGCAAGAGCGAGACCCCATCTCTACTATAAATAGAAAGAAAATTAATTG
Organism: Microcebus murinus; assembly: GCF_040939455.1. Lineage (NCBI taxonomy): Eukaryota > Metazoa > Chordata > Mammalia > Primates > Cheirogaleidae > Microcebus > Microcebus murinus. The sequence continues at coordinate 138,999,955 of NC_134104.1, forward strand.
GCCAACTAATATATATAGAAAAAATTAGCTGGGCATGGTGGCTCATGCCTGTAGTCCCAGCTACTCGGGAGGCTGAGGCAGAAGGATCGCTTGAGCCCAGGAGTTTGAGGTTGCTGTGAGCCAGCCTGACGCCATGGCACTCACTCTAGCCTGGGCAACAAAGCGGGACTCTGTCTCAAAAACAAAAAAAAACAATAAAAAAAATTCCTACATGTATCACTGAAGGAAGTGCTAAGTTTCATTTAGATGTCAGTGACAATAAATAATTAATTTCTTTTCTAACCAAGTGTATAGGTCCTTGAATTCTTTTCCTGTGCCTTAGGTTGAGAACTTCTGCTGTCAATGGTCATTTAAAATGACAATGACCTTCACCAGTCAGAGTGAGTGCTACAAGAAAGCATGCATTCATCCTGCTAGGTGCAAATCCCTTAGATTCCTGGCCTTGAAGGGCCTGAAATCTGCAACGAAGGAGAAAGCATCAGATCCAGACAATAACTCCTGTCAACACCAAATTTAACCAAAGCAACTGTTCATCCGCCTTCCCTGTGGCCATGAAGAAACACAGACTGCACTCTGTCCCTCTCCTTTTCCCAGGCCTTTTTCTCCTTCCCATCGGTGCCCTCGCTGGGGGTTTGGGATAGGTGGCTACTGAGTCTGGACTGCAGACAGTCTAGGACTTTGGGGTGGCTTCCGTCAGCGCCATGAACAGGTCTGTGATTCAGGACAGTCATCCCAGATTTTCAAGATTGAGAACACGACTCCAGTCCACCTGCTGAGCTCCGTCTCATGGCCTTGTCCACGTCACCACCCTCTCTTGCCGGGATTGTTACAACAGCTTCTGACCTGGTTTGGTCTCGTCTCTTCTTGCTGGACAAACCTGGCCCACACCCGCTTTTGGATGGCCCGTGAGCTCAAGTAACTTGTGGAAATGTGCGTTTCCTCCTGCTATAGAAATGCCTACCTACTAAGTACTTCAATTTTGCTTCCTGGCCCACAAAGCCTAAAACATTTACTGTCTGGCCCTTTATAGAAAAAATTTCCCACCCTCTGCCACAGTGTGTCATTCAGGTCCGGCCAGGAAACCAGGCCATTGAAACGAGGGGAAATGAACTCAGAGAATTGGTTATCCAAAAGTTATAAGGGCTGATGAGGAAAACAGGGCACAGTGAGGCGACACAGAGATTAACAACAGCAGGAAGCTGCTGCCACCCTGCAGAGGGAGGGCTAAGGGAGGCAGAGATGTAGCCAGCCAGGGCCAAGGAGCTGGCAGCACCCAACAGAGCTAAAGGAGATAGAACTGGGCAAGAGATGCTGCCCAGGGCAGGGGGATGGGGGTAGAAAATCCTGGGCTCTCGCTTCTTCTCACCTCCAGTTTCATACCAGTACCTCCTATTGGCTAAAGTCACCTGGAAGGTTGTCACAAGGGGGATATAGATCTGAGGAAAGTAGATCTCTGAAATACAGAACGCAGGAAGAGAAGGAAAGGGCAGGAAATGGGTATTAGAGCAAATGGACAGCTCATGTAAAAAGTAAGGATAATACTTACCTTCAAATTTGCTCTAAGAGCTGGAGATGATTTATGTAAGGTATTCATATCATACCTGGAACTGGGTAGCTAATAGTATTATCATCATTATTACTATTATTAACTTGTACCCTGTACTTGGGTTCCCAGAATCGAGTTGTCCAAGCTGAGCATGAAGGCAGGGCAGAAGGTGGGACGGCAATTGAGCTGACTTTCCCAGAAGTTGTGAGGAGTGGGATGAAATTGGATCACACTGATGACTTCCAAACATACCATGGGGCCGGGCCCAGGACCTTGGACCAAATCTCTTCTCACATCCAATGAAATTATTTCACATCACTTATTACAGTCCAGAAGAATGGTAAGACTAGGAGTTTGCTGTCACAAAATACACTCAGAGATGCTTTGTGCTAGTGGGATTTCTTTTTCTAGAGAAATGTATTTCATTAGAAGAAATTCATTTCTGTCCACTCATGCACACCCCTTTCTTCCCTAGACCTGTCTGCTGTGCCAACCTTTAAAACCACAAGCATAACAACTTAGTTTAACAAGCTTCCTCTTTTAAATGCCAGCCAATGAAATCAATGACGGGTGTAATAAGATGAAGAATGTAGCCAATAGGGACAGTCTTTGCCATCTTAAATGTCATATGTAGGAATGAAAAGGTGCCCAGACTGAATATGCATCACCAACTCAGGATGGCCATGCAAGCAGAACTTCAGCACTGGCCATTGGAATATTGACCACCTCCAGCCACTAAAGCCTCATGTCTTTGCCAATTAAGCACTAAAATTCCACACCTAAGAGACTTTAGGAGTTCCAGTTCTAGGTTTACAGAGAAATATGTGCTTTTGACTTCAACCACCCCTGAAGGGTTCTGTTACTTCACTCCACCTCTCTCTACTTATTTGTCAAAATTCAGGCATGATTGCAACAAATAAATGCATGATTTGGTCTTGCATTCAGCCTCCCTCTGATTCTGTTCCTTCCTAGACCCATTTCTGGGTTAAACTCGTAAATATTACAATCAGAATGCTTTAAATCAAGTCAAAGGCTTCGAATAGCAGTAACATGAATTGTTTCAACCCTGTTCTTAAATTGATTCCTAGGACAGCCTTTTACTGGAATCCTCAAGGGCAGGGTAGGCTTAGGATAGGTTTCCAGAGAGCTGAGGGTAGAAGGAAAAATATTTTCTATCCTCAGCTAGTGTTGCCCAAACTTCAAAGATACTCACAAAGTCTTAAAAATTGCTACGTCCAAATGCCATGTGTACACTTATTTACTTAACATTTTGCTTTTAATTCCTCACACTCATGAAGCCAGCCTTGAGGGTATGTACCCCATACTTTGCATTTTACAGAGAATGCAAACATGTGAGGAAATGAGAACATGTGAACACCCTGTAGGAAACTTGAAGTCTGAAAGTCCCAAAGGAAAGTCCGGAGGGCCATTAATGCTGCCTGAAGCAGGAAATAAAAACAAAGTATAGGACCAGTAATTTCACATAGTACGGATGAGAACAACCACAGGGGAGTATGTCAGGAACGATAATGAGGAATGTGGCCGGAGCCATTGCCTAGACCCGTTTGTGATCTGCTTTTAGAAAACCAGCTCCCTCTTCCTTAAATAGTCAAGGTTAAAGTTGAGAAAGATAAAGGAGATAGCAATGGCATGACCTGATATATCTGGCAGCATCCTAGCAAAAAAAAAAAAAAAAAATCCAGCGTGCTTAAAGATATAGCTGTGGACAGTTTACTAAAAGGCCAGTCACACAGAGGTGTAGGCAGGGTTATAAGCACCAGAAGGGACAATCATACACCAGGACTAATGACAGTAGGAGGCTATTAGCAACCCTAGGCCTGAAATGGCAAGGGGAGGCAGTGGTTTCTGGAATTTAGGAAGGCCTAAGGCCCTGGGAGAGGGCTGGCCAGTGGAGCCAAGGCCTTATGGGGAGGCATACAGTCCCTGTAAAACCACAGCCCATCGGGGAAGGAGCAGGAAGAATAAATGCATCAACTTCTTTTTTCTTCCCAGAGCCTCCCATTGGCAAGACCGGATCCAAAACCAGAGGGCAAAATATCCCGGGTGACGCTATCCCAGAAGTCAGCCTCCTGGGGTGCAGAGCAGGAAGGATGAGAAAGAAAAACTGGCCTGGAGGAAAAACGGAAATTGATCTGTGCATCTGCTGACCCGCATTTGTGGGGGTGCCAGGGAGTGCGTGTTTTGGAGTGCGTGTTTGGAGACTGGCTGATGAGGAAACCTTTGCACCCACACACCCTTGGCTAGGGAAAACAGGGTGAAAACAGGTGACAGCATTCACCGAGCTAGGGATTCCAGAGGGGGGGAGGTTTGGGGGAGGAGTTAGTGCATTCTGTTTGGGCCCTGCCATTTTGGAGGCAGAAGGGGCCTCTGGGGCAGAGCAGCCAGCACTGGCACTATAGACCCGGAGGTCACGGAGATGTACGAGCAGAGTCAGTGAGAGGAAAAGGAGGCTGAGACCAAAGATAAGAAGGGATCTGGGGAGAGGGGGGAATGCACTAAAGGAAACTACAGGGTGGCTGGATGTGTGGGAAGAGACCCAAGAGAGTTTCATTTTAAAGAGTTAGGGTGGAGCGGGAGCGAGGTAGAGACATGTGGCCAGGACTGTCTCCAGAGGAAGTGAGCCTCTGGTCACTGACGAGAAGCCATGAAGTGGGGTCCCAAGGGTGCCTGGGTGAGGTGGCCCCTGGCGTGTCCCATCCCTGTGTCCCACCTCGTCCACACAGGAAGCGGTGCAGCAGTTCTCAGCCACTCCCCCAGCAAAGCTCCCACCAGCCCCAAAGGCAGGGGCAATGCCACCAACGCACGGTCCCCACCGCGGCGGAAAAACCACCTCCGGCTTCCATCCCTCCCCGCCCTCAACCTCTCGACTTCTTTGGAATCCAGCGCAGAGGGGTGAGCTGACGGGAGGGAGACCCAAGAAAGAACAAGAGGAAATGAATTTCCCTTGGAATCGCGGAGGCAGATGCAGGGCCAAAACTGCAGCCACGAGCTCCGGTTGGTTTGGGCAGGTGTCGGCTCCTCCAAGAAGCCAACTCCCCTGTGAGCCCGGAGGAGATGCCAAAGCTTCTGCGGATGGCAGCCCTCGGTCACTGCTGTCCCAGGCCATAGCTCTCTCCAGCTGCACAACCACAGTCAGGGTGCGCTTCTCCCCAGGGCAGGCTCTTCCTTGCCTGACTTGTTGAGGGTGCAGCCACAGGAGGAAGGAAAGGGAAAGAAAGCGAGGCAGAGCTTCCTGAGACCCTGCACCCACTCACCCCTCCGCGCTCACAGCCCCACGCCCAGGTGACAGGGAGGCTTCCCTCCAGCCCCCCAGCATGCCCTCCATCTCTTTTCCAGGGAAAGCCATGGTTGGGCCAGCAATGCCACCTCTACAAAGCCTAAAATGCCTCCTAGGAAGAGCACTTGACTTTCAGCAAAACTGGTGGGTCTGGACTCTCCCTCCCACAATTCAATCCTGTTGCCTCTCCAAGTAAAAGAGGCTTTAACCAAGAGCCCCCAAGGCAACGGGGCAAATGGGCTGGTTCCTCTCCGTGTCTTCTCCTTTGCCTTCTGCTTGCCCTGTCATTAGCGTTTGCCAGTGAACAGTCTTTCCGCTGACGTCTCTTGAGCTCTGGAACCACGGTTTCCTTGTTCATCGAGGTTGCTCCGTTCTTCCAGCTCCCCGATGTGACTCATTTTAATCATCTCACCTGAGTGTAATGGTACAATATCAGATGGTTCAGGGAGGAATGACTCACAATCCCTTCCCTGAAGAGCCTTATAGTCTTGGGGAGGGATGGGGAAGTGAACGATAACTCCATTAGAAGGTAGTAATACATAAGGTAGTGTTAACATAAAAAGAATACAGAGGAAAAAGACATTAAGTCCAATTGGAGACCAGCTGTTATTCCGATAACAGCTATATTTTACTGCACCAGAGTATGTATGACCTACTTACACAACTGATTCTTACACCCCTTGGTGTAGCCAGTCTTCTTAGCCTCATTGCAACGATAAGGAAACCAAGGCTGACAAAGTCAAGAAACTTGCCAAAGGCCACATGACATCAGGTGAAGAAGTTTGCATGTAGACAAATCCCTCCCACTCCAAAAGCTGTGATTCTAACCACCACAGCACATAGTAACTGGACCAGCATTGGGCATTTACAGGACAACAGACACTGCCTCTTGCATGTAACACACACAGAATTTTACCTAGGGGAAAAGGTAGTATTTCAGTTCTTTTACAAACAAGAAACTGAGGCTCCGAGGAGTTACCTAACTCGCTCAAGGTCACAAAGAAGCCAGAATTCATATTTAGACCCTGATTACCACGTAACTCTGCCACCCTGTTTAGAAGACGGAGTATGGGAATGACACCCTGAAGGCTGTTAGGAAGGAAATGTGTTTTCTTAGTTTGAGTTCCTCTCCCAGTAGTAGCATAACCTGAGACAAGAATCTGGATGCAGGTAGTTTCTTTCGAAGGTGATCCCAGGGAGCAGAGGAGAGTGTCGTGAGGAAAGAAAAAAAAAAGACAAAATAAAGGTTCATTATGGGGGTTGCAGGGGGGGCCCAGAAAGCTTACCGGATGCCTCCCAGAACGGTGCTCCCACAGGAAGGGATGGAAGAACATTCCCCATAGCCGCCCCTCCCCCATCTCCAGTGGCATGTGGGTCTGCTGAGCTCCCTCGGGCATCCCTGGCATCAGAGGAGCCCTGAGACAGAGAGCAAAGACCTAAGACATGCACTTGAAGCCATGTCTCTCCACCGTGGGCAGGAGAGACACAGAAAGCTAGATTTGAACTGCACAGCCCGGCCACAGTGGAAATCAGAGGTGACAGAACGGGGACATGAGTCCGGGTCTCAGTTGTGCCTCACTCACAGAGGGAGGTACAGTAGGAGGGGACACTTCAGACACAGCAGACAGCAAGACTAGGATGGGAGCATGAGAGCCTAAATTGTGGTGTCCAGCAAGCACCACCATGCTGAGTTTCAGCTCTCCTCCTGAAATCATAGAAATAAACTTGATAGAAATAAACTCAGTGAGGAAAACTGAAGGGGGAACAAGTCTTGATGGTACAGGCCAGCAGCAGCTTCCCCCTTTATCCATCCAACCATAAAAAAAGCAGTCCTCTGCCCCTTGCAGTGGTATCGCTGGGCTCTCAGCTGCCAGTATTTTCTAAGGCTGGCAGTATAGAACTGCGGTTGAGTGCTTGGACTATCTGTGTGTCCTTGGGCAAGTTATTAACCTCTCTGAACCTCAGTTTGTTTCATCTCTAAAGCAGGACAAATACACCTACCTAGTAGAGTTGAGTGAGGATTAGATGACAGTCAGGCCTTAACGCATTTGGCACAGTATGAGGCGTGTAGTGAGCATTTAATCAAGGGTGGATGTGCATATTTTAACATTTCTGAGTCAATTCAGTTCCATATCAAAGGGGAGAACTAAAGACGGCTACTTAACATTTAAAGAAAAGAGAGTAATATAATGCAGACCGGTGCTAGACTTGCTGGGCGAATGATTTCACTTCCCAGCTGTAGGATCTCAGGGCTGGTAACCTCTCTGAATCTTGGTCTTTCTATAAGTGGAGGTAACCACTTTTGCCTGCCTCGCCACATTGCTGAGGCTCCATGGAGCTCACAAATGTAAAAATGCTTCGGAAACCCCAATGTGATTTTAAAATGTTATCACTGTGCTTATAATAACGGTAAGAATCGAAGCTTCTCTCTCCCCAACAAGTGCACGTACACGCCCTGCGAGGCTGACTGCTCCACAGTTGCCACAACAAGGGTGAGGCATTTTCACCTAAAGGTCAACACCATTGACGAGAGAGTGTGATTAATATCAGAGACACTGTGTAACAACCGCTCAGGGGGAGCCATTCATACCACCGGTGTCAAGAACTAGGCTGCTAATTTACTATGTAGGAGAATGACAATTAGGGCTGGACTCGTGGCAGTGGGGCCCCTAGGAAACCTTAACAACAGTTGCTACCTGCTAACTACCTTCCTTCCTCATTGGCTCAGGCTCACAGGCTCCTTATATGGCAAACAAATCATGTTTGCACCCCCAATCTCTCTGCCTTGTTCCCTTCCTCGCACCAACCCAAATTACAGGACAAGTGGCAGGGGTGCCAAAGGGAAACAGGCTTAGAGACAAAAGAGTGTAGGGTGGGAGGGAGTGTGGATTCTAAAGCATTTTCAGAGTTCTTTACAGCTATCAATTAGTGAATCCCTGCAACAACCTGGGAAACTGAGTCAATATTGTTCTCCTGGCTTCTTGAATGAGAAAACAGGCTTAGGAAGAATGGCTTGCCCAAGGCTAAGCCACCCATCAGAAGAGCTGAAGCCGAATTAGATGGAAGAATTCCTGACTGGGAATCCTTGGCCAAGTGTGTGCTTACTTAGCATGCAGAAGGTGATCAATAAATGAGGTAGACTCACTGAGTCTTAAAATGATGCATTAATCCCCTCCTGGGCACAGTGGCAGATTCTAGGTCCAATATGGATCCTAAAGCCAAAAGAGCTTTTAAACACAGGTCCTAAAACCCATATAATCCAGGGAAATACCTTTGGATGCACCCCAATTGAAAGAAAGATGAAGAGGCAGGTTAGTCTTCATCATGCATGCTGTTTGGACTGTCCGACATCTGTATACTGTTCTTGCCAGGAGGCAGAGAGAAGTTTGCAGGGCCTCCCTGCCCTCTCCCCCACACTTAGAACTCCATAAAAGCCAAATAAGGTCCAATTTCATCTCTCAGGGGGAGGTTCTCTCAGTCAGAGATTGTATGTCTTGCAGGGAGTCGGGGTCAGGGGTCGGGGTCCTTAGGCACAATAGAGAGGTGGCCACAGGTATCACACCTAGGGACACAATTCTCGTGAGACTGTTCCCATGGCACATCTTTGGCTGTTTTTTTACGTCCCTTATCTCTCCAAAGTCTGTGCTCCAGTTTTCCAATCGATTCCAATAAAATCTTTCTGCCTTAAATTAACTGAACTCTCTTTCTGTTGTTTGCAACCTTTACTAGTACAGTTTCTGACCTAGAAATGTAAGCACTTGCCAAGGGGGATTAAAACTGCCAGCTTCAGATTCCCGTACATTGCTGGTGAGAGGGCAAATGGGCAGAATGCCCATGGAGGGCAATTTGGCAATAGCTATCATGTACCCTGTGACCTAGCTCTCCACTTTGGAGAATGTAGCCTACATACATACTTGCACAACTGCAAAAAGACTTAACATACAAAGTCATTTTACACTTGTGTACTTATGTGCAAAATTACTCGCTGTAGAGGTGTTTGTGATAACAAAATATTTGAAAGCCTCTAAATGTCCATCAATAGAGGACTGATTAAGTAAATTATGGCATATGTATATATATATATGTATATGTATATATATATATATGATGGAAAGTTTTCCAGTTCCTTTTTATTTGGTTTTTTTTTGTTGTTGTTGTTTTTTTTTGTTGTTTTTTTTTTGAGACAGAGTCTCACTTTGTTGCCCAGGCTAGAGTGAGTGCCGGGGCATCAGCCTGGCTCACAGCAACCTCAATCTCCGGGGCTCAGCGATCCTCCTGCCTCAGCCTCCTGAGTAGCTGGGACTACAGGCATGCGCCACCATGCCCGGCTAATTTTTTGTATATATATTTTTTAGTTGGTCAATTAATTTATTTCTATTTTTGTTAGAGACGGGGTCTCGCTCAGGCTGGTTTCGAACTCCTGACCTTGAGCAATCCGCCCGCCTCGGCCTCCCAAAGTGCTAGGATTACAGGCGTGAGCCACCGCGCCTGGCCTTCCAGTTCCTTTTTAAATGAGAGTACTTTCTCGGTGTTGATACAGAAAAATTCCCCAAATATACCAGTAAGTAAAAAAAAAAAAAAAAACAGTAAAAAAAAAAAAAGTTCAGAAAATGTGTACAATATGTTATCTTTTATTTAAAAAAGGAAAAAATTAAAATCTACATTTGCTGTTTCTTAAACATACATGACGTTTAACTCTAGCAGGTTACAAAAGAAATGAAAACCAGTGTTTTGCTCTTGGAGGAGAAAAAATGAGGCAGATAAGAGAATGAGATGGGGTGAAAATTTTTCACCGGGTACCTTTTTAAACTTTTAGGATTTTGAATTATCCCAATAGGTACCTATTCAAAAAATTAAATTTAAAAAGTGCCACCTCAGAGAGTGAAAATCAGCTGCACTTTAATTCATTTGACTGTCCCTGCCCTCACACGACCCCGCCCCAGCATGTGGATAGAGCAAAATGGTTAGCAGTGGTCATTGGCTTGTGAGTCTCCAGCGTATGCAGGAGGCTGTATCAGAGACTTCTCTTTGGAGGATTGCTTTCACACAGTGAAAATAGAATCCAGTCCAGGCTATTGAGGGGAAAAGATAGAATAGGTTGCCAGAAACCAAGCAAGATGGTTTCTAGTACAGGAGAGAAAGAAGGTTCGGGGAATCTTTTCATTTGTGCAATACAAAGAAATTACATTTCAGAGAGGAACATGCTCTTAAGAAGTGTTTCCTGGAGCCATGCAATTCACTGTCCCCTGCCACTGAGCCACCCTCCTCAAAAACAGGAAAATAGTGCATTCAGCGTGAGTTACTGGGGAATACGAGGTCCTGGCAAATTATTCGCATCAGTGGAGTATGCCCGGTGAGATTGTTACGCAAACAGAGCCTAATGAAGATATTTGAGATTCCTTGCCTGCAGGTTCACGGATCAAACTCAAACCAAGGTCCTCGAGACAAAAATGCACTTATTTATCCTCTAAGCCATCTACTTGAAAATCAATAATATTTCAAATTTAATGAGTTGTAAGACAAGTAAATTAGAGTTTGGCGTAAGCAATATTGATTAGATTATTCTGTCAACTGGAACCCATAACTTTGCTTTGTAATTAAGTATTCCATGTAGGGTACAATGTGCTCAACACTAGTTGCCTTGATGAAGATATCAGAGGTCTGGTCATTGCTGTAATGAAAGTTTTTTCCTTACACTGGCTGGCGGTCTGCGCCTTGCCTGGCCGGGGTGTCCCTGCCCTTTTTCTCAGCAGCAGCAGGCTCCAGTGATAAGTGGCTTTCCCCCAGCACTGATCATACCCTTGCTCTAGTCACAGAGCTTCAACGAATTTGAACATCAAAATGAAAAAGCAACTAAAAAAATTCATATGGAAGAAATTGCCTTCAGTAAAAGAGTTTCTGTGGAATGGTACGCAACTGTTGGGAGCTGTCTTCAAAGTTCCCCTTGTGGTTTGCATTTCACAGAAGTTGGGGATGGCCAATTTGACTAAAGAAGAGACAAAAGGGCAGAATCTAAAACATTTGCTGTCACCTTGCAACATCAAACATCCTAGTCCTGCTTCTCAACACTAAGTCACCCTGCCTATATCAATCTTTTCTGCCCCTCCCTAGGGGAACCCTGTTTTTAAATCTGAATAATGGTTGCTTTCTAATTAGTTAATTTAATTAATGCTTACTGGAATCTCCACCCTTGTAGTAGTCCTGGGATCTTTGGACCAGAATGCCTCCAGCCCCTTTTCTTAAGGAAGAAAAATTTGGAGATTGCACGAAAAATGTAGTCACTTTGCATTTAGCCCCCAGCTGTTTTAATAGGAAAAACAGAAAGGCAAACACAGCACTGAGTCCTCCATTCTGACAGCACAGATTGTGGATTGGTCCAGGCCCCACCTGGGAGCCTGTTAGACGTGCAGGATCTCTGGCCCCACTGCAGACCTGCAGCTTCAGAATCTGCATTTTATTAATAACTGGGTTCCCAGGGGATTCCTGTACACATTAGAGCATTGAGTCATGACCCTGGGTTTGAATCAGAGCTCTGCTCTTACTGGTTGTGTGAACTTGGCCAAGTTACACAGCCTCTCTGTATTTCAGTGTGCCTGGCACATAATAAGCACTCAATAAATGTTAGTTATTGTTAAAGGAAACACATTTCTGAAAATAAATGAGAAGTTCCTGGGATTTAGACATAGGGAGATCTTTGGGGCAAAGAACAACATATGCCTGATGTCAACTGACAAAGATTTCACAGGAGCAGGAGAACCAGGAATGGGTGGAAGAAACAGGGCTACCTAAAAGGGGAGGTAATAGAAGACAAGGAGAGATATCCATTCTGCCTTTGCTCCTTGAGCAAAGAGGTACAGTGGCGTGCAGTGGCAGGATTTACCAAAAAACAAACAAACAAAAAGAAATAAGATTTGGAATTTTCACAATCCTGGATTGAAATCTCACATCTATTATTTCCTGGCTGTGTAAACTTTAGCAAGTTTCTGATCCCTGACCCTCAGTCTTCTAATATGTATTAGTGTGATGTTGACCTTGATAGTTATCTGTAGAAATTGTTATAAGGATTAAATTAAACTATGTGTAATAAGAAATGTCTATGTACGTAAATAGACACACACTTTTTTTTAAGCTAGTGGTAGAGTTTCCATAAGACCAGAAGAATCTCTAAAGACACAGGCTAGGCAGGTTAAATTTAGAGTAGTTCTCAACCCTGGCTGCATATTTCAAAACATGTCAATGTGCCTCTTTAAAATAGACCTATATGTGGATCCCACATCGAATCAATTAAATCAGAAGTTTATGAGATGCTGCCTAAGCCTTAATATTGTCAAATGTGCAGCCCAAGTGGTGAATCCTACTGTGTTAGTAGGAAACAAGAGAGAGCCAAATCACTCTGCAAAAAATAAAAAAAAATAACAGAACTCTTGGGTGGGAAAAGCAGATATGTCTGGAACTCCGGTAGCAGAAATGGTTAAGGGTGTCATTATGAAATATAGAAATTCAATATTATTGATACTGGCTTTGCCCTGTCAACTCTCTAGTGAAAGCAATAATATGTGGGATGCTTGTGAGACAATGAAGAGAAAGACATTCAAGGAGAAAAGGCCATTGACTCCCATCTGAGTTGACACTAGGGCTGATATAGAAGAAGAATACAGCAGAGAATTAGGATTCAGCAAAAGCCAGAAATAGGACTCAGAGAGGACCAGGAGACATGCAAAGCCGGTGGCAAGTTGTGGAAATATTGGAGAGAGCGTTGGACTTCCTATACCATAAAGAATAAAGGGTGTGAGTTCATTTTCCCTGCAGCCCAACAGGAAGAGTGAACTCGGCTGATTTCTGAGTTACACACGGACACAGCTCACCCCAGGCAGATTCTCCATGCCTGGTGGTAGTTGTAGCCAGCCCTGACAGGCTAAAATCTTAGCTACCTCCACACACTTGATGTTCCTTCCCCTGTATTGGAGCCATCGTTACAGAAACCCTGCTAACCGATGTGGAAGTGTCGGAGAAGTTACTGTGGCAGTCTGCTACTCATCAGGTTTGCAAATAGACCTTTTGACTAAAGTTTTCCAACTTTTGTGTCAGCAAATATGTCTTGGCACATGGATCTTGGTGACCATTTCTAAAATTTATACAGTAAAGACATGGCCTTTCTTAAATAGACTTCCTTAAGGTCCCCAATTTCCAGAATCCTAATGTTTGTCACCCAAGAGTCAAGGAAGGACGTAAGTAGAGAGGGAGCAGCCTTGCTGGGTGAGCAAGAGGCTGGCATGATATTCATAGGCTCCTTTGGCCTCCTCTGGACCCCGCAGTGCTGGGCATAAGGAATCAACTGAACAGAATTCAAATTAAACCAAGTGACTGCGTATCACATAGCATTTGGAAGTGCAGAGATATTTTTTTTTTTAATAGTTGGCCTCTTACAGACATGATTGAACTTTAACATAGAGAGCAAAATCACTAACAAAGAACCAACATCATCCAATGCAAGGCCTTCTGGCCCCACAGGAAAACCTTTATACTTTCAAGCCTTAAAATGCAGGAAAAATTCTTTGTGACAACTTTCATTTCAGGATCATAAAAGTCCATTTGTCCCATTAAATATCCTGATTCTCTTGGCATGATTACTTCTATACATGTTTAAGACTTCTGATTTTTCTTTTTTCCTCTTTTTTTTTTCCTATGAAATAAGAAGGAAATTACCAAAGAGCAGAAACTGTTCATCCAGCTGAAACATGGTCTTCCTTCTAGTCTCAGCTCAGGCATCTTATCCTGCAAGAGGCTTCCCCTCAACCCCAGGCCTGTCTCTGAATGTCCTTAGCATTCTCTTTATGTCTCTTCCTCATAACTTCTTATTTTGTATTGAGGCAATCTTATGTGTCTGTCTCCCCTAAAGACTGTCTGCTGTTCACCATTGTACCCCTAGCACCCAACACTGCGCCTGGCATGAGACAGAAAATCGGTACTTGTGAAACTGTTGAAATCAGCAGAAAATGCAGAAAATCCATGGAAGAGGATGCCATATATCCCAGAATCTGTGTTATTCTAAAACAGGGACACCTGTTGCTTTCTACCTCTCCTGAATAACAACTAAGGACATTAGTCTATTCTCCCAGTTTTATGGTGAGGCAATGTATCTAAAGAAGATTGCTCATTTGAAATATGGAAACAACTGAAAATTCTCAAAACCAGCTTAGGCTGTTAGCACCACAGGTGGGGGGGATTTGTCTTCCCTGCTCAGCACGGCAATCCCAGGACTTAGCACGGGGTCTGCCCCCATCCGTGGACATGAAGAAGTGCCACCCAGATCTCCTACAAGGAAGGACCTGCAGCCCATGCACATGGTGTGGTCAGCACATGGCCTTCAGCTGTGCCCTCCTTCAGAGACTGCCTCAACTGTGCCTTACCTTGTCTGAGGTCATGCCCTTCCCCGGGCAGCTCTCAGCCAGGTAATGAGAAAAGCAGGGGTAGAAGACATGGCCATTTTGGAGAGATACAGCCATGGGACAATCCCAGGTGACATGTGTTCCATATTCCCCCACCAGTTTCCCATTTGTCCTGTATCACAGTTTGACTTTCCCTCTGCCCAATCCTGCTTCCTCCCACATACCTTCACACATGTTGGTTCCTACAAAATATTTTGTTCCTCCAACTCTATCTCAATGTCTCCTCCAAGAAAACTTAACTTGTGAAACCATCAATACATGCTTGTTGAGTGAATGAATGAGTAAAAAAAAAAAAAAAATCTATAAATAATTTAATGTGAAAGATATGACTAGAAAATATTTCAGCTGTGCTAAATGACTACCACTGTCAACTGGAGCATTCAGGGAATCCCCAAAACAGTCCCAGACAGACAAATTGGAATACAGCTGCCACTTCCAGAGCATGTCTTCTGTTAAATGCCATGCTATCTCATATAATCCTTTCAGCTGCCCTGTCAAGTGGAAATTCATTGACTTTTATTTTAGAAAATAAGGGAAAGAGGTTCTCAAAGTTGAAGGAACTTGCTCAAGATCACACAACGAGTCAGCTGCAAAGTTGGGATGCAAATGCTTTCTGCCTGGCTCCAAACACAACTTCTCCATGGTTCATATCATCCTCCACGATCAATAGCAAATGTTTTAGCTGGTAACCCCTTCTCAATATGGTCAAACAGACTGGCTGAAAGCAAACATTTGGCCTGAACATTTCCTTCTATCCAGCTGGCTGCTCCAATAAGAAACTGTCACCCTTGTTCCAAATGCACCAGCTCATCCCTGTGTGGGCAAATAGACACTACTTGGACAATTCCAGTTTTATTTTTGCCCTTAGTGACACATGCAATGCTGTTTTTCCAAGTGATGAATAATAAGAATAATAAAAATTAATAATAATGGTAAAAGACTATTTTTATTACCTTAAAAATCACAAGAAAACTTCTTGCAATATTTGTCCAAAATGAGAATGGAATATTTTCTGTTACTTATGCAATGCTATAGCTGGTTCCAAGAGCAGTGTAAAGGGAATTTTAAAATGTACTTCTGAAAAACAAAGGGAGGGACTTTCAGGTTATAAAAGTACCTCCCTTTCCGTTGAGCTAAAATTGAAATATCACTGGAAACTAGACAGATTAGCATTTCTCCAAACTTTTGGAAGAATTTTCTCTAATTAGAATAAAGAGCCGGGCCTCTATTCCCCAGCCCTTTCTGTAGCCATGCTCTTTGCCGTGTAATTTCATACTGCCTTCCTACTTTAAGGACTTACCCTGATGCTTACTTTGGCCAAGGGAATGTTAGAAAATATGATGTAAGCAGAAGTTTCAAAAGTGCTTGTAATATTGGGCTTATTCTCACTTTTTATCCTGTGCAACTACCATGAGAACATGGCTAGGTTAGCCTGCTAGAGGATGAGAGATGTATGAAACAAGAGGCCCCAGCTAAGGTGCCCCATGCAAGTCTAACCTAGATCAGAGCCCCATCCTAACTTTTTCTAATGTGTGAAAAATAAATGCCTGTTGTCATATGAAACTAAGTTTTCTGGTAGTTTGCTACACAGCAAACTTTAACTGATACAGTGGGCTTGGGTGAAAGATTGTTGGTAACTTCACTTGCTTTGAGCTTTGAAACAAAATAGCAAAGACAAGAAAAGGCTTGACAGAAGACATTTCTACAAACTTTTCCTATGTATTTTCACAGCAGAGACTCAGGGCCTATGCTGATCAGAAAATGGCTTTCTGAAATGACCATACATTTTTGCCCCTTTCTCTATTGGATTAGGCACATTTCAAGTGCTCAGTAGCCACAAGTAACCAGCTAGTGGCTATTGTATGGGACAGCACAACTCTGTATCTATTGGAGATGGTAATTCCATTGGGCCAGAGTAGAAGTAGACAGGAAAAGGACCACTGTGTGCTGGGATTTTAGGCAACAACTGGACAAGAAAGAAACCAGAAGAATTGAGAATAGTAGTTTGCTTCTCATGTTTAGCTTCTGACATAAAAACTACACATTGCTTCTGATTACTCAGTATGATTTTCTTAATCATATTCAGAAAAGAAGAAAGTAAATGAAGATAATCCAAAGAAACTTTCTTAGGTTAAGTGTCTAAAAACACAATGGAAACTTGGTTAGGAGCTATATATATGTATTCATCCACCTTTCAACTTTGATACAAGGTTTGTCATTATTTAGGTAGAAGATAATGGGATGTGGAAGAACCCATGTGCCAATTTGTCCCCAGGAATACATATCTATATCTACATATCTATTAATATACGCACAGATATTCACAGACTATTAAAAATTTCTGCAGTTTTGCATGGCTTGCGGAAGTATTTCCCTGATGACACAAAGAAATAGCATCTATTTAAAAAGGGTAATTACAAGTAAAATAAAAATATTATACTTTCAATATAATTTAAGCAGATATAAAACCTATGAAAAAAAGAGTTGAATGACAATATGACAGGAAAAGAGATTTAACTTTGGCCTTAGACAAAAATGGAGCTGACTGAAAAAGGAAAGAAGTTTAAGAAAATGAAAAATGCAATTAAAGATTAAAAAGATGATAAAGAAGATAAATTGGTAGATAGGATGGAGATAAGAGATCCAACTTATAAATAATTGGTGATACCAAGAGAAAAGCACAACAATTTAACCAGAAGCTAAAATCAAACCCCAGCACTGGAACACAATGGAGCAAATTTATAAAGTTTTGAAGCAAAGTATATGACCCAATAATTCTCTACAAAATAGACTGTCAAAAGGAATATATTCTTAGACAGTAAACTTTACCCCATTATCTATTGCCACAATAATGCTGCAAAACAAACAACCACAAAACGTTAGTGAGATACAATGATAAACATTTATCATTTGCAAGATTTTGAGTCTGCTGGGGAGTCCTGCTGCTCTAAGCTAGGCTACTTCCTATGTCTGCAGCCTGGTCCAGACAACCAGGTCCACTTGTCTGATCTCTGCATGCCTCATCCTCCATCATGCTAGCTTGGTCTCACACTGGTAGCAAGGGATCAAAAAAGAGAGCAGACACACCTGTGTGTATTCTAGCTCATGCGTGCATCAAGTTGGCTACAGTCCCATTGGTCAAAGCTAGTCACATGACTGAGCCAAAGCCAGCCTTGGAGGAGACTGCAATGTTACCACGCAAAGGAGGTAGATCCAAGGAGCCTACTAAGGGAGACCACCAGTGCAATCATTCTCCCTGGCAATGCGCTCCAGCCACAGGCCACCAGGAACACCTCTAATCACATTGAGCGTATCACTCATTTCAGTGAGGGAGAACACATGCCCTGGAAAACCTTGATGCATGTTAGCAAGAGGACATTAGAAAGGACTTCCAGGCCGGGCGCAGTGGCTCACGCCTGTAATCCTAGCACTTGGGAGGCTGAGGTGGGCAGATTGCTCAAGGTCAGGAGTTCGAAACCAGCCTGAGCAAGAGTGAGACCCCGTCTCTACTATAAATAGAAAGAAAATTAATTGGCCAACTAATACATAGAGAAAAAATTAGCCAGGCATAGCGGGGCATGCCTGTAGTCCCTGCTACTTGGGAGGCTGAGGCAGAAGGATTGCTTGATCCCAGGAGTTTGAGGTTGCTGTGAGCTAGGCTGACGCCACGGCACTCACTCTAGCCTGGGCAACTAAGCGAGACTCTGTCTCAAAAAAAAAAAAGAAAAAAAAAAATAGAAAGGACTTTCAGTAGGATTTGTACTTGTGTTAGTGATTTTGGTTTGCAGAGCTTTGGTCTGGATGCTGTCAACATGCAGGAGTATCGTATGACTGGGTATCTCAATAAATCTAATGTATCTAGAATGAAGGAAGACCCGAGAAAAGCTAAAGGTATAATTTGCCAAGAAGCAGTAGTTCCTTATATTAGCCAGGTTAGCAGGTTGTGGGATCATTTCTATGGTTTGGACAATGTTCGTGTTTTTCTGTGTTCAGACCCAGGCATGAAGTTGTCTTGTCTTTGTCCTGCTCCGCCTCAGTGACAGAGTGGCCTGGTCTGATATTGATGTTCCGTGAAATTGTGTTCAACAGGAGAGCTCTGAAGCCTCACTGTGATGCCAGCCAGCTCCCGATGTCAGAGGCTTCTTTTCTTGTCATATCACACACGCTACCAGTTAGTTACCCTGGCGATTTTACTTAATGCTTTCATCAGTCATCCCAAGGTGATTTAAAACAATGAACTGGATTAAAAGTAAAAACTTGGGTATAAAAGCACCAACCATAAACACAGAACCCAGTTAAGCACAGAGCTATGTCTAAATAAATATTATAAATATGGTTACAATATATCAAAAGCAATCATCAAATGAGACATTTAGGCCATATAATAAGAATTTATCAATAGTAAGAATTTAGGTATATTTTATCGGGTGGCGAGCAGGTGGGGGGAAAGAGGGGATGGGTGTATACTTACATAATGAGTGCAAAGCGTACCACCTAGAGGATGGAAACGCTTGAAGTTCTGACTTGGGGGATGGAGGGGAGTGGTAAGGGCAATATATGTAACCTTAACAGCATTTGTACCCCCATAATATGATGAGATAAAAAGAATTTAGATATAAAACTCCAAATTATATTTGGGTCAAGAAGTGAAAACTGGAGAGTGGGAAAAAGTTAAAATATATCACATTTCTAAATTTAGAGAAGAGGAAATCAAAGACACAAGTTCATTGTTTTTCCCTTTGATGTTTGGAGAAATAGAGGTGCCAAATGTTTTTGAAAAACTTAATGGAAAGTACTTGTAGTGAGTGCTAATAAACAGAATATATGCCTTCTAATGGTTTGGGAAAATAGCCAAAAAAAAAAAAAAAAAGTAGCATAGATAGAAAATAATAAAAATAACCAGAAAGCATTTTTAAGCATTACACAGAATGGCTGAAGTAAGACCAAATGTCTTACTTGTTAATTATTCTTAACTGCCTTTGCCTTACCCTTAACTGCCCTTGCCTACACCAAGCTTTTGTCTTCTGAAATACTGCAGGCAGCCTCCGAACTAGCCCCCTCCCTCTAATCTGTTCTCTGCAAAGTAGAGGCTACTCTTGTGCTACTCATAGTTTGTGGAGCATACAGACTGTGCCAATCTAGTACACAGATTGTGTCAACCCAAAACTGTTGACTCTAGGTCTGCTATAAGAACAGAGATTGAGAGAAACGTTTGAAATTTTTATACCTATTCAACAAGCTAGTTTATGTCTTTTGAAACTAATAAATAAAAATTGGTGCTTGCATTTTCTACATCTTTATTTCATTTTTCTAGTGACTCATTTCTAGTTTCTGAAAACTAGAGTCCATAATATGCTCAGTCTGTAACATATTGGAAAAGGAAGAAGACAGCTGGGCCTTCACCGCAGATGGTTTGAGAAGCCCAGGTGTAGACCACAGCCAAGTGAGTTCTGTGGAACCTGACACTTCTTTGCCCACAACCATTCAGTGGCTCCCTCTTGCCCCTATCAATAACTCTTACCTTCTTCTCCTGCCTCCACATCACTGCTATGGGCAATATTGTCTATGGAGGAGGGGGAGCGGGGTTGAAAAATCTCAAACCAGGGAGGAAAAGGCAGGGAATGTGCACTTTGAAATATAAAACCCTGGAGATTCAGATACACTGGGAGTGCGCATGTTCCTTTACCTCTCACCTTTGAGACTTCCTGCCTTCAGAGCTTCTTACCTTCCACCCCTGCTACCCTTGGCCTCACCTCCAGGCCCTATGTCACAGCACCTTGAAACTCATGCACTCAGAGACTGCGGCCTAGACATGACTCTTGCCAGCCCCTGCCCCTTTTCTCCTCTTCATAGACCGCCTACCTCTCCCCCCTCCCCAGTCTGCTCCTTCTTAAAGCTCCAACTCAAAGGCCACACTGTCCTGTTCCCTTCCTCCCACCCCCTCCCAAGCAAATTTCCTCACTCCGTTAAGGCAAAACCTCTATACACATACCTCACTCTGACCCTGAGACTTCAACTTTAGGTTTTTTCCCTAAGGACAAAATTATGCACAGATTTATATATAAAACTATTAAATTTAAGGTACTTAAATATTACTGACTAAACTATTAAATTTAGAGTTGGTTAAATAACTAAGTTCTGACCATACAGTAGAGTAATATACAGCTACTAAAAATGTCGAAGAAGAATACATGTAACATGGAAATACGTTCATAATACTCTGTTCAGTAAACAAGTAGATTATAAAACAAAACGAGTAGGCACATATATGAGATAATTTTGTTATGAAATATAATGATAAATAGAAGTGTAACATTGATCCAGTTACAGATAAAGGTGTAGACATAAGCCAAGGTACAGGCAAAAATGTAGGCAAAGATATTAATACAAAGATAACACAGATGTAGATAGAGATCAAATGTTAAGAAGTGTTATTGCAGTGTTAAGGGATAATGAGCAGTTTTCATTTTTCTTTTTTTTTTTTCTGTCTATATTTTCTACCAGAAATGTTCATTATATTTTGCAATAAGAAAAAGAGTGAAAGAATTAATTGCTGCCCATGCAGGGGGCCATGGAGCTCTGCACGGTCTTCAAGGAGAGCACGTCCCTTTGCACCTTGGAGTGTTTACTTTGCCGGCTCCCACTGGCTGGTGCTCCCCGGAGGCAGGATCACCCCGTGCTCACTGCAAACACACAGCCCCCCACACTGCACAGTCACTGACGACATGTTTGCAGAGCTAAATTGAATGTGTTGAATCGCCAAAAGACACACACAGAACAGTCATCTATGCCATTTCCCAGGAAACTGAAAATTAAAGGGATCCAAATGACCAAGAACAGCCGGACACGGGATACGTAAGTCTTCAGTACTCACCCATCTGGATGAAGTGTGAGTTGAACTTGGTCAAGGAAAAGGTGAACAAACGCTGTTGGAAGCATTCATTAACCTTGATGGACACGTCACTCTAAGCCACCCTCCCCAGCTCTGTTGGCAGAAGCGGAGGTTGTGGTGATTTATCCGGGCAGTATCGATTCTTTTCAGGCAATTCAGAAAGAAAGTTTTTTCGTGAAACTGCCCAGCAAATGGAGCAAGTGCCGGGACGGGCATATTAGCGGCGCCGACTTTTCACTTCGTTGCTGTGTGTTCGTGTCTCTGTGTAACAATAATGATCTCAGAAATGTGTGCGCTGGCTTTCCCCTGAAGAGGATACAATTCTTTCACACGTGTTGAGCCAAATTTTCCCATTTCTCAAGTTTCTCCCAAAGAGTGTGAGTACTTCAAAAGACACGTTAGCTCTGCGAAGCGCGTCTGGACTTTTATGTACTGACAGACGGCTGTTGCTGAAGGAATCCAGGCAGCTTAACGCCATCTGACCGTGTTGGCTTCCAGAAGCACACAGCCTCCCCGGGCCTCTCATTCATCCTTATAAATCATGTGTGAAAGAGCTGACGGCAGGTAGAGTTACAGAAATGGAGACACTGTGCACTCGCCTCGTGCTAGAAACCTATTGTAATGAGTTAAACGGTGGCCTCCAGAAGGTACGTTCATCCAGAGCCTGAGAACGTTCCTTATTTGGAATAAAGGACTTTGCAGGTGGAATTAAGGTAAGGATGTCTAGATGAGATCACCTTGGGTTAGAGTGGACTCTCAATCCATTGCCATTTCCCTATCAGAGAGCAGAAGGGGAAACTAACACAGAAACACACAGGGAAGTCAGCCATATGAAGACAGAGGCAGAGATTGAAGTGATGCTGCCATAAACCAAGGAATAAACCAAGGAATGCCACCAGAAGCTAAAAAGTGGCCAGGCAGGATTGTCCTCAAGGCCCCTGGAAAGAGCACAGCCCTGTCTAACAACTTGATTGCAACCTCCATGAGAGAATAAAATTCTGTTGTCTTAAGCCATCAAGTTTGTGGTAATTTATTGTGGAAACCCTAGGAAACTAATGTATTAATCAAATCATGATTCTAGAGTACACTAAACAGATTGAATAAACCATAGGAGTTCATGGGACTGTGTCTGTTCCCAAACATGTATGTTTTAGGCTTCATTTTTCAGCCCTGACTTTCTAAATATGTACACCCCCAAACTTGGGGAACTGACAAGGTAGGGCTGGAAAATGTGACCCTAAAAATGGGCACCTGTTTTAAGCAGGATTTGACTTTTAAAGCATAAGGAGACGTGAAGCTTTCATTCTCTTCCAACCTACCCCTACCCATTTGTCCCCACTAGACACCACACATATCACCAATCTTGTGTCAACGGAAAAAAGCCAAACTCTGTAAAATAATTTTAAAGAGATTTATTCTGAACCAAATTTTAAGACCATGACTGGGACCCACTCCCAAGAGGCCTTGAGCAAGTGGACTCTCTGTGGTTGGTTAGTTTGGTTTTATACATTTCAGGGAGACAGGGGTTATAGGTAAAGTCATAAATCAATATGAGGCATACATTGGTTTGGCCCAAAAAGGTGAGCCATCTTGAAGCAGGGGCTTACAGGTTACAGGTAGGTTTAAAGATTCTTTGGCTTGTAATTGGTTAAAGACATGAAGCTTTGTCTAAAGGCTTGGAATGTTTTAACATAAGGAGCTGTTTACCAGAAACAGGCCACCGGACATAGATTTGTTGAGTAAATTGAGGACCTGCAGGTGTGTCTTGCATACTCTTAGGCCTGTTAATGGGTTACAAAGGATGTTTTCAAGAAGGGAGGGGGGCATAAGGTATGTCTGACCTCCCTCCTTCTGGCAGACAATTTAATTTTAGTATATTCCTTTGGCCATGAGGGGGTCCATTCAGTCAGGAGGGGCAGAGGTGAGCCTTAAAATTTTATTGTAGTTTATACTTGGAAGGCAGTATGTGTAGAAGTTAAGAATATGGGCTGTGGAGTTGACCAGACTTGCCCATTCCCTGAATTTCATGACCTTGGCCAAGTTGCTTAATCTCACCGAGCTTCAATTTCTTTATTGGTAAACTGGGATAATGCGTGTAATAAGATTAGTGCAGGGCCAGGGTATAGTATTCAATGTTGAAAGTGCTCAGTCAATATTGAAATAGATAGATAAATAATCGACAGACCAGAAGATAAATATATACTGAAAGCTCTAGGCAGCAGATAGCAATACAATACAGCACAGCACAGTGCGGTAGAGCCCAATGTAGTGCAACACAATGCAACTCAGAACACTACTCCCCATTTCCCACTCCATTTCTTCTTTGGAGTTTGGACATAGATGATTAAATTACAGGAATAAAACACAGAGAAGGAGTTGGATGGGGTAGATAAAGTAGGCATGGAAAGCAGGCAAAAAACACTACTAAGTGGAAAAACCCAAGGAAAAACCTCAGGGCTCTCAGAATTGTTGGGGGCAGGGGCTGAGCAGAGAGCCAGGACAAGCCATCACCATTTGTATAGTGTTTAGTGTCACTAGGGAATGCCCTCCCCCCCCAAAAAAAAAACCTCCAGGTGAGTAGATGCAGATGTCACCAGTGGAAGAGAGACAGAGCCACTGCAAGATAGCCTTGATCTTGTCCCCAAACACTTGGCGTGGAGGGTTGACCAAGGGGAAGGGGATTCTTCAGAAGGAAGCTGGAGGTGTTCCCCTGGTGGCCCCAGTGCTAAGGGAGGAGTCTCAGGTGCCACAACCAACTCAGGGGACTCCTAGAAAACAGATTCCTACCCCAAAACCCTACAGTCTGCAAAAGGAGGCCGCCATGAGAAACAGCAAGCTTTAAATATATATCACGCTTGGCTAGCACAGAGCCACCGAGCCAAGTGAGAAGACAGGTCCCTCTGTGTCTTTTCCCTCCTGAATCCCACATCACTGGGGAGTGGAATCGTGCCTCTGTCAGGGAGGGGCGACGAACACGCAGGGCGAGCAAGCCAGGACCACCCACCCTTCCCCACCTGCTGCCTTCCACCTCGAAACAGCCCAATCCAGGGGAGGGGAAATGTTTGCTGCCAGGTCAAGTTGGGATTTGTTTATCGCACAAGGAGGGGCATTTCTAATCTCTGGATCAAAAGGAGACATAAGACAAGAAAGGCCTGTAAAACTGTTACCTAAAAGATAAAGTTGCAGTCTTAACACACTGCTAGTCATAATTGTTCAATATACTTTTAGTCTTACTTAAAAATAGAAAACATTTCACAAAAGCTCAGAAAATAGTGTAAAAGGATGCAGATATCCACCACTCAGATTTAATAGATGTTAACATTTGTTATAATTTGGTACATCACTCTCTTTTAAATATCGTGTTTCCCTGAAAATAAGACAGAGTCTTATATTTATTTTTCCTCAAGAAGACACCCTAGGGTTTATTTTCAGGGGATGTGTTATTTTTTTTAAGTACCGTACAACAATCTACATTTATTCAAATATAGTTAAGTCATCTTCTTCTGGAACATCATCATAACTCTCCAAACCTCGAGTTCCATCCTGAATTTCTTGCGACTCTATTTCCTTTAGAACCATTGGCCCCAATCTCTTGTGTTGAGCAATAGAGCTCTCATGGGACAGATGAGAAGGGCTGCTCGTCTTCTTTCCCGCTCCACAACAAAATGCATGAGTTGTGCAGATGTGCTGCGTAGCCACGCCCATCACTAGGTCTTATTTTCGGGATAGGGCTTATATTGCTCAAATGCTTAGAAATCCTGCTAGGGCTTATTTTATGGGTAGGTCTTATTTTCAGGGAAACACGGTAGAAAGTTACTCCAAATACGCCTATGTCACCACTCCCATCCTTCCCTTCCTCTCAAGCCTAAGGAGATAACCTCAGTCTTTAAGCTAGTAACTATTATCCTCATGCATGTTAGTATCATGCATTGTGGATGCATGCGTGTCCTTTATAAGCTGCTATGGAGTGATTGGATGGGAGAATGGGAGAATGATGGAAGATGAGTTGGGAGGCTTGTGTGGTATCCAGTGAGGGTAATGGTGGTATCAGAAGCCAGCACACACCCCTGGACGTCCAGTGACAGTAATGGTTGTGGTCATAGGCAGTGGAAACTGTCACCAAGGGAGACAATAAGGAGGAGGGAGAATGAGCTTTGAAGGAGACACCAAAGGAGCTGCCTACTACACAGAGTGTTGCCAGGAGAGAGGTTATGACCAATACTAGAGAAGAGATTGACTGACTTCCAATTCCAAGCAATTGTCCCATAAATTCCTGGTATTTGTTGCCTTATGCCAGTGGCTGTCAACTGGGGGTGATTTTACACTCTTGGAGACATTTGATTGCCACAACTGGGGAATGCCACTAGTATCCATTGGGTAGGAGCCAGGGATGCTGCTACACATCCTATGATGCACAAGACAGCCCTCCACAATAAAGAATCATTCAGTGGGGCCGGGCGCAGTGGCTCACGCCTGTAATCATAGCACTCTGGGAGGCCGAGGCGGGCAGATTGCTCGAGGTCAGGAGTTCGCAACCAGCCTGAGCAAGAGTGAGAACCCATCTCTACTATAAATAGAAAGAAATTAATTAGCCAACTAATATATATAGAAAAACTTAGCCAGGCATGGTGGCACATGCCTGTAGTCCCAGCTACTCAGGAGGCTGCGGCAGGAGGATCACTTAAGTCCAGGAGTTTGAGGTTGCTGTGAGCTAGGCTGACGCCACGGCACTCACTCTAGCCTGGACAACAAAGTGAGACTCTGTCTCAAAAAAAAAAAAAAAAAAAAAAAAAGAATCATTCAGCCCCAATTGTCAATGAAGCTACAGTTGAAAAACCATGCTTTGTGCCAGTGCCCACCAAAATAAGGATTGGAGCTGGCAAACTTTGATTTTGGGAGGCTCTTGGGAATCATTTTATCAATGAGGTGAATGGGATAGAAATTGTAAAAAGGACAAGGATAAGCTTCACCAAGAGATAAAAACCACGATTTTTACGTAAATCACTATAATGCATTATATACATTTGGAAAGGCTGGCTGGCAATTGCTAGCCTTACCAATTGCTGTTATTAGGGGATATCAGTGTGGGCTTTGGAGTCAGCCAGATGTAGGTTCGAGTCCCACCTCTGTCTTTTATCAGCTGTGTGCATCTGCTTCTATCCAACCAAGGCAGCAAATGACCACAGGTAGTACAGAGCAAGGGATTGAGAGAGGACTAAGACCTTACACAATCGTAGAAAGAGCTAGAGAAGGAAGGGTCCAAGAGGGGGAGTTGGAGGGTCAGAAAAGTCACTAGCCAGCCCCCCTGAAACACTAGCACACAGGTGGGCCAGTCAGAGCCCGAAAGGGAACTGGATGGCCCAGGAGTCCTGGTGTGGGGCCACCCAGGACTGCTGGCAGGAGAGTCAATGGAGCTGCTGCCCTGCATCTGGCGGGAGCCTGAGCCGCTGGTGGTCAGCAGGGCCACAGTTGGGAAAAAGAACTGGACGCCGAGAAGGGAACTGCGAAGCAAAGCTGGAACCTGCGGGCATCTCTGCATTCGGCCGTCACTGCTCCTCCCCACAACGACCTTCAGAGAGTGAAGGCTACTGTTTCACTTCCACCTTCCAGATCCCAGCCAAATTTCTCTTTTGGTCAACTCTAACTCAGGATCATGAAAAGAAAGGGGATTCCAAGAACATGACTCAAATTTAACCAAGCCAACACCCTACAAAACCACTACAAATGTGGCTTTGGGCAAGTTACTTCACCTCACTGAGTCTCAGTTTCCCCATCTGGAAATGGTGATACTAATAGTACCTACCTCATGTGGTTGCTATGAGGATTGATGTAAGGGGAACGGTACCTGGCGCATAGTAAGTGCTCGACAAACCTTAGCTATTATCCTTGTTGGCGTTAAGATATATTCTGGAACCGGAATTCCTTCAGAAGGTTCACCTTGCAAAGTTTCATTGGCCGACCTCGACTTCAGCAAGGAAACTCTAGCACAAGCCAATACACAACTCCCCCCAACAGACAGAGCTATTCAGGGGGAGGAGAGAATGAAGATTGAAACAAAGCTTATACTGAACATAGTGTTTTGCTGATGACAATAAAGAGGACCAGGCTGAGAAGCCCGCTCCTGCAGCCGGCTGGTCACAGGACCTTGGATATAGCCATGGCCCCCGTTGTTCCCGTTCTCCCCTCTGTGCAAGGGCAAAGATGCATCCTGTTTGTTCCTCCTTCCTTCCTGGGAGGGATGGGAGCAGGCCCAAGGTAGGACTTTGTGAGATGTGAGAGCTCTTTCAGAGAAAAATGCTATCACAGTGCTAGGTAATCTTCACCCTTTATAATGTTGCTCAGTCTCTGCAATGAGAAATGGTCCCTCTAAAGCGCTGCTGGGTGCAGGTTATCACAGAGCTGGGATTTTAAGGTCATTTTTCCCTCTTGGTATCAGGGGCTGATCAGCAAATAGGTTTATGAAGAGGGACTGCTTCCTCGCTGCTGTTCATAATTTCCCACACAGGAACAGCAGCCAGAAGTGACAGAGAAGCCTCCCAGGAGAATTGCTGAATTTGCCAAGCAGCTAAAATGCACCTTGTAGTTTATGTATTAAACCATTATGCTTACTGCTGTCACCATATTCATTTACAGACCCAGAAAGCTGCAAATGGCATGATCTTCTCCTGTATTCTTCAGGTTGTAAACTCTTAAGAAATAGCGCCTCCTTTCTCCTTCCTTCCCTCTCTGCCAACCAACCGGAGAAGCCACAGACAGCACATTCTTCCATACCAAGATTCTCAGTAACACTGGAGCAATTAGTCCAACTCCTTCAGGGTCCAGAGATGGGCAAGCCTTATCAAGATCACGGGGTAGGATAAAGGCAAAAACAACAATCAATTGTAGGATCCCCAGTCCCTCCCTACACCAACAGGGGTGACACTGGTTACTGAGCTTTGTCGCCCATGCCCACCCCCTTTATACTGACAACTTATGTCAGTGTGGGAAACTCAGAGCTTAACTAGAGACTGAGTCTTCCAAATGTGCCCGGGCAATCACAGACAGAGAAAGGCTGCATTTCAGGGATTCATTATTTAGACACAGTTTCTGTTGCCCAGCAAAATCCATCGTAATAGCCTTCTCTTCGCCCCCTCCCCTTTTCCCTAGAGTCAAGATGAATGTAAAGACTTTATATAGCTTCTCCTTCATGAAATATGTCCTTAGGCTGAAAGATTCCAATTATATTTTTTGGTGAAGTGTTGTCTTATTAGAGAAAGATTAAAATAAACTGGAAGAAATGAGGACCATCTATGACCTCAAACTTTCTTTTCCCAGGTGCCATCTTCCATGAAAGCAGGGTTTTGGACACCTATCTGGTGTCCACTTTCCAGTGACGCTACAGATCCCTCCCAGTGATTCTTTTTCCTGACTTCTGTCTGCATTCAGCAGGGCTTAGCCTTGACCTTGAACCTGTAGGCCTGTCATCATGCTACCAGGCCAAGGAACAGAAGGTGTCCAGAAAGCTTCTCTTCTGGATTCTTTTGTGTTGTTCTTCCCAACCTGTCTCTCAACCTGCTCCTGTGCCCATACCTCCCCCTGTCTGGCACTGACCACCAAAGCCTAATGCCCAGCACCAGCTATCTCAGATTCACTTCAAATGTTTTTTTTTATTCAAGTAGCCAATAAATAGTGATTGAGTCTTTGCTATGTTCTAGGCACTGTGCTAGTGGGTATTTGTCTTAGTCTATTGGGCTGCCATAACAAAATACCAGAGACTGTATGGCTTAAAAACAGAAGTTTTCTCACAGCTCTGGAAGCTAGATGTCCAAGATCAAGGTGACAACAGGGTCAGGTTCTGGTGAGGACTCTTTTCCTGGCTTTCGAATGGCTGCCTTCTTCGCTTGATGGAGAGAGAGAGAGTGAGAAGGAGAGAGGGAGAGAGAGATATTATTCGTCACCTTCTTAGAATTCCACCAATCCTATTGGATTAGGACCCTACCCTTATGACTTCATTCAACCTTAATTACTTCTAAAAAGCCCTACCTCCAAATGCAATCATGTTGAGGGTTAAGACTTTAATATGTGAATTATAGGAAGGACACAATTCAGTCCATAGCAATACTCAAGGGCAAACAAAACAGATAAGCTCCCCATCCTCCTGGGCTACCTAACCTTGGTCAAGACAGTTAACCTCTCTGTGCCTCAGTCTCCTCATCTATAAAATGGGGGTAGGTAACAATAGTTCCAATATCACCCAGTTACTATGACAGTCAAATGAATTCATGCATCTAAAGCTGTTGAAAGAGGACCCAGCACAGAGAAAGCATCTAACATATGTTAGCTGATTGCTGTTTAGAAAGACAGATATTTATCAAATAATCACAAAAACAAATGTAAATTCCAAGCAGTCCTATGAAGAAGAGGTGCATTGTGCCAGGAGGGTGTCTGATAGGAACACAGCCCCGTTAGGTAGTTCCAGGAAGACTCTCCAAAGAAAGCAGCCCTTGAGCTAATATCTGATGAAAGAGTGAAAAGTAATAGGCACAGAAGAGAATAGAAAGACCCCCAGGAAGGGGAAATAGATAGACAAAGATCTTGAGGCAGGAAAGTGCATGATGGGTTCAAAGGACTCCACAGAGGCTCATGGGTCTGGTACATTGAGAACGTGATGCAAGAGGAGACAGGAGAGTCCTATCAATGCTGGAAGAGCCTTGTGGAGTGTTGTAAGGAGTTTTCTATATCCTAATCACACTGGGAAACACTGCAATACTTAAGGGGTAGGAGGGATATGATTAGATTAGCATGTTTGAAGAAGGCAAATCTTCCGGCATGGAATCTGTTATGCAGACCGAGAATTTGCACAGAGAGGCCTTCTATTTCTTCCCTTGGATTGAATTTGCTTCCTGCAGCACTAGGATACAATCTAATTCTCAAAACTCTGTGCTTCTGGGAGCCCACATGGCCTGCATTGCTGACAATTTTGACTTTTCCCTACAAAAAATAAACACATGCAGCATATGCTGCAATTTCTTTTGTACACATGGCACTCATCTGCAATTCTAGTTCATAAGAATTTGGAAGGCGATAACTTTTCCTAGGATAATGACTGACCAACATAATGAGCCCTCAAAAGCTGGTCGATTAAACACATATTTTAATTAACTAAATAAATGACTCAATAAACTCCCTTAAAGAGCAATTTCCCCCTTGAAGAGGCTCTGAGTAGCGCCAGTTGAACCCGGATCCCATCTGATCTTGTAGACTTTAGGCTATGCCAGGAAACACTATCCAACACATGGTCCAAGGACCTTCATGAAGAAGCAACTTGCAGAGAGGTGTGGGCAGGGTTAAGGAGCCCAGAGTGATGTTGTGGCAACAGAGACCCCAATGCTGGGGAGACATTACTACTCACCCACTCTCAGAATCCCAACATTGACTTCAACCTAATTTTTATTTTATTTTATTTTAATTTTTTTGCTTTCCTCTTCCATTCTCCTCCTCCCCACCAAGTGGTAGAATTTGGATCTCTCTTCAGAATGCTTCATAAGGGAAAGAGTTTCTGGTGCCATATTCTATATCTTTCCATACTTGAGTGTTAACTCTCAGATTTGAGTCCCTCAGGCTCAGACTAAATTTATTTCAAACCGTGTCTTCTTGAAGACTTAGAATAAAAGTCTCCTTTATCTCAAGTTCCTAGTTCTCACAAAGCAAAATCAACGTGGCTTTTAGACTATAGGTCCAGCCACGGACTCTCAAAACTCTAGCAGTTGAAGGTAACAGTGATGTCTGTCATATGCTGTAGGTAGCTCCCCCTAGAGTGAAGAATGCTATTGATTTGGATGGGGGCAAGAAAAGAAAGACAATTGGAAGCATGTATGGATTTCTAGAAGTGAAAATGCATCCAAAGATTCCATCCTGCTGCATTTGTAAGCCTGAGGGATGTTACTCAGTAGGGAAGTAGGAAGAACTCTGTGGCTCCACACTGATCTCCCCTTCTGGTCACCATGTTTGACTTCCAAAAAAGTACAGTACAAATGATTACGTTTAAGCTTTTTAAGTTACAATCCACTCTAGTCGTGCTTCCTAAAAAGAAATGGTCAAATGTCACCTTGACTGGATTAGAGTGATCTCAGAACTTCTCAGCAACAAGCGTTACAAGTACTCTCTTGAATTACTTTTAGGGCTGGCTGATTCCTCCAAAATGTTTGAATTTTACTAATTTATGTTGTGCATAGTAACCTTTTCCTGGTATTAATACACTGGGGGTGGGAGATGCAGATGGCCTTGAAGTTACTGGGAAAATTAAGGGCAAGAAAAGCAATTTACCTGATTATCCTCAAACCTCCCACATGAGACGTGATAGATGCCTTCTGGATTAAGAAATGAGTCCTGTTCACTGGACGTAGGGATCAAGGAAGAAAGAACTGACATTGCTCACTGCTATCCACTGTAATTTCCACCCTTGGCCAAGGAGAAGAGACTCTTGCAGTTTGGGTTGGAGGTAGTGAGCATTGGAGACAAACTTAATGAAGCTTCCTGGGCCGTGGACTCAGCTGGCAATTCATAGTTCACAAAAGCTCCACACTTGTCCATCTCCCCAAAGGTTGTTATATCAGAACAAGAGACTTATTTCTCATCGACTAATTAGCTCTTAAGACCCACTCCTTAGAAGTAAATGCTTAATTATTATTGGCTCAACTGCTTAATCTTTCAAAGGGAGACAAAGTTAATAACTCCAGGAATTAAAACCATAATAGGCTCTCTCTTTAATGTCTACAGGGCTTTTGTATGTGAAAAGGAACATTAACTAGTATGTGTATTTTGTTTAATGCTCAATTCATTAGACTCTCATTTTAATAAAGAAAATTTTGAAAACCTATTTTTCTTAAGCATTTAGTCATTGATTACAAGTTTGATTAATTTAATTCCCTTATACAATTTAAAATGCAGTTACAAATTTAGTATGGTTGATTTTTTTAAGAGCGTTCAATGTCTTTAAGAACAGACAAAACAAACAGAAGCACAATGATAGTTTCAAAACTATTTAAAATTGTTTCACCCAAAATTGGCTTCAAAAACATTAAATCACGGATTTAATCTATTTTTTTTTTAAGTTTATGCTTTTCAGCGATTTTAACTAGCACAGCTTCCTAGAGTTTCGGGAGTTCTAACAGATGCCGTTTGTGTTTATTTATTTATTTTCAGTTTCATTGACGTATAATTGACAAATGAAATTGTTTATATTTAAGCTACACAATGTGATGATTTGATATCCATATACATTGGGAAATGATTACCACAACCAAGTTAATTAATACATCCATCACCTCACATAATTATCATCTTTTTGTGAGAATGCTTAAAATCTACCATGTTGTATGTTAGCTCCTCAAGAATTTATTCATCTTATTATCTTTTGTATTCTTTGTACTCCTTGACCAACATCTCCCCATTTCCCCAATTCCCAGGCCCTGGCAGCCACCATTCTACTCTGTTTCTGAGTTTGACTTTGTTTTTTTAAAGACTGTATTATATATATATATGATATTATTAATATATAGTATTTGTCTTTCTCTGTCTTATTTCACTTAGCATAATGCCCTTCAGTTTTATTCATATTGTTGCAAAGGATTTCCTTTATTTAAGGCTGAATAATACTCCATTGAACATATCAGTACAACATTTTCTTATCTATTCATCTGCCAATGGACACTTAGGTTGTTTCCATATCTTGGCTATTGTGAATGAGGCAGTGATGAACATGACAGTGCAGATATCTCTTCAAAATACTGATTTCATTTCCTTCATATATATACCCAGAAGTGGGATTGCTGGACCATATTATAGCTCTATTTTTAATTTTTTGAAGAAACTTCATACTGTTTTCCATAATGGCTGTGGCAGTTTACGTTTCCACTCACAATATAGAAGGCTTCCGTTTTCACCGTCACTTTTTATCTCTTGTCTTTTTGATAGTAGCCATCCTAACAAGTGTAAAGTGATATCTCATTGCAGCCATACACCATTTTTTTTTAATTTTTAGAGTTTTAGTAATTTTTCTAGACCCAGAAGAAAATGAACTCCATTTCAGCAAAGCCCAGAGAGCAGGTGCTAGATGGAAGATATATTGGCTTTTTGGCCAGAATATAGGATATAGTTTGGCAATCCTATAGTCACTAGGCTGAATACATTTTTATCATAAAGTTTCACTTATTGAATTATGGGACACTTACTCCATGACTTTCACTTTTTAGGTTAGGTGCTATTTCTGCAAAATGAGTTCATTAGTTAGAGTTCTCCCTTGATCCAACAGGATATATATAGAAAGAGACTTATTATGAGGGATTGACCCATACAATTATGGAAGCTAGGAAGTCCACTACCTGCGAGCTGGAGAACCAGGAAAGCTGGTGGTGTAGTTCTAACCCAAGCCCAAAGGTCCAAGAACTGGGAAGTTGATGATGGAAGTCCCAGTCCGAGTCTGAAAGCCCAAGACCCAGGAGCCCCAATGT
This sequence comes from Microcebus murinus, assembly GCF_040939455.1. Classification (NCBI taxonomy): domain Eukaryota; kingdom Metazoa; phylum Chordata; class Mammalia; order Primates; family Cheirogaleidae; genus Microcebus; species Microcebus murinus. The sequence continues at coordinate 139,033,631 of NC_134104.1, forward strand.
GGGAGGGCAGGAGAATATAGATGTCTCAGCTCAAGGAAAAAGAGAAAATTTGCCATTTCTCTGCCTTTTCATTCTTTTCAGGCCCTAAATGGATTGGATTCTGCCCACTCACATTGATAAGGGTGATCTCCTTCACTCGGTCTACTGATATAAATGATAACCTCTTCCAGAAACTCCCTCACAGACACACCCAGAAATAATTTTAGCAGCTATCTGGGCATCCCTTAGTCCAGTCAAGTTGACACATAAAATTTAACCATCACAATTAGTTTCTTTAAGTTTTGACTTACCAATAGGACCATTCCCATTCTCCTGAAATGTTGACCTGGTTTGTTGGCAATATTAAAAATATATGTACTGAAACCACTGTGGAAAACTAGTTGATATTTCTTATTGAGTTAAATCCACACCCACATGCTAACCCAGCTTAAATATTTACCCAAGTAAATACTCAAGTATTTTATTTCTTTCTTCCCTTTTTAGAGATAAAATCTTACTTATTCTCTCACCCAGGCTAGAGTGCAGTGAGGTAGCTCATTGCAGCCTCAAATTCCTGGGCTCCAGGGATCTTCCTGCCTCAGCCTCCCAAATAGCTAGAACTACATGCATGTGCCACCACATCCAGCTATTTTCTTTTTTGTAGAGATAGGATCTTGCTATGTTGCCCAGGCTGGCCTCAAGCAATCCTCCCACCTTGACCTTCCAAAGTGCTGAGATTACAGGAATGAGCCACCATGCCCAGCCCAAAGATAAACAAAAACATTTCATCACAAAAACACTTGTACAATAATATCCATAGCACTTTTATTCACAATAGCTAAAAACTGTAAACAAACATAATGTCCATTATAAGAGAATGGAATAACAATTGTGGTATATTCATATAATAAAATGCTACTCAGCAATGGAAAGAATAAACTGCTATATTGCACCAATATGGATTAATCTCAAAAATACTATGTTGAATAAAAGAAGTCATACACAAAAGTAAATACTGTATGACTCCACTATATAAAATTCAAAAGCAGGCAAAACTAATCTATGGTGATAAAAGTCAGAACAGCAACTTCTTCTGTGGGGTAAATTAGAAGGAGACATTGCAGGAACTTTCTGGGATAATGGAAATGTTCTATACCCTAACTGGTATGTTGGCTTCATGGTTAAATTTGTCAAAACTCATCAAACTAAACTCTTAAGATCTATTTATTTCACTATATGTAAATTTTATCTCAATATATACAAACCAGTCCTGCCCCCTCAAATATATATATATATACACACATAATATATATTATAACATATATGTAAAGATATATATAAAAATATATAAATATATATATTAAAATATATATATATATACAAAAAAAATCTTTCTGGAAGGCCTGGAGAACCGCTAAGGCAGTGAGGACTTAAGGGGACAAAGTCTCAAAGGGAAGGGTCCCTCAGAGAGGTGAGCCCAACATTTCATTTCACTTACCCTTTTTTTTTTTTTTTTTTTTCTTTTTTTTGAGACAGAGTCTCGCTTTGTTGTCCAGGCTAGAGTGAGTGCCGTGGCGTCAGCCTAGCTCACAGCAACCTCAAACTCCAGGGCTGCAGTGATCCTTCTGCCTCAGCCTCCCGAGTAGCTGGGACTACAGGCATGCACCACCATGCCCGGCTAATTTTTTATATATATATCAGTTGGCCAATTAATTTCTTTCTATTTATAGTAGAGACGGGGTCTCGCTCTTGCTCAGGCTGGTTTTGAACTCCTGACCTTGAGCAATCCGCCCGCCTCGGCCTCCCAAGAGCTAGGATTACAGGCGTGAGCCACAGCGCCCGGCCTCACTTACCCTTTTGAAGCATTTGCTAGCTCAAGAACAAAGGCAGAAAATCTGAGAAGCAGAGTTTGGGGCAGTTTAAAGGGTGTGGAAATGGGGCGCAGCCTAAGATGATGGAGAAATTTCAGGGTCCACCCTGAAATGGAAACTTCCCAGGGTCCACCCTGGAAAGTTCAGGGTCCACCGTTAAAGAGAGACCTTGGTGGACAGCTGTGAATAACGGTTGAGAGCCCCAAAGGGACCCACCCTCAGAATAAGGTAAAACTGAAATGAATCAGTCTACCAAAGATTAAGTCTGGGGTCAAATCAACTCAGCCTTCAGTTGGATTAAAAGTATCTTTCCTTATCCCAGCTGCCTGACAGAAGCAGATGCAAATCCTCTCTAAACGAAAATAACGTAGTCCATGGCCTTAAACTATAGCTAAAACTTTTCATAAATAAAAAGGAGCTTTTGCTCTAAAATAACAAGACATGCTAAAACATGAGAACTAACAAAAGGTCAAAAGGAAATAAACACACACAAAAGGAGACTACAGGAGATCCAGGTATTTAAGTTATAAGACATGAACGTTAAAATAATTGTGATTAATATGTTTTAAAAAATCAAATAAGACAGATAATTGAAGTAGAAAACTGGAAACTTTACAGAAAGAATCAAATGGAAATGGAAGTGATACACTCAATAACAAATTAAGCGATTAATAGATGAATTTAAGCCATTAATTTTATTAGTATTTTATGAAAATTTATATATATTAAAATTAGTAGGGCCAGCTAAAAGTTTCTTCATCTGACAAATTGGTGAGCTTGAAGTTAGTTCTCCTTTTTGGGCTGTCTAGCCAATTTATAACTTTATAATATACAGTTGGGCCCCCTTTTTAAACAGTAACGTCTATGACTACTGTGTTAATCATCTCCTGGGCTCTTCTACTTGATTAACATATGAAACCATTAATATCAATCAATCTTTCTTGTTCAGAGTATCAACATTATCTTTTCCATACCTTTTTGGCTTCCTGACAAGCTTTGTTAATTCCTTCTTATTTATACAGATGAAAACAATATTTATCCATATCATAAATAAATCTTGCTTAACTGAATATAGAAAACATCCATACATTTCATGATTTCCTACTTATTAAAATCAATAAAATTAAACATACACTTATATTCGTTCTTCTTTTGTATTATACTTTCCCTTTTTGTATACACTTTAGATTAACTTTCTTTTTTATCACCATAAGTCAAGACTTTCCACAAATCCAACTAATTTCAATTGGCCATTATTATTATGATTATCAAAAGATGATAGCATTAATATTTTAAGCCCTCTTAAATCACCTCTTCTTATTACTTTTTCTAGTGTTCTTAAAAGCATTCTTCTTGGTAACCACAAAATGTTCCAGAGTTACCCTTATTTTCTTTTACTCTAAGGCAGTGGTTTTCAACCAAGGGTAAGTTTTCCCCCGAAGAGACACTTGGCAATATCTGGAGACATATTCGGTTGTCACAGCTGAGCAGGAGCAGATGGGGACAGGGCTTGCCGCTTGCATCTGATGGGTAGAGGCCAGGGATGCTTCTAAACATGTGAGTAGCACTGAGGTTGAGAAATCTTGATCTAAGACATGGAGTAAAACAATCTCCAACGAGTCCTGGTTCGTTTTTAAGCTGTAAGAGTTTTAGAGACCAAAATTTGAGTGTTGTAGCTGCACAACCAAGTTGTTGATGGGTAAGAATGCTGCTGACACTGTTACTAGGCTGAAAAATATTTTTTAAAAGTTGAGTTCAAATTTGAAATTTACAATTTATTCCATCGTATTTCTGTACACTGTCTTTCTTGTAATATGTAGTTTTGCCAACCACTAAGACTTTCAATTATGTTGACAAAAACATTCTTATGATGAAGTCAAGAGTGGTCCATTCAAGGTGGTTTTCCTATAACCGTTTTCATAGTTCATACGATATGTGCCTTCCTTTCCCCAACCTTCAAGGAAATATAATTACAAGGTGAACTTCAAGAAAACTCCATTGATAATCTTTCAGTAGATAAATACTGCCAATATAATACCCAGGTCTTCTTAATTGGTAGCTTCTTGGTTTTGAAAGTAGCCAGTTTAAGAAATATTAGGTGGGGGTGTGGTAGCTCACACCTGTAATCCTAGCGCTCTGGGAGGCGGGCGGATCGCTTGAGGTCAGAAGTTGGAGACCAGCCTCAGCAAGAGTGAGACCCCATTTCTACTAAAAGTAGAAAGACATTAGCCAGGCAACTAAAAATAGAAAAAATTTGTCTGTCTGGCATGGTGGTACACACCTGTAATCCCAACTATTCAGGAAGCTGAGGCAGGAGGATTGCTTGAGCCTGGGAGTTTGAGGATGCTATGCGGTAGGCTGACGCCACGGCACTCTAGCCAGGCAACAGAGGTGGACTCTATCTCAAAAGGAAAAAAAAGAAAGAAATATTAGCTTTGCTGTTTAGAGTAAACAATGGAACATTAGGTGCTGGTCTAGAAGAATGCACATGCAGAAAAAGCCCTCCATCTCACACTAGATTTGTAACGTCAACATTGGATATTTCTGCAAGAAAATGTCATATATTAACAAATTTGTATTATAGAGATTCCAATTTTTAAAAAATATGGTATTTCCCTGCTTTCTGAAAGACACCCCTTAACTGGAAAACAAGGGAAGCTTGGAAGCCTTTATTTGTGGTGCAATAATCTTTTAAATCAAACCAGTAAACACATTCTACCATAATTCGCTTGCTTTTCTCACATATACTTGCATATACACACATTCTTTCCTGTGTTTCAAACACATACACACACGCACACACACACACACACACAGACTCTTTCCACTTATTTTCCCAATCTTCAAGGTTTTTGAGTCAAACATTCTATAGAACATGCATGTATTTTAGTTTTCCCCAATTTAAAAAGGAGCTAAAAACTTAGTCGTATTTTAATTCATTATTGAAAACTTATTTCAAGCCAGTTTACTTGGTAACAAATTCATGGCTACAATCTGGAGCTCTCCCCTGGGAAGACGAGTGGGACAGAACAAGCTCCCAGTGGGCTTGCATTGTTCCTTCGAGTGGTAGGTTGCAATTGAAGTGTGAAGTATGTGTTCCTTTACTTCTCTCGAATTTTCATTTCTTTCATCAGAAAACTGAAACAAAGCTTCATCAGTTGTATCTTCAGCATAGAAGATGGAGACAACAATAGCTGCAGATGACTATTATAGGCACCTGCAGTAGATAAGCATGACATTTCACTACAACTTCAGGATCAAGACGACTTTTGCAAGTTACAGCCACAGACTTATGAAAAATTATTAAGTGCAGGAAACAAATCTAAGGTACTCTTTGTCAGTTACATGTCATGCCAGTATGTACTCAATAACAGCTATTTATAGAGAAGGCAAATTTTGATTCAGTGTGTGTTATGTATTAGATAATTAAAATGAGAGGAACAGACACATTTAAAAGGTCATCAACTCCAACCAGAAAGGAGAGTGAAACCAACGTTTATTAAATAAATTATGTGCCATAGAGGATGATGTCAAACTATTAGGGAGAGAGAGAGAGAGAGAGAGAGAGAGAGAGAGAGAGAGAGAGAGAGAAACTCATTGAATCATACAACTGTGCAAGGCAAATTTTAGTATTCAGACTTTAAAACTGAGAAAACTGAGACTGAGGGGAATTGGAGTGACTTGGCTCACAACTTGAATTCAAACCTCCAACGGTCTGACTCTAAAGCCATGATCCCCTCACTACATCAGGGAATCCACAGAATAGTCAATATGAGAAATCAGGACAAGAAGAATTATATAGTCTAGAAAAGATGTGAGTGAGAACACTGAAATGGACTTCAACACACGAAATAGCCATGGGAACCTGTGCTAATCAGAGAACGCTTTCAATGGATATGAGACTGGCAAATGCCACCTTACTTTATTTACATAATTGAATTTGGGATATTAGGTTTAATCAAAATGAATAGAGAGTAAAATAATAGGTTTCATATGGAATTGATGATAGATTTTAAGTTGCAGAGATAATATAATTGAGTATAAACTGTGCTAGCTCATCATTTTAATTGAATAGGTACTATAAAGTTCTGAAAAGCCAAGTACAATGGTGACATTTGTGTGAAAAGGACACTTTTAGTTTTACGTTTTAATCACTGATGGTATGTATATATCAACATTTTCCACATTGTATTCCATGGATCATTACTCTTAAAACAGGACTCTAGGATTCAAATTATTTAGAGAAATGATGATTTCACAAGAAAGGAAACTGCTGTACTGCATTATGTAAATGTAAATCTCCAAGAAGGAGACAAAGTATCCTGGGATGCCCAAACTACCTTGTCCATTGGATTCTAGTTTCATAGAGCACATAGCTGGGAATGTTTTCCATATGAAAGAGTTTGGGAAATGCTTGTCTGTGCAATTGTTGGCTAAGAAAAAAATTTTACAGGAATTAAGAATACACAAGTTCAGAAGACATTACATTGTTCAACAACCTTCCTAAGTTGTCATATCTTTTTTTCTTTATTTCACTTCTGGGCCTAAGCAAAACGCGACAATCCTTAAGAGCCATTAATATGAGATTCTCATTTTCTTCAGTCTCCATAAACCAACTTCTTTAACCTTCACTAGAATTATAAAAGCATCCAAACTCAGGTCAATTGACCTCATAATTACACATGGTTTAATGTTTCTTTCTCCCCTCAAATTAAAACTAAGAACTCATTTCATCTACCTGAGTTCATTTTAACAACATACTATTGATCTTTGGGGAGATATGAGAAAATCATAAGGAAAGGATTTTGAAGCCCAGTTGGCAAAAGTATAGATTTATATCTTTTAATCTTGATGGACTTGGGCCATGTTCTATGCATTTGATTTTAGTTAATGGACTGACCCCAAAGTGTCCCGTAAATGATTTGGGGTAACTTTTAACGTGGGCAGATATAAAAGTTCTGAGGAAATGCACAAAGAGATATAGAAAGACAGAATTTTACTTTCTGACTTCCTTACCCTCACCATAACCTTGAAGAGATTCTTTGTCCTCCATTAAGAGTTTGGATAATTCTCAGAGGACAACTGGGAATTGTTGTCTATATTAAGCAGGCAAGAGAATGAGCAGAATTTCAGAGTGGAAGTGGCCATACAATGGTCACTTGGGAGGTGGGCTATGGAGCAACAGAGAAATGTCACTTCCTGGAAATTTTGCCAGATAATCAGTCCAACATCTCAAATCTGACTATGAGAAGACAACAGAAGAGTGACAGAATTAATATTGATTAAGCACCTACTTATGTGCTACCAAATGCTTTCCCAAATTAGGATTTTAACCTGCATCACAACCCTGTAATATATTATAAATATCATTGGCCTCATTTTCGAGAAAGCTGGGAGTGGCAGAGCTGGGAGTCTTCCCTAATTTGTTTTATTCTAAAGCCCCTGTTCTTATGATATGAAGCACTACTTCCTCCAGTGGAAGAGTGTGGTCTTAACCCTTGGTTTCACTTTATTATCTATAAGAACAAGAAGAGTTAATTGACCAGCTTCTGGAGGTCCTAAGAAGAGAAACAACTTGAGAAACAACTTTTGATGGGCATGCTTGACTGCTGACTCAGGGAGGCAGGGAACAAGGGCAATATAAGTAACCTAAACATTTGTACCCCCATAATATGCTGAAATTAAAAAAAAAATACTACCCATTTTGTAAAAGGAAGGAATATGTCAAACAGTCAATCTGGATGTTAAGCAAAAGTAGGATCCGGGGCCTAAACATTTAGCAAAGTTACTCAGTGGACATGTAGTGTCCCTAGACATTGTGGAATCAGTGATAAAAACTAAATAATCCCTGCCTTCAGTATAATGGGAAGAAACAGGCCAGTCTCCTTTCCCCAGAAAACGGCAGTAGAGTCTAATTCACAATAATTTAGAGCCAAATGGGGTTTGACTTATTTTTCTTTTTTGTTTGACATATTTGATTAACATAATAATAAGCATAAATCTGAAGTGTAAAGCTAGATAAACTTTTACATATGTTTGCACGTGTGTAACCACCACTAAAGTCAAAATATAAATCATTTCCAGCATTCCAGAAGGTTCTCTCATGCCCCTCCTAATCAACACCATTCCCAAAAGTAACCACTGGTCTTACTGCTATCATCATTGATTAATTGTATTTGTTTGAACTTCTACATACAATAAATGCACTTTTGAATCTGGCTACATTTGTTCAATGCTGTATTTGTGAGACTCATCCAAACAGTGTGTAGCAGTAATTTGGTTTTTTTTTCCATTGCTTTGTAGTGTGTGTAAATGTGCTATAATTAATTTATCCAGTTTACAATTAATGGACCCTTGAGTGGTCTCCCATTTTTAGCTAATATGAATAAGGGTGATACGAACAGTCTTATACAAGTTTTTTAGTGAATGTGAAGACTGGAAGTTGTGAGACAAAAAATAGGCATATGTTTAGCCTTAGTATACCTGCAAGTACTATTCCAAGAATATTGGTACAAAGTAGTTCTACCAACGTGCACACCCACCAGCAATGTGTGAAAGGTCCACCTGCTCCACATCCTCGCCAACATTTGATATTGTTAGTCCTTTTCATTTTAGCCATTCTAATGGATGTGTAGTGCTATCTCTTTGTGTTTTAAATTTGCATTTCCTTTTATCAGCTATTTGAATTCCCTTTTTTGTGAAGTACTTGCTGAAGCCTTTTGAAACCAGTTTGATGCAGCTTATGACAAGCCAGCCTTATCTTCAACTTCACATTGTAGAAGATTTACTAAAAGGTATTTTTCTCTCTCCAGTCCTTCCCCACCCTCAGTTCCTGCTCCCTTCCTCCCTCCCACACACACACACTCCTCCTCTCCATCCACTGCGAAGAAGAGCTCCTTATTAGCTAAAGATGGGAAACTATATTTTTGGCTCAACAGGAAAAGCCAATCTTATTTTAAAAACTGAAATAGATTACGACACTTCAGAAGTGTTCATCTCTGCCTGCTTGTTTTTTTTTTTTTTTTTTTTTTTTGCTTAATGCCCATTTCACATCTCTATTACAGCTCTGTGATTTACCGTCTTAGATAAAAGAACCAAGTGGATTCTCTATCTCCCAGTGTGCTAGAAATACGGCATTACATATATTTAAAAAACCTAAATCACTGTGAGCCCTGCAAAAAAAAAATATCCGAAGTATTGATTTAAACATGTCTTTTTTGCAACATGCCTCCCCACACGCGCTGGGGAACATAAAGCGACCCATAAATATTCTGGAAGGACCACTTATTTTCTATTCTTCTGTCACCCTGAGCTGCAGAACCATTCCTCCCTAGTGTGCTCCTAAGATTTCAAATCAAGGGGCAGGCTGGCTGGGGAAGAAAGCTCCAGGTTAAGCAGATTGCTGCAGGCCTGCTGCTGACAGTGCTGTCTGATCTCCCTTCAGGCAATTTCTGCAGATAATAATAAGCAACGGTCTATCTTCATATCATCTTTCTCCAACAATGGAGACTTCAAAGAGAGTCTGGTACTAATTTATTAATTCCACAACAGCCTTCTGAGGCAAGGAAGAGTTCACTGCCCAGTTTCTGACAAGGATTTTAGGGCCTGGGGTGTGTATGCGTTCTGGGTCACATAGTAGAGCAGGCTGAGAGTGTCCTCAGGAAATGCGTGACATCACTGAGCTACAGAGCCACAAGATTTTGGAGCTGGAAGGACCGATGACACAGTGGAGCCCACTGATTTACACATGAAGGAGCTCAGACCCAAAGAGCTTGGCAAGACTGTCCAAGGTGCACAGAGAAGCTGCCCAGGGTCACACATAGAAGAGCTTGGGGGGCTGCCCCAGGTCACACAGAGAAGGAGTTGAGGGTACCCCCAAGATCACACAGAGACTTAGTGACTGACATAGGATAAGACCAGGGTTTCTGACTTTCAATCCAATGATCCAAGAGCTTAAACATCATCAAGAAAAAGGGGATAGGTATACACAACCACAACGAGTAAGATGTGCAACGTTTGGGGGATGGACATGCTTGAAGCTCTTACTCGAGGGGGGAGGGGGGCATGGGCAATATAAGTAACCTTAACACTTGTACCCCCATAATATGCTAAAATAAACAAATAAATAAGAAAGTACAGATAATGTAATTATCTGTAAATAATAAATATGTGAAAAAATAGATTTTAAAAAAAGGAACATGGATGTGTTCACCTATTAGGAGGTCTCTGTACTGCATCCATTCAAAGCAGACTGTCACGGTAAAGTTCCCTAGAAACTACTGTCTACAAAGAAATTCAAAATAGTGTGACCTCTCTTGGACTGGTGAAGAGATCTCATCGCTATAAGCCTGGTACGGTGGCTATAGGTGCATTTAGACTTAGCAGAAATCCACTGAACTTCTGATTGGCAAACTTCCTTTCCGGCCTGGTGTGAGAAATTGCTCAGGACTTCAAAACAGATCTGCGCTTCCAGACCACAGCTAGTGGTGCTTTGCAGGAAGCAAGCGAGGCCTACCTGGCTGGCCTTTTTCAAGACACCAACGCGTATGCTTTCCGGGCCAAACGTGTAATGATTATGCCAAAAGATATCCAGTTAGCATGCATTATGCCAAAAGATATCCAGTTAGCATGCAGCATACGTGGAGGCCGTGCTTAGGAATCCATTATAACATGAAACACTTCACTCTCATAAAAAAAAAAAAAAAAAAAAAGGAAAAAGGAAAAAACCCAACCACTTCTTTGTTCCTGTTATTGGTAGTTCTGAATATTGGACTTTTTTCCCCTCATGGGTTCTGAAGTTGTCTAAGTATATGATTACAGGTCGAAAAAAGCGGTACAGAAATCAGGCGTTGACAGTTTCCGATTTTCATGTCTGAATTTTTAACATACAGTAAATGCAGGGCTGTAAAGCATCAGTCCAAGTCAAAATGTTTCAGCAGTCTAACTTTATAACAATTGTAAATAAACTTGTTACATTCTTCTGGACAATGCCAGCATTTGGATTCTTTTAACACAAGTGAATTTCTTATTGACAGCAATTAAATGGTGTTTGTAGCATTTTTATCAAACAGTAGACTCCATCCATTCACTATACTTTTCTGAGTTGTCCTATATGCAAGTACATGTTTTAATGTTGTCTGTCCTTGCTATTAAAATGCATTAAACTATAAAAAAGAAAGAAAAAGGGGCATGAGAAAGGAAAAATGAACTATTATCCTTAAGAATCCAAGGTGGTTAAGTCACAGACTAACTCAAGATTTTGGAGAATCTAGAGGAAAACATTGGAAATACTCTTCTAGACATTGGCCTAGGCAAAGAATTTATGAAGAAGACCCCAAAGGCAATCACAGCAACAATAAAAATAAATAAATGGGACCTGATCAAATTTAAAAGCTTCTGCACAGCCAAAGAAACTGTCATGAGAGCAAACAGACAACCTACAGAATGGGAGAAAATTTTCGCATGCTACACATCCGATAAAGGGCTGATAACTAGAATCTGTTTAGAACTCAGGAAAATCAGCAAGAAAAAAATCAAACAACCCTATCAAAAAGTGGGCTAAGGACATGAACAGAAACTTTTCAAACGAAGACAGAATAATGGCCAACAAACATATGAAAAATGCTCAACATCTCTAATTATCAGGGAAATGCAAGTCAAAACCACAGTGAGATATCACTTATCTCCAGTGAGAATGGCCTTTATCAAAAAGTCCCAAAACAATAAATATTGGCGTGGATGCAGAGAGATAGGAACACTCCTACACTGCTGGTGGGACTGCAAACTAGTGCAACCTCTATGGAAAGCAACATGGAGATACCTTGAAGAGATACAAATAGATCGATCTACCATTTGATCCAGCAATCCTATTACTGGGCATCTCCCCAAAAGAACAAAAGACATTCTATAAAAAAGACACCTGCACTTGAATGTTTATGGCAGCACAATTCACAATTGCAAAGATGTGGAAACCCAAGTGCGCATCAATATATGAGTGGATTAATAAAATGTGGTGTATGTATACCATGGAGTACTATTCAGCTTTAAGAAACAATGGTGATATAACACCTCTTGTATTTTCTTGGATAGAGCTGGAACCCATTCTACTAAGTGAAGTATCTCAAGAATGGAAAAACAAGCACCACAGGTACTCACCAGCAAATTGGTATTAACAGATCAACACCTAAGTGCATATATAGGAATAATATTTATGGGGCATCGGGCAGATGGGAGAGGGGAGGAGGGGATGGGTATATACATACATAATGATCAACACCAAGTGGACATATAGGAATAACATTTATTTGGTGTTGGGCAGGTGGGAGGGGAGGGAGGGGATGGGTGTATACAAACATAATGAGTGAGATGTGCAACATTTGGGGGATGGTCACGCTTGAAGCTCTGACTTGAGGGGGGAGGGAGGGGCATGGGCAATATACATAACTTTAACATTTGTACCCCCATAATATGCTGAAATTTTTAAAAAATGGAAAAAAAAAAAAAGAAACAATGGTGATATAGCACCTCTTGTATTTTCCTGGATACAGCTGGAACCCATTCTACTAAGTGAAGTATCCCAAGAATGGAAAAACAAGCACCACATGTGCTCACCAGCATATTAGTTTCACTGACCAACACCTAAGTCACCTAAGTGCACATTTAGGAATAACGTTTATGGGGCGTCGGGCAGATGCGAGAGGGGCGAGGGGATGGGTATATACACACAGGTAATGAGTGCAAGGCGCACCCTCTGGAGATGGACACACTTGAAGCTCTGACGGGGGGGGGTGGTTAAGGAGCAAAGGCAATATACGTAACCTAAACATTTGTACCTCCATAATATACAGAAATAAAAAAAATGATTTTGGAGAATCTTTCGCCTCTAATAGGTCACACAGGTAATAAATAGCAGATTAAAAACCCAGATCTGACCAATGCCAAAATCCACACTCTAGACAACCCCTCTCTCTAAGTATATAAGTAAATATTTGAAGTGCTTTAGGATGCCTTGCTTTAAAAGAGTCTAAAAAAACTGGATAAGGAGGTAAGAAAGGAAGCCTTGTTTTTTCCCTTTCATGTATTTTTTATTGTTTGATATTTGTTAACCATTATGCAAATTACTTTGTTTTAAAAAAAAAAAGAAGTAGTTGACATTTCTTAAGGATTTTTCTGAACTGTAAAATATCATTTAATTAAAAGAAACAGAAAAAACTAAATTATTTTCCTAGCTCAAAATGTGTGCTCCCTTTAGGGTATTATTTTATATTCTTTGGAACATACCCAGTGTCCCCTCACCCCTGTCCCCACATCCTCTGACTAGTTACATGACAATTATGGAAAAAAATATACTTGTTTCTGCCCACTCCCAATTTATTATTTTTGTAAGCACTGGCTTTGCACAATATTTTTATTATGAAGTATTTGCATGGGCTTTTATGGTCCTTGTTCATGCAAGAGACATTTATTGACACTCCAGACACCTCATGACCCTGCCAACCATAAAGACAGACATGTGAGCAAAGTTACCACATAGTCAGGGGAATACCTAATTAAAGCATCCAAGATATGCTTTGAGGGCACAGAAGAAAGTCAAAAAACCCTGCAGAGGGAGTTAGGAAAGTATTCATAGAAGAAGTGACACTTGACCTAGGTCTTGAAGGGCTACATGGAATTTTCTGGGAGTCAAATAGGACACAGGTGATCTGAAGCATGTACAGAGACAGTGAGATGGGAAGAACGAGACAGAAAATCGTATTCACCAGGATTTTCAAGGGCTGCTCCCCAGAAGAGAACAGGCAGTAAAATGGGAAACCAGAAAACACAAGCCCGGCAGCCATGGGAGGGGGGCGGGGGGGGGGAGGGCCTGGGGCAGCACGCCAGGTGCAAGCAGAAGCAGAGAGGGGAGGAGGAGCTGATGTGTGGGAGGGCACAGAGGAGAGAGAGAGAAGGTGAGTGGAACAGTGGGACATTCTTCTGTCTAAGCTCTGGATGAACACCTGTACCCCTTCAAAAAGAGAACTCTGCTAGATGCACATTTGGGTGATAAAACAATGTAAAACAACTCAAGGACGTGATTCCTGCAGAAGTAGGAGAGTGGATGCTTTGGGGAGGACACAGGGGTGGTGAGCAGTCAGGACACATGGAGACCTCAGGGCTGGTTGGCAATGTTTCCTTTCTCGATCAGTACTTACAAAGGCGTTTGCCATATACAACATTCGTGAGGTTGTTCGGTTTTGTCTGTAGTTTGGGTATGTATGCTTATCTTACAATGTAAAAGTTTACCAATATCCGGATTAAAGGCACGTCTCCCTTCTCAAGGCCTCTGGATGGATCGTGGGAGTGTGGAGGTTGCAGGCAAAATTCCAGGTAGCTCAGCCGTACCCCGGTCACACAGGAAAGAACACAGCGTCCTGGGGGACATTCCAAAGGTCACTGCGGTGGAGAGGGGGCGGGTTGCTGTAAGGAGATCCAGACTTGTGGCGGAGGAGGGAGGTAGGCAAGTGGGGAACCTCAGAAAGATTCCAAGGGAAGCAGGGGTCCCCCCATGCATGGTCCTCATTTTCCCAACTTGCGTGCAGGAGTTACCATCACAGGCTCCTGAAGTTCTAAGTGACAATGACAGGCACCTTCTGCTCAGAGGCAAGGTAATGACAGCAACATCACTCTTGGCAAAGGGAGAAACCCGGGCCCCCCTCACTTCAGTGTGAAGTGACTCAATGGGGCATTTTGAAACTAAGGACGGATGTTCTTTCGGAAAGAGGGGGAGGAGGAGGAAGAGGAATGGACCAACCCTGCCTGAGATTCAGTGGTTGCTGAGACAGGGTGTTCACTCTGTTTTCTGGCTCAGCACCCTTGAAATGCTCGTCCCTGGGAACAGAGGGCAGGTCTCTAAGGCGTGGAGAGGGAAGTACACACAGTGCCCTGTGGGGAGACCAACAAAGCATTGGTAGCTCCCACCAATCCCACCTCTTCTGGGAATTTATCACACAGGAGGCCAGGGCAGCTGCTGAGCCTGCCATTGTCTCCTCTTCCTCTTGACCTCGGCAGGGTCAACACCAGCATTGCCAAAAGAGAGTTTGCATTGAAGGATCAAGCAGAACCAGGCCTCGGCCCTGGCCTTACTTATGATCTCTATGGCCTTGAGTAAATTATTGAATCCTTCTGGTTGTCACCTAGAAAGTGAGGACAATAACATCTTACTCAGAAGGTTCATGCACGGATTAAATGAAGTAATATCTCTGAAGCATGTGGCAAGGTGCTTGACAGTGGGCACTCAGGAATGGCAGTGTGTGCTGTTGTTATGTTAAGGGGAAATTATGAGCACTTTTTAAATTTCCACAGTGAGGTAACCTCCAGGATGGCCACGATCAGTAAGACCAACAATGCCTAAGGGTGGTGAGAATGAGAAGCAACCAGAATTCCCTCCATCCTGGTGGAAGGGTGAATTGATCCAACAACCCTGGGAACCATTCAGAGAGTCTACTGAGGCCGAACATATGCACCCCGTATGAGCCCAGCAATTCCACCCCAGGTCTAGAATAAAGCCAACAGAATACACTTGTACACCCCAAGAGATAAGAATGGTCATAGCAACATTTTTCATAATAACCAGAAACTGGAAATTACCCAAATGTCCATCAATAAATGTAGCATCAATATAATACATCATGGTGTATCTACACATGGGATGTTACACAGCAATGAGATTAAATAGGGTCCTACTCCACTCAACAATATGAATGAACCACATTAACCAAGTGAAGGAAGCTAGACACTAAGGAAGCACATCCAGTAGGCGTTCATTTATATGTGTGTCAAAAACAGGCAAAACTCACCAACGGAGTTGGTAGTAAGGAAAGTGATTACTCCAGGGGCAGAGGCAATGGATTGGTGATTAGGAAGGAACATGAGAGAGGTTTCTGGACTTCTGCAATATTCTGTTTACTGATCTGGGTTTAGAAGTTACTGGGTGGTTTCTGGGTGTGTTCACTTTGTGATAATTGAGTAAACTATACACTTATTACACATACACTTTTCTAAGAGTGTTATACTTCAATTTAAAAAAAAAGACTAAAAAGGAAGGGAGGGTAAAAAAAATCAAGCAATTAAATCATGATGCACCCTGAGATATAAACTCCTTCCCGTATAATCAACTGTCCATCTTTTCCTAAAGTCTTCAGAAAGAATCTTTTTTGCTTCTTCATGACATTAGCTAGCCTTAACTGAGCAGGAACTATGTGTCAGGCATGCCTCCAAGTGAGTAGCATGTATTAATTTCCTTCATCCTCATAACTTCTTGTAAGTAGAATGACCACACTTTGTGTGCTGGACATAGTCCCAACTGACACCTGATATTCCAACAAAATTAACAGCACCTCCCCACCCCCACACACACACTTTTACTCTAAAAGTAACTGTGTTTGAGGAATATTCACCCTGCCTATAAGGTAGGAACATTATCATTTTTTTAAATAAATGATACAAAGAGAATGTAGGCAATTTGCCCAAGGTCACGGAGCCAGGAAGTAGTAAAATCAGAATTCAAATGCAGGAGTCTGGCTCCTGACCACTGGGATATCCTGCCTTTCTGGTCCAGTTTCATGATTCCTGAAATTCAGAAAATTCTTGATGTCTAACTTGTCTTCTGCTGCTGATGCTTCTTTTCTTCTGCTGCTGCTGCTATTTTAGTCCATTTTCTATTATCCCACCACTCCTGAGAAGGGGAGAGCTTCACGTCCCAGTGAGGGCCACAGCTGACCCACTGCCCATGCAATGGTCTCTCTGCACATTCAGGACATGAGTGGGACCCATCCTTCTCCTTCTCTTTTGAAAGTGATATGAATATGCTCCTTTCACATTTCCTCTTTCAATCTATTTCCCAAGGCTTTAGTCATGTCTGTGGATCTGTTTCCCACTCTTCTATTCATGCCTTCGGTAAATCATTCAATGAACCCCTGCGAGTGGCCAGGCCCTGCTGGGCTCACTGGCAATAAAGTGACAGTGAGCAAGACATGCACATCCCAGGTTCGGGAGCTTACAGACTGTAGAAAAATGAGACCCTGAGGATGGAAGGAGCTTCAGAGAGTGATGCTATGTGAGGCTGGCAAAAGAGACCGGGGAAGCTAGATCTTACAGGGCCTGCAACCCCAAACAGGGAGCTTGGTTATGATTATAAATGCAATGGCAAGTATTTGGACTCATTTAGCAGGAGAACAGCATAATTCTATCTCCATGCTTCAATTCCTGGCTTTCAAATCATTGAATACTCTAAGCTAAGTGAAGAGGGAAGCCACCTCTATTCATTCATGTATCCCAAGAGTGCAGAACATTTTTAGAATGTTTTAAGAACATTTTTACAAATGAACAGCCTACCCAAATGCCCTTTGTTACCAGAAGCTTCTTTATCTTTTTCAATAACATACTGCCAACTATAGACAGAGAACAAATTTGTCAGAAGTCCTGGATCACAGCCACCAGTTGTATAATTCCACTATTCACCTTGCAGTCTATTGTTGTACTCAAAGGAACACTATTTACATAAACAATGAGAGTGGTGCGTCTGCCATGGCAATGCAATGGTTGTGCACAGGTTCAGCCTCTGTCTACCAAGACTCATATATTTATTTGTCTTTATATTTGCACTTTTGTTTACTTATGAATCTGTGCCCCTAACTTATTCCAAAAAATGATTTAAGGAGACTCATGAGGACAGAGAACATAGAACAAGGTAACATAACAGAAAGAGAACAAAAATTCAAAGGAAGAGGAAAATAAAAGAAAAAACAAAGGAGGGCTGTAGAAATGATTTGGGAATGTGGTTATTCCAAAAATGAACTCTTGGAGTTTTTGTACACTTGGCTTTAAGTCTTCTGGCAGTCGATATTGCTAGAATTTCAGGAGGCTCATTAATCAGATCCTTCCTCAGAAGGTTCAGAACAAATTGAGAAATAGAGCTGAGAAGAAAATGAAAGTGCTATTTATGTTCTTGCACTGGGAAAGCTGGAGTGGAGGACTGGACTTGGATCTGAGACCCAAAATATTCTTCCACCATGAAATGTATTGATTTACTTCCAGCCACAGGCAGAGAAGCTGACAACCGCTGACTCCCTTCTCCAAGGAGGGCAACCTACTACTGCTTAGTCTGCCCATCATCACCTGTAGGAAGCAAAGACAGAAAACAAGAACACCCTTGCCCTAAGGGTAGATGGTCCCAAGGCAGCACTGAGAAGCTAGACAGACAAGCAATGGCCACTGTTCCAATGTCACCATCAGTTAAGTTATACCCCACCTCAGCAAGTTGCTTATAAAAGGTAGAGAAAAGTAGACACAAATCTATAGTCATACCTTTCATTACTGTTCAAATACACAACTCTTCTCTGGTCTAACCTAGGCAAGCACATATTTTGCAGTACTTCTAAAAGGTTTATGTGCACAGAGATCATTAGAAGATCTCATTGAAAAGCAGGTTCCAATCTGTGGATCTTGGGTAGGGATTGAGATTCTGCATTTCAACCAGTTTCCAGGTGATGATGATGATGGTGTTGGCCCACAGATCACACTTTGGGGAGAGATGAAAGGTGCAGCATTTAGAACAGAGGTCCTTAACTGGAGTCCACACTGAACTGTTGACTGAGGGGGCCTGTGTCCCTGGATGACAAAAATACATACTTTTACTAATTGCTAACTAAAATCTATCATTTCTTTCTATTATGAATGCAGGAACAAACCACAGTAGTATTCGCAGCACCTGCGACTTTTTCACCAAATAGAAATCTCAGACTTCTTCCTATCACTTTATGCTTATTGCACATATCTCCAGATATCACTTTAAGATATCTTCATGATATCTCCAAACATCACTTATGACTGTTTGGGAATTACAATAGTGATCTGACCCATTGCTATGGCTTGTATTTAATGTGTTAGTAAAGAGCTGCATATGGTACTATCTCACAGATTAACAAATCAGGATAGTTATAATATTTTGATAGATGTATTTCATTATAACTGGCTTCATTTATAATCCTATTATTTGATTTTTATACATTTAAAAGTATTATTCTGGGAAAGTATTCCCAGGCATCACAAGAATTCCAGGAAGGCATAGCACATAAAAGGTGAAGAACCCCTGAAGTGGAAGGAAACCCCTGAAGTGGAATGTATTGTATAGTAACAATACACTCCATGGCTAAATTCTGGAGCCAGTCTGCCGGACTCTGAATACTCTTTCCTAATAGATGTGAGACTTCGGGCAAGCGCTTATCCTCCTTGTGCCTTAACAGCATGTATTACAAAGGGGTGGTGCAAGGATTTAATAAGGTACAGTTTTTAAGATGCACAGAACAGTGCCTGGCTCACAGCTAATACTTTATAGTAAAAAATATGAGTACCACATTCAGAAACTCAAATGCACAATCTTCTCTTTTGCACCCACCTACGAGACAGATAAAGGCTGCACAGATAAAGGACTCCACGGAGTCCACAGGTTCAGCGGGAAGACAGCAAGCAAGCAAACCGAAGCAATGAGCAAAGTCTCAGAACAAAGATAGACACTGCAGGAACCCAGAGGAAGGAACTCCTGGCTGGTTGGGGAAAGGGAAAAAAAAAAAACTTTGCAAAATGCTCATCAAACACCTCCCCAAATTGTTCTAACATAGGCAAAGGCATCCCATTTCCTCCTGGCTATAGCTTCTGCTGATTTCTTGCTTAAATTCCCCCAAAATCTCAGCATGCCTTTTAAAAGCTCAATGCTCAGGCTTCTTGCTAGCGATTTTTCTATTTTGTTAGAGTTATTCCCACATAGTCTCCACCACACTGGATGCTGGCTTTCCACAATACCATAACTACCTGACAGGTTTATCCCAATGCCAACACTTTGCCAGGAAAAAAAGAACACCGTTCTCCCGGCAACCCAAGGGATGGCATGCCACCACCAAGGCACTGCCCAGGTTTGGGCAGAGAGACCCTCCAGCCTACAGAGCACAGTTGGAAAATGATTCCTGCAGGAAAGCAGCCCTGAGCCAGGCATGAATATAAGATCACTATTTCCTCTTGGATCCAGCACCAGCTATTTGGGGATTCCTAGATATTTTTTCAGGCAATTGATACAAGTAACAACAAAAGCTCTCATTTGCTGAGTGCCACTGTATGTCAGGCACTATATGATGTACTTCCCATTTGTATTAGTTTGCTAGGGCTGCCGTAACAGAACACTACAGCCTGGTGGCTTAAACAACAGGAATTTATTTTCTCACAGTTCTGGAAGCTAGAAGTCCAAAATTTAGATGTCAGCAGGCTTCATTTGTCCCGAGACGCCTCTGCTTGGCTTTTGAATGGCTGTCTTCTCCCTGTGTCATCACTTGGTCTTCCCTCTGGGTCTGTCTGTGTCCTAATCTCTACTTATAAGGAGGCCAGTCATATTGGATTGGGACCTACCTCCAATGATCTCACTTTAAGTTAATTACTTCTCTAAAGACCTTATCTGCAGTATTATAGTCTGTGGTATGGGGGATTAGGGCTTTAACATATGAACTTGGTGGGGGACACAACTAGCCCATAGCACCATCTAATCCAAAGGGGGCTACTATAGATGAGGATCCCATGGCTCTGGGAGATGAAGTAACTTGCCTAAGCTTGCACAGCAGGGGAGCTGAGATCTGGAACTAGGGCATGTTGAATCCACAGACAGTGCTCTGCCCACCTCACCAGCTTGTTCCTGGCATGGTTCCTGGACTTGCCTGGGAGGATCAGGGATCCCCAGGTCCTTCCCCTAGAACATCTGAATCAGAGTCCCAGAGGAGAGGCCTTGGGATTCTGCATTTTTACAACTCCCTGGATGCACCACAAGAACCTTCTTGGTATACCATGCAGACATCTGCTACTGCTCCCATTCATGCCCCAGTCCTTTTAATGCCTGCTCTCAGGAGACATGGGAGCCCTGTGTGCAGCCTCCATTCCCGGGGGACCCTGCATTTCCCTAGAAGAGTAGACCTGGGCATGATGCTGACCTGGGTTCCTAGGCAGCTTATAGAGCACCCCACCCCACCCCACCAGTCCCTTCCCAGGCCCTCCCCTTCCTTCCTCTCAGCTGTAACCCTCACCCACCCCCCACAGCCTGGTCCTGGCCTCTGGAGCCTACTCCTCCAGGGGACCCTGACTGGCTCCACCAGTGACCTGAAGACTTGAGGAGCTTCATCAGATATGTAGGCCAGATAGCAGCTCCTCTGGTAGAAGCAGGGTTGGGGGCTGAGCTCAGCCAGGCTAGCCTGTTCCTCCTTAACTGCTTACTGCGACCTCCAGGCCCCAAAATCCCTGAGAACACAAAGTCTCCCCTCAAAACTCAGTTTCAAACCCTTGTTGGAAACCAGGCTTAACCTGGATGTATCCTGGAGTCTGTTTTGTTGATTAACAGCTTTATGGAGGTGTGAATGAAATACAACAAACTGCTCACAAGGTGGACAACTCGACAAATTTTAGCATCTATAGTTTGGTTTGTTTGATCTCTCCATATCTGATGTTGAAATTTGATCCCCAACATTGGAGGTGGGGCCTAATGAGAGGTGTTTGGGTTATGGGGGCAGATCCTTCATGAATGGCTTGGTGCCATCCTCACAGTAACCAGTAAATCCTTATGCTATTAGTTCCCACAGAGCTGTTTGTTACAAAGAGCCTGACAGTTCCCTTCTCTCTCTCTCTCTCTCTTACTTCCTCCCTTGCCATGTGATCTCTGTACATGCCAGCTCTCTTCGCCTTCTGCCATGAGTGGAAGCAGCTTAACCCTCACCAGAAACAGATGCTGGCACCATGCTTCTTGTACAGCCTGCAAAACTATGAGCCGAATAAATCTCCTTCCTCTATAAATTACCCAGCCTCAGATATTCCTTTATAGCAACACAAGCAGACTAAGACATACATGAGCACCTATGAACCTATCACTACAATCAAGAAAACAAACATCTGCATCACACCTCAAACTTTCCCCATCCGAGCTGGGGGCGGGGGCGGTGGCTCACGCCTGTGATCCTAGCACTCTGTGAGGCCAAGGCGGGCGGATTGCTCAAGGTCAGGAGTTCGAAACCAGCCTGAGCAAGAGCGAGACCCTGTCTCTACTATAAATAGAAATAAATTAATTGGCCAACTAATATATATACACAAAAAATTAGCCAGGCATGGTGGCGCATGCCTGTAGTCCCAGCTACTTGGGAGTCTGAGGCAGGAGGATTGCTTAAGCCCAGGAGTTTGAGGTTGCTGTGAGCTAGGCTGACACCATGGCACTCACTCCAGCCTGGGCAACAAAGTGAGACTCTGTCTAAAAAATAAAAAAGTTTCCCCATCCTCTTGGCAATCCCTCCCCTTTGTCATTTTCTGTGCCTATCTACCCTCCACCCCTCACCCCTCCACTCTACATGCCTCCAACTTCCCCCATTCTAAGCAACTAATGTTTAGTTATTTAAATTTAAATTAATTATAATTAAATAAAATTAAAAATCAGTTCTTCAGTAGCACTAGCCACATTTCAAATGTTCAATAGCCACATGTGTTCACCATATTAGACAGTTCAGATAGAGAATATTTCTATCCTTGCAGTAAGTTCTACTGGACAGCACTGCTCTAGATAATAGCCCCTTCCCCCTTTTATAGTGCTGAACGAATGTGGGAAATGAAGATGGGAAAACTCAGGCTCAGGGAAGTTAAGTACATGGGAGATGGTCCGGCTTCCAAGCTCTGCTCTTTCTTAGCCCTGCATTATTTCCGAGGCAGCACAGCAGAGGAATACAAGCACAGACTCCAGAGTCTACACACGTGGGTTCCAAACCTGGCCCTGCCAAGCTTCCAACTGTGTCATCTGGGCAAGCCATCAATTATCTGTGCTGCAATTTCCTCATCTGTAAAATGAGGGTAATAACAAAACCTGCCCCATGTGGTTATCATGAGGATTGAATGAGTTAGAATATATAAAGTATTTAGGTTAGTGCCTGGCACATAGTAGGTTCAATATAAGTGTTTTCTATTTTTATACCCTTTTCCTCACTCCCATCCCAAACTCTTTTGCTCAACATGCCAGTTTCTCAAAAGTAAAAGCACAAGTCTTGAATAATTATACATTTATTCATTCCTTTATTTCCTCTCTCAACAACTCCTGAGTCCCCAGGAAGCACAGGCCTCCCTCCCCCCAGTGCTCTGTGCTATGTCACATATAATGATGAATGAGGTCCCCATAGTTTCAGGTTTGATATTTGTGCTCAGACTTTTCCCTGGTGATCTGTAAGTCACTTCCTTTTCTTTTTAAAGTCAGGACAGGATTATTTGAGGAAACAGAATCACAGAATCATTTTCCCACTTGACTGGCTTTTTGGGAGAGGTAAATGATGTTAGATTCATAATTTGTTCCTATTCTTCACATTCCTTTCTTCACTGCCTTTGAATGATTCCAGTCCCAGCCAGAACAAGAAAGCAGGTGCTTTCTCAAGGAAACTCAAATAACATATTATCACTGTGAGAATCATCATGACAGATTATCATTGCAAGAATCATTAAGTCTTGGTGTAAAAATCCATTAAGGGAAACTTAGTTTGGAAAGAATAGATCTACACAGAAATGCAGCTTAGCCTAGAGAACAGTAAGACCTATTCCATCCGCAGGAGTTTTTTTTCCCTTGGGGAACAATTTCTTTTCCCACACCCACTCCCCTGCTCGCCCTCAACCTTTGGTGCAAGACTTTTATTTCTTTGAAGAAGATAGAGGAGGGAGGTCCACCTTACTCCACTTTTCATTGACACCAAAGTCCCCGGTACAAGTGCCCACTTGCTATAGAACTGGAAAAGGAATCAGTTTGAGCCCCATCTCAAAATGGTCTTACAAATTCCATGGCCAGAAAAGGCTCTAACAACACGCATGCACAAATACATTTGCACAAACATACCTACACACTCATACACACTTTTATAC
Organism: Microcebus murinus; assembly: GCF_040939455.1. Classification (NCBI taxonomy): domain Eukaryota; kingdom Metazoa; phylum Chordata; class Mammalia; order Primates; family Cheirogaleidae; genus Microcebus; species Microcebus murinus. Next base: position 139,057,429 of record NC_134104.1, read on the forward strand.
AAACATGTCTTCAACTTTGTTACTTTCAAATTATGTAGTTTCCATTCTAAAATGATAAAATTTTCATCCAACTGGAAAGTGTTAGGAATGTTTTCCTGATTACCCAAACTAACATTTTTTAAATGGATAGGGTTTAGATTAGTAAAACCATAGAACCTATCCCAGAGCATGAAAAAGTTTTTCTTAGGTACATATTGATCCTTAGAAACATAATTTTATTTTCTCAGACAATTAAAGGAAGATTATGCCACCAGGCTTAAGAAGATGGTAATCACTTCTTATCACCTGGCACTCAGCAGATAGTTATCTTAATTTAAAAGACCCCGAAGGTCAATGCTTATTTAGTTCCTTGCAATAATCTGTTTGAAATTCTGCTCTACTATTTAATTCCCTTATCTAGAACAGCATTTTCCAATTTGTGTTTTGCAGAACAATAGATCCAAGAGGTGTTAATAAGTATCCCTGAGGTAGTACAAAGTAAGTAGTTCTATACGCAAATAAATTTGGGATATGCTGGACTAAAGGAAATTTAAAAGCATTCTTTACTACAGGACTTCTCAGAGCCTTTAAAATACACTAGCGTGTGTTATGGCTCAGAGAGGAGAACAGGATTAAAGAGAAATTTTTAAAGTGTATGGCACAGAGCCTGGTCCATAGTAACAACTAATCTACATTAGCTTTTCTAATCATTAGCTATCATAATTTGCTGCTTTCCCAAACTGATATGTTAAGACTTAGTCCCTCTTCTTCCATAGATCAACTCCCTAGACTTGATGTTCCATGAAACACACTTTGGGAAAGGCTAACCTACTCATCATTCCCGATTAACATTTAATAAGCATTTTTCTCATGTCTATGAGCAAAGAAATAAGGTAAAATGTGATGCCATGTGTAAGGACACAAGATATAAAAGAATCTTAGTTCTGGTTTTGGAAGCATTTACAGTCTAGAAACAAGACTAGTTTCTATTTAGGTAGGACTTCTTTATTCTGCCCCCCCCTCACCAGAGCTAATGGTCCTAACAGTTTTATATCTCCCTTAAAAATGGGCACATCTGTTACTGAAAGTTCAGCACTTGTCCCCAAGGCCACATCAGAAGAAAAAGGACAAGTGGTTTGAAGAGAAGGAAAGAGGAGTTTATTAATTTGCCAGCAAATGAAGATGTTGACAGACTCCCGTCTCAAAGTACCAACATCCTGCCTCTGAGCAGAAGTACCGAGATTTGAAAGGTTCTGATTAATCCCATGGCCCCATCTTTGGCTAAAACAATGTTGTTACCTCCATCCAGGCAACTCTCCCAGCCATCTCCTGTGGCACAAAGAACAAAGAACATTCTCCTGCCCCTACCAAGCACAGCCTGAGGCAGGGGTGTAGGTTTTAGTTCTCAAAAAGGGTGGGGGGTTTTGAAGAGACAGAAAACATTTTTAGCCTTTTTCAGGCCATTTTCTCTGTTACATATTCAGGTTTGTGGATCATTTATTAAGAGAAGGACTTCAATATCCCAAGAATGAAAAAATAAGCACCACATGTACTCACCAGCAAATTGGTTTTACTGATCAACACCTAAGTGGAAGCCAGGCGCAGTGGCTCATGCCTGTAATCCTAGCACTCTGGGAGGCTGAGGCCGCCGATTGCTCAAGGTCAGGAGTTAACCAGCCTGAGCAAGAGCGAGACCCCGTCTCTATTATAAACAGAAAGAAATTAATTGGCCAACTAATATATATACAGAAAAAATTAGCCGGGCATGGTGGCACATGCCTGTAGTCCCAGCTACTCCTCGGGAGGCTGACGCAGCAGGATCGCTTGAGCCCAGGAGTTTGAGGTTGCTGTGAGCTAGGCTGACGCCACAGCACTCACTCTAGCCTGGGCAACAAAGTGAGACTCTGTCTCAAAAAAAAACCCCAAAAAACACCTCAGTGGACACATAGGAATAACATCTATCGGGTGTCGGGCAGATGGGAGGGGGGAGGAGGGGATGGGTGTATACATACATAATGAGTGAGATGCCTACCATCTGGGGGACGGACACGCTTGAAGCTCTGACTCTGGGGGGAAAGGGGGGACAAGTCAACACATGTAACCTAAACATTTGTACCCCCATAATAAACTGAAATATAAAAAAAAAGAGAGAGAGAGAAGGACTTCGAAGGACCTAGAGAAAATTCACAAGTCACATTCATTTAGTCATTCATTCAACCATTCTTTCATTAAAATACACACACAAATACGTATACTTATAAAGGGCCCTTTAAGTTTCAAATACCATTCTAGGCACAGGATGAAATAATGCATCAGGTAGACTACGTTCCTGCCCTCATGGAGTTTTACATTCCAGTGGGGAAGACAGAATACACAGATAAACAAGTAAACATGGCATGTCAGTATAAGTGCTCCAGAAAAAAGATAATTAGGGCAAAGGTATTAGGGAACGCCAGGGTGGTGGGGGGTGGGGAGCCTTACTTTATATAAAGACGCCAGGAAGGTTTCCCTGATAAGGTGACGTTTGAGCAGACAGCTTAATGAAGCGAAGGACAAATTGTGCAAAGGGTGTAACTTGATCTCAGCACTTTAATAATGTCGAGAAGGGGGTGGCTGGCGTGAAGCCAGGGGCAGGGAGAGTCATAGAAGATGAACAGTAATGGGATGGGAGGAGAGATCACATCACTTGGGGCCTTGTAGGAATTTGTAAGCACTTTGGGTTTGGGGGGTGCGGGGGGGGGGGCAGGGAGCCAACCAGGATTTTGAGCAGAGAGAGGAGCAACACGATCTGACTCATTTGTTTCAGGATTGTACTACCCGATGAATAGAGATTGAACGTGGTGGACTGGAGGCACAAGGGTAGGAGCAGGGGGCATAATCCAGGCTCAGAGGATCATAGTGGGTTGGACCCAAGAGGCAGCAATGGAGGAGGCTGTAAGAATGAAAGGCATTATAGAAGAAGTAACATCCGGCAGGATGCTCATCATTCAACAACCCCCTGCAAGGAGGGCTGGCGTGTGAAGGAAGGCTGTCTGTCTTTCTAGGACTAACAATGTTCAGCATCCGTGGTTGATTTTGTTCGGCTTGTTAGCTACATGCCATCTTCCTACCCAAAGAAATGTATGCAATCAAGATATAAATCAAGATGCCTGGCGGATCACCATAGCTACAGGTACCTGGCAACCAGGATTAGACTGATGGCCATTGATCTATGGGCTTCCAATTCCCCCCGGGGATGCAATGCACTGTAAAGGGCATCCAAACTCCTAAAATAGTGCAGAGCAGAGAAAAAAACATTCAGCCATCATCTCACGCTGTCTCATAGGCTTTTGCCTCCCATGCATAGGGGGCCAGCTCACGGGCCCAACACCAGACCCAGGCTTTCGGGGGGTTACACCTTAGATAGGGAGCTACCCAAACCAATCATTAGCAGAAAGTTGCAGAGAATAGGTGCGAGTTCTAAAGGCAGAATCAAAGAAACTGCCGATGAGGACAAAAGAAAGGAAGGTAATCAAAAAGATATCTGACAAATCAGTGCTGGAATAGAAAGGGGAACAAAATGGGAACAAGAAACAGAGTGAGAGAGGACAATTAGGGATCAGCAGACTGTGATCTATGGTCCAAATCAGCCTGGTATATTTGGTAAATAAGGTTTTGTTGGAAAGCAGTCATGCTCATTCATTTACGTATTGCCTGTGCCTATTTTTGTGGTACAATGGCAGAGTCGAGTAGTTATGATGGAGACTGTGTTGCCCACAAAATTTTAAATACTTATTACTTGGCCATTTACAAAAAAAAGTCACGCGTGGTCCAGTTGTTCCCAAATGGGCTGGAGGACTTATAGTTGCCATTTCCTGCTCACCACAGTACACAGCCTGGTTTACTCGCTGAACAATAGTGGAGCATGAGGAATGCTAAAGAAATACCAACAAGTTTCAGAGATATAGCCTGCATCATTTTCAAAATGAGGAAAGGCAAGAAGTCCTATAACAACAGCCTCAGCTCTTTACCTTGACTGGTAAGGTACCAAGAAGTCCTGTAACAACCACCTCGGCTCCTTATCTTGGCTGGCAACGTATCAGATGGTATCTGTGCATCAGGACCTAATACCACACACAGAAGAGCAAAGAAACCATGGGGAATACGGGAGAGACAGGAGGAGCAATGGAGAACTGCCTCAGGACCCCAATGCTGTTCTCACCAAGTTCACCGCTATCGACTGCATTGTGTCCCCCCAAAATTCATGTGTTGAAGCCCTACCCCACAGTGTGATGGTATTTGGAGATGGGGCCTTTGGGAGGTAATTAGGTTTAGATAAGGCCATGGGGGTGGGGCCCTCCTGATGGGATTAGTGCCCTTATAAAAACACCAGAGACTTGCTCTCTTTCACTCTCTAGCACGTAAGAACACAGTGAGAAGGTAGCCATCTACAAGTCAGGAAAAGGGTCCTCACCACAACCTGAACGTGTTGGCACCATGATCTCAGACTTTTAGCCTCCAGAACTATTAGAGAATTAATTTCTGTTTTTTAAGCCACACAGTCAATGGTATTTTTTTATAGTGGCCTGCGCTGTTTAAGACATTTGCCAACTATTTAACCCAGTCATTAGAATGTAACTCTGGGAGCAACTAAGCAATCCACGGCTGCTGAGATATCATTAAAATATCACATTCCCTCCTCCATTGTAGGAGTATTACTAGTATACTACTAGTAATACTCCAAATGTAGTAGTATTAAACCTCCAAATGTAGTAGTATTATTAGCACTCTCCTTTGCCTATCTCCAGAAGGGCAAAATTTCAATTTCATCTCTTCCAAGCACCCAACCAGGAGTCAACCAGGAAAATGGGAACTGGTACAAGATGCTGGTTTCAGTTTTCCAAGAATTTCTTTCTAGTTACTGGTCCATAGACATCATCCAGCGTCCCCAGGCTTCCCTGCAGTGCTTTCATTTGCTGCTGATTATTTTCTCGAATCAGAGCCCTTAGAAACAAGCTCCAAAAAGCTTCTAAAATAGCCAAAGTACAAAACTTCAAGGATTTTTTTTTCTTGCAACCTTAGCTTATTGGAGAATTCTGACTTGATCATGAGACTAGTAATCACCTCTCTTGGGTTGGGAGGGTTTTGAGAGAATCTGGTCCCTCAATAATCTCAAGAGATGCCCTAGACTTTGGGGAGAGAAAGGTAAAATAAGGACCATATTGTAGTTTCCCCACACACATTGCACCGACAGTCCCCAGGATGACAGAGAGACACCTGACCTTCCACACATAAGCCCCAGAAATACTCTGAAGGCAAGAAATCGTGGGAGGGACAAATATTTTGTTCTACAAGGTTCTCCAAACCCTAGTCTCTTCTGAAAAGCTCTGTAACAATTTTTCTATCTTCTTTTGAGAGAGAGAGTTGAGCTCGATTTGATGACAAAATAATTTAAGACCTTTCTCTAAAAATGTCGAGCCAAGACCTGAAAATGCTGTTGACAATGCTGGAATGGTTTCTTGATGCCTTCGGGTGATACAAATAATTCACTCCTAAAAGGCTGGCACAATTGTCTCTGGGGTCCTGCCCTGTCTGCAGAACGAAGATCTGTCCCTTTTTGCTCCTAGGGCCATGTTGCAATAAGATGATGAGCCCATCCCACAGGCAGCTTGTTTTTCTTCTCTGAAGAGCTGTGGGCAATGGTAGTATTTTTCTGTCTTGGGTTTTGCTTTCTTCTCAAGAGTTTTCTGTCCTTAGATTGTTTATTTCTCCTACTTACTGTTGCTTTGTTAAACCCAAAAGGGAGAAGAATACCGGCAGGTTCTGATGTCCCGTGGGGAAAGCAAACACAGAGCTCACAGGTAGTCCTTTCAGTGAGCTGCAAGTCATCACTGTTTGGAATGTTGCCTCTTCTTTTGAAGACTAGTGAAGGTTAAAATACATGCTGAAATTTAACTGGTCTGAAAGAGGCTAATAGAAAAGTTGGCAAACCATCAAGAGCCAAGGGAGAAATACAAATGGTCAATAAACATGCTAATAAATGTTAAATTCCACAATAATAAAAATTGCATATGCAAATTCAAACAATAAGATTCTAATTTTTGCCTATCACATTAGCAAATCCTTTTTTTTAAAGGTAATACCTAAGGTTCATAAAGATAGTATCTACAGGATGTATGAGTGTGGAGAATTAAGAAATCATATTCTCACACAGTATAGTAGAATGTAAAATTGTTTTTTAAAAAAACAACTTTCTGGAAGGTAATTTGGCAATATATTTAAAATCTTATAATTTTACATAAGCTTTTTATTTTAGAAATACATCCTATGGGTTTTACTTGTATGAATATAGACTAAGGAAATAATATGGACATGCAGGACTAATAGTGGAAGCGATGGTTAATTTTATGTGTCAACTTGGATGGGCCATGATGCTCAGATATTTATTCAAATATTATTCTAGATGTTTCTGTGAGGGTGTTTCTGAATGAGATTAACATTTAAATCAGTGGACTTTGAGAAAAGCAGATTGCCCTCCATAATGTGAGTGGGCCTCATTGAATCAGTTGAAGGCTTGATTAGAATGAAAGACTGACATCCCCAGAACAGGAAGACATTCTACTAGCAGATTGTCTTTGGACTTGAACTGCAATACCAGCTCTTCCCTGAGTCTCCAGCCTGTTGGCCCACCCTACAGATTTGGGATTTGCCAGTCTCCATAATTATGTGAGGCAATGCCTTAAAACCTCTCTAGCTAGACAGATAGATACAGAAATGCACATGCACACACACACATACATCTCATTGACTCTGGAGAGCCCTGACTAACACAATGCGCAATTAGAAAGTAGCTTTATTCTTTCCCTCAACCCTGCACCCTCTCAAACTACTCTATGGGGCTGATTTATCCTGTCCCTTGGGGGAAACCTGGGTGAATCTCTTGATATTTGTAGTCAGTTTCACATAATAAAAAGTCCTCCGAACACTTCCACTCACAAAATACACTCCTGTTTTGTGTTGACTCTCATGCAATAATAACCAAAACTCTAAATGCCATCTAAAACTCCTGTTCCTCTCCTCTCCGGAAGCCTGCTGCAGCGTGTGGGGGCTGGGACTGGCTGTGTCTCTGGCCACGTGGCCCAGCTCCCCATACCCAGGCTGCCTCCTGCTCCTCCAGGGGGGTGTGGGCCGGAGAGCAAGGAGAGCTCAGGTACAGCAAAGACCTTACTCAGGAGGTAAGTTTTTCTCATGGGATAAGTTCAGGGATTCTTTAAGACACCGCTCCATCCACCCTAGACCATCCCTGGGATCTTTTACCCATTTTTCCTTAACACAGACAGCGCCTCCCCCCAATAGCCTCCTGCATTGCACCTGGCCTGTGCCACACAGACTTTCTCTTTCTTTTCTTTTTTTATTTTAGCGTATTATGGGGGTACAAGTGTTAAGGTTACATATATTGCCCATGCCCCGCTCCCCCCTCAAGTAAGAGCTTCAAGCGTGTCCATCCCCCAAACATTGCACATCTTACTCATTGTGGTTGTATATACCCATCCCCTCCTCCCCCCTCCCACCCACCCGACACCCAATAGACGTTACTCCTATATGTCCACTGAGGCGTTGATCCGTTAATACCAATTTGCTGGTGAGTACATGCGGTACTTGTTTTTCCATTCTTGAGATACTTCACTTAGTAGAATGGGTTCCAGCTCTATCCAGGAATATACAAGAGGTGCTAGATCACCATGGCAGACTTTCTCTTTCTCTTCCCACCCGTCCCCTCCCCAGGTAGCCTTCAGGCTGGTTGTGGCCTGAATGATGCACAGGGGACAGACGCCCTTCATTCCCTGAGAGAGAGAGAGCCAGTCTTAGTCTCTCCCCTTTACATTTCTGCAGCTGCAGTTCTGAAGGAAAGACACCCACATTTCTAAGCACTGTCTCTCGGGTAGTACTGGGGTAAGGTCTGCACCTCCTGTCAGGTCCTGCTGAGGTGCCCTGGCCAGTCCCTCGCTCTGGAATCCCAGAGTATTTGACACCTACCTCAGCTGAAACACAGACAAGACTCTTATTTTAACCTTCTTTTGTACAACCTTCAGACATGGGCAGGTAACCTCAGTTCTACAGGTGTCTGAAAGCTCAGTCACAGATAAATTAACTAAATTTCCTAAGATCACAAAACCAGTCATGACAGAACATGGATTGGAACTATAATTGTTCACCTCCAGCTCAAGCGCTTGACATCACACTACAGTTATCGTAACAAAAAGGCTTTCAAAGAGAGGTGGCCTGAAAATGAGCCCCCATCCCTCCCAAGGCATTCCCTTAGCTCATTGTTCCAAAACATAGGGGTCCAGGTGTCTTCCCTTCTTCACATACCATGTTTCCCTGAAAATAAAACCTAGCCATAAAATAAGCCCTAGCAGGATTTCTAAGCATTTGTGAAATTTAAGCCCTACACGGAAAATAAGACCTAGTGATGGGCGTGGCTACGCAGCTTATCTGCACAACCCATGCATTTCGTCCAAGAGCAGTAAAGAAGATGAGCTTTTCTCATCTGCCCCATCATGACAGCTACTATCCCAGAGGTGACCGGAAAGGTGCGGGCAGCCCCACCAACAAGGTCGGCTACCCCTGTCAGGTCTTGGCCATCCTGTGCGTGCTGCAAGCTTAGGCTTTGAGGGGAAAAATAACACATCCCCTGAAAATAAGCCCTAGGGTGTCTTCTTGAGGAAAAATAAATATAAGACCGGTCAACAGAAAAAGCCAAACTCTGTAAAATAATTTAAAGAGATTTATTCTGAGCCAAATTTGAGGACCATGACCCGGAGCCACTGCCAAGAGGCCTTGAGCAAGTGGACTCTCTGTGGCTGGGTTACAGTTTGGTTTTTATACATTTCAGGAACACGGGGGTTACAGGTAAAGTCATCAGTCAGTACATGGGAGGCATACATTGGTTTGGCCCAAAAAGGTGAGCCATCTCAAAGGGGGAGGGGGGTGCTTACAGGTTATAGGTGGGTTTAAAGATTCTTTGGCTTGTAATTGGTTAAAGACATGAAGCTTTGTCTAAAGGCTAGGAAAGTTTTAACATAAGGAGTTGTTCTCAGAGACAAGCCACCGGACATAGATTTGTTGTGTAAATTGAGGACCTGCTGGTTTGTCTTGCATACCCTTAGGCCTGTTAATGGGTTACAAAGGAAGTCCCCAAGAAGGGAGGGGGGCATAAGGCATGTCTGAGCTCCCTCTTCCTGGCAGACAATTAAATTTTAGGATATTCCTTTGGCCACAAGGGGGGTCCATTCAGTTAGCTGGTAGTGGGGTGAGCCTTAAAATTTTACTTTCACTGACTCTTATTTTCGGGAAACATGGTAGTCGACCCTGACTTGGGGCCAGGGCTGGTGGTGCCCTGAGCCAGCCGTCTCCAGCCCAGCCCAGAGCTCTGAGCTTTAGCCTGTTCACCTTGGCAAGGGGAACGGCACTCTCCCCTCACCCGCTCCCCTGACAGACGTGAGGAAAGCACAGGGTAAGCACTGAACATCAGTACATGCATATAAAAGTCACTACAAACATCACAAGGAATGAGAAGAGCAAAGCATCTCTATGTACTGTGTAGGAAGGGGCAGGTGGAAACTTCCAGTATTTGCCTAATCCCACGTTTGTATTGGAAGGGGAAAATTACCTGTAAACCTTCCCTTTGTGGTTCATAGGAAGCTGACGGATCTTCCCTTGGAGATGGATGTTTATAACTCCCTAGCGGCTGCAAGAGAGAGCGGGGCCTTGCATTCCTGTGCCAGGTCTCTGGGAAGCACATCAAAGCGGCTTTGTTTAAACTGGGACACACCCGCCCCACCGACCCTACCCCTCGCCCCTTTGGATCTTCTTACTCTTTTGGTGGAATCTGCAGTAAGCTCAGCAGCTGACCCTGAAGGTCACCCCACAAGCACTTTCCTGTTTGAAACTTGTTCCACCGGCTGCATTTCCACCGGGCTCTGAGTCATTATCATCCAGCCCTGACATCTACACTCCCATTAGATGAAAGAGGCTTACTATCCTCCGCCATCCCAAACACAAAGCCTGCAGGTTTTTTTGTTGTTTAGACTTTGCTTTCAGTTTTTAAAAATAAAAACCTATGTTGCACTTTTTTTCTTATTACAAAAGCAATACCTACTTGTCATAAAAATATTCAAACAGCACAGATAAGCAGAATGGAGAAATAAAAAGCACCCATTATTGTATCGAACAAAGAATAAGCACGGTGAGCATGTTGGAATACATCTTTCCAGACTTTTTTTCCTGCAGAAGTATATCCATTTAGTGTTGCAAAAGGAGATCACACTGAAAATCCTGGTAATAAACTTGCTTTTTTCATTCTGCACGATGTTGAAAACATTTTGCCATGCCATTAAATATCTACATGATTTTTTTTTTCCTATTTTGCAATACGAACAAAGTTTGATGCTTTTTGTCTGAATTTTAAAAGCTATTCACACTTAAAATTGCATACTCTTTGCTCCAGCCATTGCTCTCCTGGGGACATTGCGGAAATACTATGGGTTGGTCAGAAGAATACACACTTGATTTTTTTTTTTTTCCATTTGAAAAACAGGGACATTGCTAACATTCTCTCTAAACAACTTCTAAGATTATGACTGTGACTGGTCCGGAGAGCTTCACAACACTCAAGTACAAATATGTCCCCATCTCTCTCTTGACTTCAGGTCAGATCGGAAGAGGCCCCAGCCCCGCCCCCACTGCCCTATTGGAAGTGCTCATTATCATCTCTCCGGGGAAACTGGCTCTCCGTGAGCTAGAGAAAGCAAAGCCTCAAGGCTGCAAACCTTAGAAGAAAAGGGTCAGCCCGACTCCCCCACTTACACAGGGGAGCACTGGGGTCTCCCCTGCCAACTCCCACCACTGCTGCCTCTGCTTCTCACCAGAAGCTTCCAAGTGCCTGAGAGTCAACAGATGCTGCCGCTGCCCAGCCCAGGGGCAGTCCTGTCCCCTCACAGCAGCCACCGTCCTGTGAGGGAGGACAGCTCCGCTCTCTCCACTGACTGCCTAGCTCCAGGTGCCCAGGTCCCCGGCCCCTTTGCTCCTACAGAAAGCCATTTCTTCCTTCCACAGCTCACGCCAGGGGAACCAAGCCAGAAATGGGGGTTCAGGAGCCCACCACTGGCTGACCAGAGCCATCATTTATTCCATTTCCTCCCCCAGGCTCTCACAGCCACACACGCGGAATCTATCATCTCCCTCCTCGACACAAAAGTACAAAAGATTTGCTCTGCTCCTTTTCTGTTCTGTAAGGACACCTGGGGAGTGACTGAAGGATTCAGACCCTCAAAGGATACCACAGGCAGCTTCGCCTCTTTGACCCTGAAATCTGAACGCTTGCTGGCTTTCTGCTTTCAAAGCAACAGGGAATGCTAACATCTAAAGAGAGACCAGACTTCCTCCAAGAGTGGGGGGGGGACTCTTTACTCATGAAGGGGACAGAAGTCATTTCCCTGCCTCACCCTATATTCTCCAACCCAAACACAAGCAAGGGAATAGCTTAATGATTCTTGCTAATGTAGTGGGAAACAAACCCTTGCTAAATTTTAAGTGGGTTGCCCTGTCACACAACACAATTAATTTTCAAGGGATCACTCCTTTTGTCTTTAAATGAGCAATTACTGATTATTTTTAAAGAAATACTCTGGTCCGTGAAAAATCCCCAGGGTTGGAGTCAGAAAATCCAAGTTGTTCTTTCCCTACCACTAACCACCCGTGTGACTTAGAGCAGTGTTCAAACCCTCTGAAACTCAATTTCTCTCTCTGAGATTGGACTTCCCAGTGGATCCATTAGTCAAGAGTCCCTGCTTCCCTGAACAGTGCCTAAAATTTCACTACCAACATTTGCCACGGCAACTTATTTTTTCTCTGCATTTTTAGTTTATAATTGCCAGGCCAAAAAAAAAAAAAAAACTAAAAATAATCCAAACCTTATAATCTACTAATTGTATGACTTTGAGCAAGCTGTCTAGAGTCTCTGAAATTCAGTTTCCTCAATTATAACAGTAGCTAACACAGATCCTAGAGGATAGGAACTGGTCTAAATGTTTACATACATTTACAGTTCACAACTACAACTCTATAAGGTAGGTACCACTATTATTATCATCTTTACAGGTGAGGCAACTGAGACAAGAGAGGTTAAGTGACTTTCTCAAGGTTATGCAGCTAAGAAGTAGCAGAGCTGGGATTCAAACCCAGACATCCAGACAGTCTGGCCCCAGAATCCATATTAATCAATGTATGCCACACCACCTCTGGCTTGAGAATATGGAATGATGAGTTGGGCTTATCTCTTGAGATTGTTGAAAGGACTAAATGTACACAAAGCACCATACCTGACACATGCTAAATCTTCAATATATAGGAGTCAATATTACTATATTATTGTTTTCTAGACAAAATTGATAAAGTACTATACTATACTATACTATACTACTAGCTGAAAATTTGAAAAATTGTGCAGCAACGTAGGAAAAAAAAACCCCAACTATGTATAATGCATAGTCAATTAAAGTAAAGTATAAAAGAGCAATATGTTTTGGTTATGCCTATGTACAAATTAAGTTCATATTTCGATAGCTGTATCATTCAGTTATTGCTGCATAACAAACAATAAGCATTTATTTCTCATATGTCTGCTTCTCAGCTATGAATCTGCTAACATAAACAGGGTTTGGCTGGGCATCTTTGCTTTAACCTGAAGGTCCGGCTGGGCTTATCTCCTTGATGCAGGCTGGACTCAGATCTGCTCCACACACGTCCATTTGGAGCTAGGATGAGAGGGCAGCAGCCAGCTGGCTAAACTCTTCTCATGGCAATGGCAATGGTGCAAGAGGACAAGTCCAAGTGCACGCCTCTACTCAAATTATGTTTACTAACATCCTGTTGGCCAAAATAAATCACATGACTGAACCCAAAGTCAAGGGATGACAAAGTACACTCCAACCCTCCCATGAGGCCACAGCAAGTCACATGATCAAACCCAACACCAAATGAGCAGGGAAGTATACTTTTCCCATGGAAGTGGAGGTGAGGGAGTAAGTGTTTTTGAACAGTAACCTATGATAAGAAGGACCAGTAGAAATAAAGGAAACTGAGAAGCATGATTACCTTGGTAAGATCATGGCTGGGTATTTGGGTATTTTATGTTCCTTTCTTTTCTTTTTTTTTTTGAGACAGAGTCTTGCTTTGTTGCCCAGGCGAGAGTGAGTGCCGTGGCGTCAGCCTAGCTCACAGCAACCTCAATCTCCTGGGCTCAAGCAATCCTGCTGCCTCAGCTTCCTGAGTAGCTGGGACTACAGGCATGTGCCACCATGACCGGCTGATTTTTTTCTATATATATTAGTTGTCCAATTAAGTTCTTTCTATTTATAGTAGAGACGGGGTCTCACTCTTGCTCAGGCTGGTTTTGAACTCCTGACCTCAAGCAATCCACCTGCCTCAACCTCCCAGAGAGCTAGGATTACAGGCGTGAGCCACCGTGCCCAGACTTTTATGTTCCTTTCTGTTCAAAATTACACTTTTTAGTTTACCATCTTTAAAACTAAAGAAGGAAAACGAAGCGCAACCTCAAGAATCAGCTGTAAAAGAAAAGGCTAAAAGGAAAGACTACCACTAGATAACATTTGCTCACTCATTTGGCAAATATTGGCTGAGCCCCTGCCATCTTCCAGGTAAATCATAGATCCTGTCCTCAAGCAGCTCACAGTCTAGCCAATGAGAGATAATGACAACAACGACGATGACAATGATAATGATCATCATCATCATAGCCAACATTCATTAAGTGTGTGATATCCCAGGTGCTTTGTTAAACAATTTACATAAAGTAATCTCCTGTAATACTCACAAAAACTCGGTGAAGAAGCTTGCCTTATAATCCCATTTTAAAGAATAAAACCTGAGCCACAGAAAGGTAAGGATTAGAATCTCCACCAGCTCCCCCAGCCAGCAGAGCTAGAATTCCAGCCAGGTAGTCCAGCTTCGGACCCCGCACTCTACATACTTCCTCTCCCCATTCAAACATATTCCCATAACCCACCTCATCCCCATTCCTTCAGCAGCAAATTTTTCTATCTTAACACAAAGTGTGCCTTCTCTGGGAGGGTTTGCAAACACAAAGCCTTCTCTTTCAAATGTAACTTTCAAAAGTTAACAAATTATAATTTATAAGGCAGGTGTGGGCAAAGGGTGCTAGCCTTCAGTAAAGAAACAGAATTTCTGGTAAGCCTAGGGAAGAGAGAATGAATGTAAACTCAACAAATATCATTTTCCACGTTTATGGAGGCTGAGTAAGTCCACCGTAAGGGTGGTGATGAGCTTTTCTCCACCTCGAGTGGAAACACTAAAAATAAGGGGCTTGCACTGCAGCATCAGGGAACTACGTGAGCCAAAAGTGAACATTCTAGATAACACAAGGGGTTTTTGCATGAAAAGAGACTACCAAGAAGTGTCCAACTGATTTCTTTCACCAAAGCAGTGTGATTAAGCAGGCCAAGCAGTATGGGCAAGGTGCAGACCGACGGGATAACCTCTCAGGATACCCCACAACAGTGATTACTCAGGTTATTCTGCTACATGGCTTTTCCTGAGGCAGCTTCCAGAATATGCCAAGCAGCAGAGGTTGTGTAAAACACCAAAGCCAATTCAGACCACCAAATTATTTCTTTCTTCTTGGCTTTCTTTCCCTTCCCAGACCACCCTGAAGCCTGCTCTCTTGCAGCCTTAATCTGCAATGGCAGCTAAAGAAAACAAATAACCTCCCACCTACCAAAAATCAAAACAAAACACCAGAACATGGGAGCCATTATAAACATTGGCATCAAACTCAGCTATTTCAAATACAATTATAATATTCATTACTCAACAGCTAAGACTGAGAATACACAAAAAAACCCAAACACCCAACAAAGAGACTTATTTTGATGAGTCAAGTAGGAAAGACCTCATCTGTTTGCAAATGTCTGATTGAACCCATCACAAATGACCAGTAGTAGCTGATGAAAGGAATGGTTCAAGTTAAGCTGCAGACAGCCCTTCCAGAGAAATCTCACAAGGAGGCTGCCAGCAATTCCCTTTTCTTAGAAATAACAGACAATCATATTAAGTGCAATAATAGAAAAAAATCACAAAGTCTGAACTCTTCCATTAAAACTGGGTCACTCTTAACTTGAGCAGGCCTCGTATAATAGTTACCTCCCTGCGCCATCCACCGTGCACCTGGTGACTGGTACAGACTTGATTGACAACCTGGAGGAGCTGGTAAAGATTCCATTGTGATTCGACCAGTGGGTTTCCAGATACATCAGCCCTTAAGTTACCAACAGGAAGAAAATGAAGAGACTAAAGAGGTAATATTTTTAACGGAGTTTTGTAACGCTCGCCCTTCGCACAGCCGCAGCCTCAGCGTGCAGCTTGGCTTTCGCTGCGTCCTCTGCCCTCCTGCTATTTCCACAAAAAGACCTCGGAAAATGCATTGGTATTTGTGGAGCCCCCACCCCCGCACCCCCACTGCTCTGGTTCTGTTGTCACCTATGCAGGAAACCAGGGGCAATTCCACAAAGGTGGAGAGAAGCAGTCTGAGGAGCCGAGGAGTCCCGCGGGGTGTGGTGCGTGGGAAATAAAGAGCAGTTCCGCGCAGGAGGACCTGCCCGGGGGGACGGGGGACAGGGACGGGGGCGGGGACAGGGACAGGGACGCAGGCTCCCGGGCCGCCGCCGGGCTCTAGTGGAATCAGGAGGTGGCCCTTTGGTCACCTCTCCTCTGTCTCCAGGTCGCGTGGTTTTACTGCTTCCTCTCCTCACCCTTGGCCTTTTTATCCATAACTGCTGACAAGATGTGACCTTAAAAATCCGTTTTTGAGAAGGTGCCACCTTTAGAGAACGCGATCTTGGTGGGGGAGGGGAGGCCACCGTGTGCAACGGGTGTAAGGGCTTTTGTTTACCACAGAACGAGGGTCACAGAGAGTACAGGAACAAAGTGTGCGGGGAGTGAGGGGAAGGCAGAGCCCAGGAGTGCGGACGAGGCGGCGGGAAGGGAGCGGAACCGAAGCCGAGGAGCGCGGGGCGGCGCCACCACAGGGAGGGACATCGAGGAGGACGCTGTAAGTGAAATAAGCCAGACACAGAGGGGCAAATACCGCATGAGCCCACTCACATGAGGTAACTAGAGTCATCGGTTCATACAGATAGGACGCAAAAGGGGGGTTGCCAGGGGCTGGGGGAGGGAAGAATGGGGGTTAGTGTTCCGCGTGTATGAAGGAGCGAAGGAGTGCAGGGCAATTTCGCCCCCAAAATATGGCGCCCTCGTGGTAGGATGGGTACTTTGAATTAAAAGTCCTTGGAGATCAACAGAGACCAGAAGATACTCTTCCCCTATCTACACAAAGACCAGAGGGATCCCACTGAGAAGAACAACTGGCTTTTCTTCTCCTCCCTGTTATGCCATTATCTATTACAGAAAAGGAGACCAAGCATGTAGCCAGACATGATCAGACCCTTTCACAAAATTATGTCTACCTCACCCTCAGGCTCATTCAGTCTCCAAAGAGAGCCATTGGTAGTTAATCTCTGTTCCCCTATCCAGTCCTTCTCCCAAGTATCCAGTCATTCTCCTTAGTGACAATTTATTGCCCCTCAACAGAATAACCTATATTCTCCACCACCCACTCCCCTCTGGAACGAGGTTATATAAGTATTTGGGCCCCTTGGTCAGGATCGGTGGCTCACACCTATAATCCTAGCACTCCGGGAGGCCGAGGTGGGTGAATAGCTTGAGGTCAGGAGTTTGAGACCAGCCTGAGCACAAGTGAGACCCCGTCTCTACTAAAAAATTAGAAAGAAATTAGTTGGACAACTAAAAATATATAGAAAACTTAGCCGCGCATGGTGGCACATGCCTGTGGTCCCAGCTACTTGGGAGGCTGAGGCAGGAGGATCGCTTGAGTCCAGGAGTTTGAGGTTGCTGTGAGCTAGGCTGACACCATGGCACTCTAGCCAGGGCAACAGAGTGAGACTCTGTCTCAAATAAATAAATAAATAAGTATTTGGGCCCCACTGGGATATTGGGTGATCACTCTGCAATTCTCCCCCATGAGAATGTTAATAAATGTGTATGTCATTTCTCCCATTAATCTGCCTTTGTCAGTAGATTTTTCAGTGAACCTTCTGAGGGCAAAGGGGAATGCAC